>NW_020953936.1:856746-957620 GCF_900497805.2 Vombatus ursinus
CTTCCTAGCTGTGTGAGCCTGGGCAAGTCACTTAATTCCATTGCCTAGCCAAAAAAAAAAAAAAAAAAGTACAAAATACTTGGAGAAAATAGGATAAACATTCCTATAAAATGCAGTAGTGTTACAAATTAGATTTAAAAAGTAGAATTCAACAAAATGTTCCTTACAGGAAACATTTATTCTGGAATAACTTGTGTAACTATTCACTTCACTATGAAACTAAGCATTTAAGCACCTGAAAAGCAATTATACTTAGACACATATGCATATATTTATGATGGTGCTGAAGGACCCGATTTTTAAGCTATATTTTTAAGTAGACAAGGCTGTCTGAACTTTCTGGATTACAACACTTAATGCATTTAAAGCTGAAGGGAATAACTTGATGCTTTGACGTGGAAAAATTACAGACTGTATTCTGAATAGCTACTAAAAGATTTTTGAAATTAGTTATCAAACTCAAAATAAACAGCTGGTCTAGAATTTAACATACCACTAAAAACAGAAACGACACTCCTAATAAACTCAATGGAAGTGCAGATGATTCTCACAAAAATTTCATCTATGGAGAAATAGGTATGTAGAAAGGTAGTTGCTAGAATTCTCTCACTTTTTTAGGGGATTAATAAGGTCTAAGTTTTTTTTTTTCTGTTTCTTTTGATATCTTCTCTTCTTTCAGCTACACTGTGAATCAATGTCTCAATAGCAATTGGTGACTTGTAGCATAGATCTCCTCTATGTACAGTTCTCTATTACCATAAGTGGACCTCCCTGTCCCCCTGAGGAGCCTAGTCCCTCCTCTTCCCCCTTCCCTACCCTCCCAATGGCTCTCCACCCAGCAGCCCAAGCAGCTTCAATGCCTCGGCCCACGCAGCTGGAGGGATTTCAGAACTTGGGAGCCCCCCACAGCCTTGCTACAGGGGAATAGTGGGAAAAAAAGAACTGCCTATATAATATATAGCGTTTCTAGCATGCTAGAACTTACAAGGGCTTAAGTTCTTTTGGCAGTTTGACCTATAACAGAGTAGAGTCATCTCCATCTCCATGGCATGATGAGGCATATGAGTTAAGAATCAGTGAAATATCAAGTAATAACATTATTTTACCATTATTTGTGGAATCTGAAGTGGCAAAAATCCAATGCTAGTAGAAAACTAGCACTCTTACTACATGGGTAATGGGGTCACAGACTGACAAACATTTTGGAAAACATTATGGCATAAAGTCACAAAACTATCATTCCACTGCTAGAACTGTATCATCATAAAAAGAGTGTATAAAAACTCTTCTGTGTAAAATATAGAGAGTTGCTCCATTCTTAACAGCAAATAATTGAAATTGCTTACACATCTAGTAACTACAGAATAGGTAAGTTGTAGGAGATGAATAAAATGTAATATTACCCTCAATTCTCTACCCAAATGGATGTTATCTCACCAAAAAAAGGAATTACTTACAATAATGCAGATTTCAACTCATCCATGCCTGCCTATTCCATAAGATGTCTGTGTTTCCCCAAAAGATTGCTACAAGGTGCGCCCCAATATGCTGAAGGCCTTAATAATGTTCTCCTGACATTTTAAAGATATCAATAGAGCACTCTGGTAATTTACCTGTATTCCATCGCTCCTGCCATATAACCAGCCAGCTTTCTCTCCTTGTTATACAAGCCCTCAATCATCCTTTACTGCTATTCTTCTAAACTTTCTGTTGGTTATGCTGTGGAGTTAATGCTATATAAAATTACCAATGGTTTACTTTATAAGTAAGGATAAGGATTAGATTTGTTATTCCATTTGTGTAAGGAATTTACGGATGAGAAAATTCCCTCTAGTAAGGCAGACTGCTATCTTCTCTCCAACTTAAAGTACTATTTTAACCAGGTCTTCCTGATTTAAAAAAAAAAAAAAAAAAGGCTCTATCCATTAGTCCATGCTGCTACAGCAAACAACAGAAAACAGAAATGAAAGCTATTACAAGACCATCTTCCAGACCAATAATTTTAAATCAGTATTCAATGTAACTATTTGATACTGGCTAAATAAAAGGATATTAGCAGAACTAGAAGAGCAAGCAATGGAAATATCTGAACGCAATAGTCCAGAATTCAACACAAATAACTTGGCAAAAGATTTTCAATTTGACAAGAACTACTAGGAAAAGAGGAATGTAGTTTGGTCAAAAAAAGGGCTTAAACTAGCATCTTATATAACACATGACAATGTGATTTCCAAATAAATAATCTATTGGTCACATCATAAAACAACTGAAAGAAAAGTGCAGGGAGATATGTTTAATACCCACAGTTGAAGGAAAAACAAGGGATGAAGATAACGAAACACTAGATAATTTTGATTGTGTGAAATTGAAAAGCTTTTACAACGATAAAATCAATGCAATTAAGATAAAGGAAACAGTTGAATGAATGGGAAAAGAATATTTTAGACCAAGAGCCATTTCCTAGTAAATTAACAACAAACAGATAAACAGTTCTCAAATACTGCCAACTATTAGCAAAACATAAAAGACTATTCTAAAACATTACTGAGAGAGAGGCAATCAAAACCACTCTGAAGTTTCACTCATGCTCAACAAATTCATGAAGATGATAAGAAGTGGAAATGATCAATGCTGGAAAGGCTATGGTAAAACAGGCATACTAAGTCACTGCTGATACAGCTATAAACTGTTCTGATCATTCTATGAAATAAATTGGGATTACGTGGAAAAAAGTTCATTTCCTTTGACCTAAAGACAATACTGCTGCGCACATATCTAGAAAGTCAGAGATAGAAAAGTCCCATGTATACCAAAATACAGTAATGTAGTAACAAAAACCTAGAAACCAAGTGGTTATTCATTGGGCAACGGCTAAACAAATTATGGTATATAAATGTAATGAAGTATTATTATGTTGTAAGAAATTGCAAATATGAGAAATTAAGAGAAATGTAGGGAAACTTCCATGAACTAGTACAAAGTAAAATAAGCAGAACCATTACAACAGTATGATTATGTAAAACAAAAGCAAAACAAAATTAAAGTGAGTTCTATATAATAATGATGACAAAAACTGAAGCATGGCCCTAGAGAAATGAAAAAAAGTATCTTCCTTCTTTGTTAGAGGACCTCAGGGTTATCTTGTTGAATTTTTCTTATTAGTAATCTGAAGCATTCCTTCGTATGAAAGAATCATTTAGTATTTAATTAATTTAGATAGTTTATAATTATTCTTTTGAGCACTATTTGTTCATATCCTTTGACTACTTAACCTGTTGAGCAACGGCTCTTTGTCTTAAATATTTCTTTTACATCTTGGATACCAAACCATTATTTGAAAAATCTGATACATAGATTTTTTTCCCTCCCAGTCAACCACTTCTCTTTTCATCCTAGGTACATAAATTTTGTTTGTGTTAAAGCTTTCCAATTTTTTGTAATCAAAACAATTTTTATCTTTTGTAATTGCCTGTATCCCTTATTTAGTTAAGAATTTGTCTTTTAATTCAAAGCTGTAAAAAGTGTATGATCTCCTGTTCTAATTACTTTTTTTATGATATGATCTTTAATATTCTGGTCAGATATTCATTTTGAATTTATTGCGGAAAATGGTGTAAGTTACTGATCAAAGCCTAATTTATGGTACACTTCTTTCCAGATGTCCTAGTTCTTATCAAATACAGAACTCTTTCCTAAATAATTCAAGTTTTCTGGTTTACTGAAAAGTGACTTGCTCAATTTCATTATTTCTGACTCTCCCTTGTCTAGACTGTTCCACTGATGTACTTCTCTTTTTTTAAAGGGATATAAATACTTTCGATGATTGCTGTTTCTGAATATACTTTAAAGCCTAGAAGTTCTATTCTTCCTTTTTTCCTACCTTCCTCCCCCCACCCTCTGCATTATTTCCTTTGACATTCTCTAACTTTTGTTCCCCTTAACGTATCTGGTTATTATCCTATCTAGAAATGGAAAATTTCTCTTTGTAATCTGATTGGTATAGAATTAAAACCATAAATTAGTTGTGGTAGCATTGTCATTTTCATTATATTTGCACAGTCCAATCACAAGCACTGAATATTCCTCCAGTTATTTAAGTTGTTCTTTACTTCTTTAAGGAATATTTTATAACTGAACTATTGTGTGTTTTGGTATATTTACTCCCAAATATTTTATGCATCATGTAGCTATTTTGAATGGGATTTCCCTTTCTATTACTGCCTTTTGGATTCTGTTAGTATACAAAAAAAAGAGATAGTTTTCTGTGGGTTTGTTCTGTACCCTAAAATTTTTGCTGAAGATATTGTCTCAATTAGTTCATTTACTAACTGCCCAGCATTTTCTAATATACCATCACATGTCATCAAATAGGGTATTTTTTTCCCTTCTTAATGTCTATTATTCTGCCTTTAATTTCCTTCTCTAGTGTTACTGCTATGATTAGCATTTATATGAAATACAACTGATTTTTCTACTTAGAAGATAAAGCTATATCAAATAATAGTGGAGAAGAAACATCACTGCTTTACCACTAGTATTTAGTGGGAAGGCTTCTAGTGTATCCCCATTGCATATGTAACTTGTTTTTGACTTCAGATGCTTTTAAAATTATTTTTTTTTTTTAATGAATAAAGGTCCTGCTAAACTGTAGGGTTTTTTTTTCCCTTAAGTATTAGTGAGTCCTATACTATGTCAAAGGCTTTTTTTGCATGGATTGAGAGAATCATGTCGTTTTAGATATTTTTGTGTTTAATGTGATTGCAATGTCCCCCCCCCCAATAATACTGAAACACCATTGCATCCTGGGTATAAAACCAAGTTGCTTATAATGAATGATTTATTAGGTAAATTATTATAGTGTGATAGGATTTTAATCAAAATTTGTTAATTGGTATTCATTAGTGATACTGGTCTCCAGTCTTCTGTGCTTTTTTCCTCCTTGGTTTAGGTATCAGGACTATATCTGTCTCATTAAAAAAGTTTAGGAGTTTCTCAATTTTTTAGAATAATCTGCTTAATATTTATATAAATTGTTAAGAGCTTCACAGAATTCTCCTATAAATCTAGCAAGACTAGGACATTTTTTTCCTTGAGTAATTCCTTTATAGCTAGTTCTTTTTCTGAGATTGGATTAAGATTTCCAGTTGGTATTGTTTGAATATTTTGTATTTTTTAAGGCAAACCTCTTCTGTAACTATACAATGGGTTATGATAATTCTTTTTATATTTTCTGATTGTGCTATGTTTTCACCTTTGTTATCGTGCTGATTTGATTTTTGCTCTCTTTCTTTTTAATCAGGTTAGCTAAAGGTTCATTTTTTTTTTCTTTAGCACATTGCCCCAGTGTAGAAATTTCCCTGTGTCCCAAATCATCCAGTCCAGTTCTATCCTTGGCTCTCCTCATGATCAATTTCTTTTTCATATGACAGAGAATATCTCTCTGGGTCTATGCTTTCCCATCTTTCTGAATGTTGGTTGCCCCCAAAGCTCTAATTTTCTTTTTTTCCTAAAAGATGATGTTATGTCCATGGAGGTACAACAGTCTCTTCGAGAAACTAGTCTCAATGTGCTGATTATAATGTGATAAAATTAAGGTTTTTATTAGTTACCTCTACCTAATGCTTTCAAAAATTGTGCAGGTTCACACAAGCAATTTTTAAAAATACCCTTTCATATAAATATTCAAAGAAGAGACAAAATTTGTTTTACAACTATAAAAAAAAGGATTAAAATTAAAGAATACAATAGTTAAAAATTAAGATGAGTAACTTAAGAAGACTATCTAGGACAAATTTGCATTAATCCAATAAACAAGATGAAAGTATCATTCCTTAATTGTATTTTGAATGAAATATAATTGATTCTTCTATTTAGAAGAGGCATACTATGTTAATATTTTAAATCTGAGAGGCACAGTACAATAGGATTATTACTGAATTTGAAGTCAGTGGCTTTTAGTTCGAATTCTCCACTGAGCCATGGGAAATTGGCTAAGTCACTCATGCTCTCTGGGCCAGATTCTTCAGCTGTAAAATGAGTGTGACAGACTAGATGACTTCTAAGGTCTTGCTTTTCAAGCTAGAAATCTCTATTCTTCTTACTTAAATATTGTTTCTATTCTGTTCTCAAAAAGTCATTGAAATCAATTTGAAATCTGCAAAGTGCTTTTCTCACTAAAAGCTTGTGAGGTAAGTCACTTTATAGATAAGGAAATTGAGTTTTTGAAGATAACCTGAGTATTTCTAAGAAACAGCAGAATCTGAATCCTGTTTTTACTGGTCTATAGGGGATAGAAACTAGACTTGGTGTCAGGAAGACCTGAGTTTGAGTCCTGCCTCAGATATTTCTTAACCATGTGACCTTGTAAAAGTCATTTAATCTCTTTCAGTTTCTCTCTCCTCATCTATAAAACTGCATTCATAAAAGAACATCTCAGAGGCAGCTAGGTGGCGCAGTGAATAGAGCTCTGGCCTTGAAGTCAAGAGGACCCGAGTTCAAATCCAGCCTCAGACACTTAACACTTACTAGCTGTGCGACCCTGGGCAAGTCACTTAACCCCAATCGCAGCACCAAAAAGCAAAAACAAACAAACAAACAAAAAAAACAAACAAAAAAAGAACACAGTGTTGCTGTATCAAATGAGATAACATATGAAAAACACTTCGCAAACCTTTAAAAGTGCTATGTAAAACTTAACTACTGTTATTATTAGATAGCCATAAGTCTGAAAAAGATGGAAGTTTGAGTTATTTACAATCTCAACATGAATGAATAGGATGATGCGGCAATCAAAAAACTCAAATGAAATCTTTAACTGAGGTTAGAAAGTCATAGAGTATGGAGGTGATAATCCTGTTATATGCTGCCCTGGTCAGAGCTAGAGTACTGTGTTCAGTTCCAGGCCTATTTTAGAAAGGACATGGTTAAGCTGGATAGCTTCCAAATGAAGGTATTAATGATGATAAAGGCCCATGAGATCATGTCCTATCAATCTGACTCCACAAACATTTAAGTGAATATTGGGTCAAAGGCACTGTACTGGTTGTTCAAAGACAAAAACGAAAAACAATCCCTGACCTGAAGGAACTTGCATTCTACTACAGTAATTTCTATTCAATTCTAATACAAGAATCAATTGAGATGCTGGGAATATTTATTCTGAAGAAGCAAAGACTTAGGGGAAACATGACAGGTGTCTTGAAACATCTGAAGAACTGCTATGTGGAAGAGTAAGTATTAGACTTGCTCTATCTACTTGAGTCCCAAGGACACAATCAAGAGCAATGATGAAAACAAAGCAAGCATATTTAGGCTTGATACAAAGAAACACTTCCTAACAATAAGAGCTTTGAAAAAGCAGAAGGGGCCGTGCCAGCAAGTAGTAGCCTCACTAGGGTTCTTGAAACAATAAATAGATAACCACCTTGGGTGTGCAATAGAGGAGATTCTTAGGTAGAGGTTCAACTAAATAGCCTCTAAAGTACCTTGCAACTTTATGATTCTTGTGTAATTTTTAAAAGAAAGACAACATTAACAAACATCTAGGCATTATGAATATTGTTATACTCGAAAAATGTGTTAATCCATGTCTCCCTAGTTTTATTAACTTAATGAAATTCTGCTACCAAACAGCCTTTTTATAGTACCTACTATGTGGCAGGCACTGTGAAAAGTGCTTTACAAATATTATCCTACTTGATCCACACAACAATTTTGGGAGGTAGGTGCTATTACTGTAGCCATTTTATAGTTGAAGAAATGATACCATTCCACTAGTTTCAAACTGCTATATTGTAAAGATTTCTTCTACAGTTAATGTTCAAAATCACATTAGTTAAAAATAGATGCAATCAATTCTCAATTACTTTTGGCAATGGAAAACAGGAAAAATACAAAATTTACAGATTCCCAATCTTTTAGTAGTTACAACGTCCTCTTCAGAATACTTAATACTAAAATGCTACATTTTACTCAATGAGGAAGTAGGAAGGAAAGAGGATGAGGGAGGAGGAGGAGGAATTTCAGGGAGACTAGATCAAGGAAAGTATTAGTCTTAAGCAAAATAAACTCCAATGATGCACAGAAATATTTATAGCTCTTTGAGGTGGCAAAGAACCCTCTCAGGGTACCCATAAACTGTGCACTGGATGAGTTAAGTTATGGTATATAAGTACGAAGTAATACTACTGTGCTTATCTCTTATCAGTGTAATGACCAAACACAAATCCAGGATGAGCCATGCTATCCACCTCATGACAGAGGTAAAGAACTCCGAATGCAGAATAAGAATTTTTTTTGGATATAGCCAACATAGAAATTAGTTTTTGATTTGACTAGGCATGCGTGTAATGGGTTTTGCTTTTGTGTTCTCAACTGGGGTAGGAGATGTGGTAGGAGGGTAAGAAGATAGATTTTGGCTGATTAAAACAAATGGACCACAAATTTATACTTTAACAAATCTTTGATCTTATTAATGTAGACCCAATGGTTCTCAAACTTTTTGATCTCAGGGTCTCTTTACATTTTTAAAAACTGAGGACTTCTCAAAGAACTCTGATTTTGTTCATAGGGTATTTCAATATCTACAGTATTAAAGATTAAAATATTTTAGTATTATCATGAAATAGTTTTGACCATGTAAACCTCCCAGAAAGGGTCTCGGGTACCCCCGAACCATACTTTTGAAGTAAGTAAGCTTACACCACTGGTGTAAGCACTACCTCCAACATTACAGATCACAAATCACTCATACCCTATAATCCTGAGTGCTGCTTGCTTGTATCCTTCTAGATATCCTACATAAAGACACCACTCAGCATATGGTTAAGTGTTCCTCTAGGTCAATATTCCTAGAGTAACAATATAATGCTCAGGCTATCCATCATATAATACCTTGCTTTCAATACATGCATGACTAGTCCCCTTCCTTTTCTGATCATGTATTTCTTGGATATCTTTTATGGTACTTTTTACAAACAAGTTACCATTGGTAATATGCATCATTTTACTCCACCAAATATGTCTCTATTGCCTACAATTCTAGTTCTACTGACAGTGGTATTTCCTGATTCTAGAAGAATATTAATACTAAAAAGATGGATTTTTGTTTTACGGAACTACTTGTGATCACTGAAAGCTTCTGAACTTTCCAAATGCAATTATGCCTATTCTCTTCTTTTTCTTAATTTCTAAACCTAGCTTACTATTCATTTGTACTGCCTTTCCAAGATGAAGGTATTGATAATTATAGGTTATGATAAACTCAAAGAAATATCTACCTAACTGCTTATCATCTTGTTAACTACCATTTTTCATCTCTCTCTATAAATATTTCTCTATAGACTTCAGAATACAGAGCTTAGGTCAAAGGCTCATTTCTTTAAAATTTCTGATTAATACACAATTATCAAGGAAAAGGGAATTTAAATTAAAACTGGACCATAAATAAGTAATCAGTGCTACACCACTGTTCGAAAGTAATACATATCCCCTACCATCTGAAAAACTAGAATATGCATTTATTTTAAGGCATTTCATTTACAAAATGAAACCTATATAACTCCATTTTTAAAGTAGATGTTCAGGATGCCAAAGTGGATCAATTTACTACTTCAATGCATCTATGAACTTATTAATGTGGGTACTCTGTAACTGTCACTGCCCACAACATCTCAGACAACATGCCATAATCTCCAAGGGTAAAGTCTCAAACAAATAAAAGGAAAAGGTAAGAAAGCACCTCTTACAGTTTTAGAGAACGAAAGAATTCCTGACCAAACAAGGGAAAGAAAAGAGCATAGGAGGGTAAATGGACAATTCAGATTACAAGAGACATTCCCCAAATAGATAACTGGTCAAAGAAATGAAAGAGCAGTTCTCAAAATAAGAAAGAAAAGCTATCAACAACCATATATGATTTTTTTTAAAGTTTTACAATACTAATAAGAAAAATGCAAATTCAAACAACTTTGAAGTTCTACTTCATACCCACCTATTGGGCAAAGATGACAAAAAAGCAAAATGACAATCGTTAGAGGGGCAATGGAAGGACAGACATAGTAACACACTATTGGTAGGGCTATAAATTGATCCAAACATTATGTAAAACAGCTTGGAACTACACCTCCCCCAACCCCTAATCACATAACTGCTGTTGGCCTAGTGATACTACTACAAGGAATTTATCTCAAAGGGATGAAATAAAGAGGGAAAAGTCTCATTCAGAAAAATATTTACAGCAGCACTTTTTGTTAAAGCAAAGAACTGGAAACAAAATCCAACTGAGAATGATTGAACAAATTACGTAATATGAATATAATGATACATTATTGCTCTGAGGCAGTGTGAAATAAGCAGACCTAGGAGAAAAAGATACAAAATGACAACACTCCAAAGGAAAACAACTATGAAGAACTTAAGAACCATGATCAACACAATGATAAATCATGACGCCAAAAGACTGATAATGAATCATTCTCACTACCTTTTGGCAAACAGCTGATGATACAGAATGAAGAATACATTTTTGGATAAGACCAATGTGTGCATTTGTTTCGCTTGACTAATTTTTTGTGAGAGAGTTTTTGTTTTTGTTCTTATTTTTTGTGGGGGAAGGAAAAAAGAACCAATAGAACATTTTTAAAAACACATAGAAAAGAGTTTAGAAAGAAGTTCAGAAGGGGATCCATGGAAGCAGGGAAGTGTTGTTACAGCTATCAAATTTAGTACATATTAAACAACAACTTGAAATTCTTGGTGTCACGTACCATACTATTTTTCTGTTCTTTGTATAAGAAACTGTTCATGCTTGTTAAATTTAGGATAAAAAAAGATTTTCTTCTTAAAAAAAGAAAAAAAAAAGCTGGCAGAGCTGTATAATTTCATTCCCATTTATTGTTATTATGGTTGTACCTTAATGTTCTCAGAATGATTGGCTTAGCTAGGTGAGTTTTTTATATGTTCCTTTTCCTCTCAATACCTTTCACTGCTCAATCTTCTGTCGTCCTTCCCTATGACGTTTTTCAAGTACGTACTCTAAAGCCACTGTTGCCCGTCTGCATATCACAAGAAATAAAAATGTCTGTTAATGGACGGAATAAATACTGGCTACTGGGGGGTCATTAAAATCAACCGGTCCTGAGTAGTCATATTACTAACTAGTTAGGGGAAAGGCCAAATTCAACGCCAAATTTAAAAGAGGATAAAGAAAAGATACTGTACAGTAGCTGCAATCTAATCAACTTAGTCACCATTTCTCAGACAAGTTTAACATAAAGCAATAGCCACAATGAACATTTAAATAACCCCAGAAGTTGCGTCCAGTAATATAGACTTGATCTCCCAGAAGAGCAGACACCTACAACTACAATGAGTTGTTCAGCATAAAGTTTTGATAACAGATCTTTTTGTTACTAGTTCTCACCCAGCTTTTTAACAGAGAAAATATAATACAAAATTTGAGATCATTATCTTTCACACAAGAGGTGATGACCACTAGAAAAGATTGAAATGAACACTCTAAGAGTTTGGAGCCAGAGGATCAAGGCTAAAATCTTAGCTTTGCCTTAGAATTCTCTAGGTCTCAGTTTCCTCATCTGTAAAGTAAGAGGGTTGAACTAGATTTTCCCTAAGGTCCCTTCCAGCTCCAAATACATCATCGTGGAAAACAGCTAGAGTTTCAAAAAGTTGCTTGTTGATGGCATTGGTAAAAATTGTAAGCCAGTCTCCTCTATCTCCTGGAACTTATTCCTATACTTAATGCATCCATTACTCATTAAAAAAAGCAGAACCATTCCCGTGCCATGTCAAAATTACAATAAACTGCAGGTTTTTAAAGGGCATATTCTACTATAGATATATATCCTTCAAGTACACACTGTGTTTGAACAAACTCTTAAAGATGTCAAGAAAGCGTCATGTAAGGAACATGGCTTCCAAGAAAACCATATTATACAAAGGCAATCACTTAGAAGTTAAGTCTAGCCAAGATTCAATTAAATATATATTTAATATATGTCTATGATTCTTAAGAATTGTTTTTTGATTTCTAACATAAAACATCAACCTCAAAATTCTAATTTCATGAAGTTTTCATAAGCATGTTAAGCTCCAAGGCAGAAATGATTTTTTTCTTTTCCAGAAGTACATCATTTAATGAACTGTGGGTACTTAGTAAGCAGCTGTGAGGATTAAAAACAACGAGAAACAAAAACATTGAGTCTTGGAATTGCCCTACCCCCTACATACTTTCATTTACCTTGGCTAAGAATCACTACACTTCCTGTGGGTCACTCTCTACCTTTTTACAGGTTAATTATGCCTATAAGTTAAGTGATAGGAGGCAAAAAAGTCAGAAAACAGCTCAAGAGCATTAGGGGAACAAATAAAAGCAGTTCAAGAGAAGATAATCATTCTTCAGAACAACTAGCTGAAACAGAAATATTAGAGAAATAATTTGTGGAAAGAAGATCCATACTTACACACAAATCAGACATTAAGTAGTCAGATGGTAACCTACAATGACCTAATGATTTCCATCTTCATGTCAAGCCTTCCTGGAAATAAACTAGAATTTATCTGACTAATACCCTACAGTAGGGGAAGGGTAAACATATATAAGAACCTGGAAGAAAGCTTTGAAGTGGGCATCCTCTTGAACTGTAGTATCCTGATCACTTGGGATGAGAGGGAACAGGCTCTGAAGTCTCACCCTTTCACAAATCACCTTGTTAGGATGGCCAGGTAGAGGTGCTGAATTGGACCCGGGAGAGATCTGGGAAAAAGAGGGAGAAGAAAAGGATAGTTCATGGCTAACTGCACCAATATGGAGAATCAGCCCCATGACGGATAGTCTGGATATTTCAAGTATTTGAAGAATCTGAAGAGACAGGAAGAAAATCAACAATCATTTTAAAACACTAAATAAAACAAATGAGGGTGGCAAAAACAAAAAAACTCTGATCAGTGCTATCTCTTTTGAAAATCAGAGCTTGAAAAAACCCACAACGATATTGCTAAATTTACAAGTGTTCACTAGTCTTTCATCACAGTACTTTTTTTTTCTTAAAAGTACTAATTCTGAAATCTTAAAGGTTATAAAGATGGATATAATGTAACACTCAAATATCCTTAAAGAAAACTGTACTAGTTATGTCTCTTAGAAGGAAAAAAAAATTTTATTTACATAAAAATCATTAAGAATCTAAATGAACCAGAATTTAATTTGTTTTACTAGAGAAAACTTAAGACCGTTACGTAACTAATGGAATCACATTAATTTTAAGGAAATTTAAAAATGAGATTTGCTTTTTTTGTCTCAAATTCAGTAGAAGTAATATTTCTTTATTCATTGGGCAAATGCTCAGAAAAGGAATGTTCTATGGTCATGGAAACCTCCTTGTGTTCAACAAAAGATAACAGACTCTTATTACCAGGAATCATCAAGGAAAAGAAAACAACACATGATCATATGACCTCAGAAGGTGAAGGATCTATAAGGTGCAATGATTACATATTTTAAATGTTTGATATAAATATAAATTCTTATTAAACATGAGCAACATAAATGAATTATTTAAAACTTCCACTTTCTGTGACAAGTACAGAGCTAAATAACGTTCAACTATAGCAACATTCTCAATAAATCTACTAACTTAAGGAGGATTAAATTCCATTCTCTTGTGATGAAAAAGAAGGATGCCATGAAAGAATGGAACTTTTTTTTTTAATCTACAAGTATAAAAAGGAGTGACAAGCAGAAATCAACAATGGTGACAACATAACTCCAGATAAATGTAGAGAAAGATATTGCAGAAATATAGTTTTGTTAAGAAATCATTAGGTAGCTATGACACGTTTAAATAAAAATAACAGGGATGGCATCAGACTACCATCATTAGCCATTCTTACACATTTTGTGAGATCCTATAGGCACTGTACCCATTCTGACTCTTTGGAGTGTCTTTGCCACTTAAGCACATTAAAATACAAACGCAGTTATTCAGTATACAGTCCTCTACATCAGAGCTCTTTATAAATGCTATCAGCTCTACAACTTGTATTTCCTCAGTCACATAGTATGCTAATGTAAAGTAAAACTCCATGTACAAGGAAAATAGCTGGGGTCTCCGTCATTAATTTTATGGGAAGATTCAATTTATGCAAATCGAATATGATTACAGTCACAACAAGAAATATAGCTAGAGAGGGTAAGGGGTTTAGAGAGGGATGGGCTAATACAGAGGACAAAAAGAATACAAACTGAAAGTATAAATATTTTGAGAAAGAACAGGAACAAGATATATTCTCATAGATTAAAAGGGTTAAGGAGAAGGATAAAAGGTCCAGTTTTACAATTTCTCCCCAAATTTTCCACTGTTAACTCCCAATTTAAGAGGACTATCTGTGGCAAATTTTAAATTGCAAAATGGATTTCTTCTGCTCTCTGACAAACTTTTATGATGTCCCTCTAGGTTAAAGTTACATGAAAATAAGTTTTTTTAACCTAAGACTCAGTACTTAAAGGATTGATGGTTTTATTAGGTATAGATATTCCTCTCTAATAATGCATATCAAAACTCCTGGCCTTTGTATACCAGCTAGAAAAAAATTCATCATCTAGAGGCCAACTGTGGTGACGAACCTCTCCAAGATTAGACAGGCTGACTCCTGGATGACAGATATACAAGGTAGTCAGAATTAAAACCTTGCCAGAGTTTATATTCTACCTGAACAGCCTTTGGGAACTCAAAGTAACCTATATAACACAATGAAGAGCTGAAGAAGACTTCAGTCTTTCCTAAAATATAAATAGAAAATAAAATATTTGTGTCAATTTATAAATACAATTATTTTTGGATTTGCAATATTATTTCCCTTAAATATACAAATTACCTGAAGGCTGTATAGTTTACTAGTTGAGGCTTATATTACAAAGAAAATAAAAAAAAGATTAGAGTTTGACAGAATATATTTATCAAGTCCTTACTATGTTCCAGGTATTGTTCTACGCACTGGTGATACACCTGGTGATACAAAGCAAAAAGCAAAAACAGTATCTGCCTTCAAAGGGCTTACATTGTAATGAGAAGACAACATATATAATAAGAATATGTAAGACAAATACATAGTAGACGTAAGTCCACATTGGAAGGGGAAGGGTAGTAGTAGTAGTAGTAGTAGTAGTAGTAGTAGAGGAAAGGCCTTCTGGAGGAGGTATTGCTTTAATTTGGTCTCAAAGACACAGAAAAGAACCGGCAGAGGTGAGAGAAAGTCCATCATGAGAGAAAACAAGTCAAGGAAAGAGTATAGATTACATAAAACAATGGATCAAGAGAGAAATGGTCTGGGGAATTAGAGGTGTGTTTTCCCTCAAAATCCAAGAGAAATATCTATCTTGTATGGATGAATTTTTTATAACATTCTATAAGAAGCCCTTGAAAACCTTTAAAATCTTTTCCTAAAATACAAGTCTCAGCCTTTCTGTATCAGGTCAGGATTTAAAAACAAACCAACCTACTGATTGTTTTTACTTTTACTGGCTGAAGGGTCAGGGTGGGGAGTGAAGGAAAAAAGGAGGAGAAAAAAATGGAAGATAAGAATAGAAGAGAAAAAAGGTGTTTGTGTGCAAACACACACACAGGCACTTGGGCAAAAAGCAGCTAAAATTCAGGCTGCTGTTTCTAACTAAGACAGTATTTATTACAAGGTTCTACATTTAGAAGCAACTTTAGCAGTCTATCTGCTCCAATCATCCAGGCAACACATGAATAAAGGAAGAACTACATAAAAGGAAAGAAGGAGGAAGCTGAGTAACTTTTCCAGTTTGACTTGCTATCTTGGGAATTCTAAAACACCAATATTCAAACACACACAAAAGTATTTTTAAAACTTGAATATAAATAATTTTTAGAAAAACAGTTTTAGCTATTCCGCCTACTCCAAGAGTGGAATACATAGAAAAGTATCAAATTAGCATTCTTTTCCTACTTGCCTAATATAAACTGTTGTCCCTTAAGATGAATATCCACAGGAATGTTTATAATACACAAACAGATCTGTGATTTCACTGATTTCCAAGTTCCCTGCAATGATGTAGATTATGAAAGAAATGATTATATTTAATAACTAATGATTTGGGGAGATTCAGAGTTCCTCCTTTTCTCTATACTCAAGACCTCAGTCTCAGAAGTTTGAGCTAACTTTCTTCTCTATCCAACCCCACCCAATCTTACAAGGAATCTCTAGTCTAAGGTGAATTCCATTTAATCAAGCTTGGGTGGAGACAGACCCTTTGGTCTAAATTGTCCAAGGTTGGGGGTGGTGTGGGTATAGAGACAGTCTCTTGGTCCAAGGGTGACATGAAGTCGCTCTCAGACCCCCACTGGAGTAAGCCCATTTCTGTGGGAAGTCCACCTCTCATTAACTGTTAATGAATCAGAATCAGTTAACTGCCATCCTTTTGAACACTCCTCTTCCATAAGGGAGTCAAAACTAAAAGTCTTCCACCATGATTTTCTTTGGTCTAAGAGAGAGAAGACCAATTCCTTTATTAAAATGCTGGCATTATTAATAAAATGATTAAATTACCCAGAAATTATGTCTCTCAAATCTTTTTAAATTCCATACTTACAACCCATTATGTATATGCATTCTTGTGGCTCCAGTCCAGGTTCTCCCATAAATTTGCCAGAGCCTATGTGGTAAGGGCCACCTTCTTTTCTTTCTCCTGACATTGCAAGGGTAACAGTGGATCACACTTATTGTCCATCCATCCATCTTCTCTCACCCTTATCATGTGACCAACTAGCCCATCTTCTCTTCCTATCAAACAACTCCATGATGACATCTTTTAGTCCCATTCTTTTTCAAAGTTCCTTATTGACCATATGTGGCAGCCTGCTCACACCCTTCTTGAGTGTGTCCATCATCCTGAGTGACATTAACTTTAAAGACTGCTGTATTCCATGTTTTACTGGCGTAAAGCCAAAACCGTAGAATGCTGGTATTAAAAAGATAGATGTCTATTTTCCTGAGAAATTTGGGGGTCCTTAAAAGGAGTTTCACAATTTTCCCAAAGTAAACAAAGTCCACTCTTCTCATGTTCATCTCTGGGGGCTAATTTATGGTCAAAGGTACTGTTTGTCCTAAATATACATATTAATGAAAGAGTTCCTTAGGGTGTCCATTCAGATGCATGTTGTAATCTGGACAACAAAAGTTCTTATTCAATTCTTAGTCTTTTCGAAGTGGAGGGGCACAGATCAACCTCCTTGGAAAGATTAGAGATCTTCCAGGAGGCTCTGTAGTGTTCTAGGGTTTGGTGTAATCAGCGTGCTGTCCCACCCACAAGGTTTCCCTGTTTAATTTGGACACTGTGCTGGATCTCTTTCACCTTGGTGACAAACACCTTTAACTAGCACAGAGTTTAAAGCTCAGTTGATGTTTGAACAGGATTATTTCTGTTGCTATACCTCTCAAGAATTTTTGAGTGCTTTGGAGACAGAACTTGCATAGTTGAGCTTTTCCTAGAAAATCATATGCTTTTTTTGTAATTAGCAATACTTAATTGTTAAATGGTGAAGATGCATTTTAATGCTTAATACCACTTTCCAAAGCGAATTTGTTTCCTATACTAACACTCACACTAAGATGTCTCAATTTGTTTAAAAATGAGTCACAAATATTTTATTTAGATGGGACAGCAGACATATAGCTCTTCTCTTGGTTACCCTTTTCTTTCAGTATTAATAAGGTTTGATGTTTTCCCCACACTTTTGGTACATTCTTCTACTTAAGTTTCCTTGTACATCAAGCCTCTAAAAGTCTTCACCATTGTGTTGCTACCAGCAAGGATGTTGGTTATGTACACTTGGTCCAAGCAGGCTATTTTTCTCCATCTTGGTACCCTTTAGCGCCAATTCTATTTCCTCTATAAGAAAATCTGGAATTGTGATGATAGGGTCCAAGCATTATGGTTACACTACCCCCAAACTGTTATAACAATGTTTACAAATAACTTTGATGGATGTGTGGAAGATGGATTAAAATGGGGAGAAACTTCAGGTAGGGAGATTAATTACAGTTATTCCTTCCATCTCATGAGGGTGTTGTGTGCCATCCCCATCCGGAAAATCCAAGTAAAATTTTTTGGCCCTCCTTTCACATCAAATAAGAAGTCGGAATTATTATGGTATTAAAAGATAAAACATGTTGATGTTATGCAATACAATGCATATATTTTATGCATTTCTGAATTTCTAAACTTTTTCTGTGTCGTCTGCAACTTCTGTGATGGGGAAAGTTGCGATGAGGAAGGGATAACTGCAGTCCATGAAAGAGATAAATTAGGTTGGTGGGTTTGTGAGTGAAAAGAAGGGGGAATATGTGAGAAATGTTTTGGAGACAGAACAGATAATATTTGGCAATTACTTGAATATGTTCGGTGAGCGAGGTCTTGACAGCAAATGTGGCTGACTAGAAGTACGGCAAATGCCCTCAACAATAATTCTGTTGTTGTTCAGTTGTGTCCCACTCTTCATGACCTTGTGGACTATAATGTCCATGAGGTTTTCTTGCCATTTCCTTCTCCAATAGATTAAGGCAAACAAGGGGTTAAGTGATTTGTCCAAGGTCTGAGTAAGTGTCTGAAGCCAGATTTGAACTTGGATCTTCCTGACTCCAGGTTCACTGCTCCAATCACTGAGCCACCTTAGCTGCCTCCTTCAACAATAACACTTAAGTTCAGGTTTGGAGGGGAATGATAATGAATTGTTTTAGATATTTGTCTTAAATGCTTATGGGACATCCAATTGGAAATGTCCACTGGAAAATTAGTGATATGGAATTGGAGCTCAAAAGAGAAATATGGGCTGGATGTTTAGATTTGGCAATCATCTGCCTGGAGATAATAAATTCATCCCATGGGAATTGATGAGATCACCAAATGAATATAGACAGATGATAAGGGCCCAGGTCAGAGACATGGGATACACCCACAGCTAGTGGGCCACACATGAAGATCTAGCAAATGTGACTGAGAAGTAACAGTTACACAGGCAGAACACAAAGAAATCAGATCATAAAAACTCAATGAGAGTCATACAAACAGCATTTATTGAGTACCTTTTATGTGCCAGGCACTGTGCTAAATGCTGGATAGCAAACAGCTTTAAACACAGCCACCATGAGATATTACGGACATAGTGGTTCCTTGGTAGGAGGCAACTGGGTGGCTTAGTGGATAGAGCACTAGGCCTGGCATCAGGAATACCTAAATTCAAATCCAGCCTCAGACATTTACTAGCAAGTAGGATCCTGGGCAAGTCACTTAACCTCTGTTCGCTTTAACCCACTGGAGAAGGAAATGGCAAACCATTTCAGTATCTTTGCCAAGAAAATCCCATAGACAGTATGGTCCAAGAGATCATGAAGAGTCAAACAAGACTGAACAACAACAATAAGTGCTCCAGGGAGCTGAAGTCAAGTATAACTGCTGATGGAAAATGGATTCTCACAACAACTCTGTGAGGTAACTTCTACAGGTATTATAATGGTTATTTTAAAATAAACTGAGGATAAGAAAGGTTAAGTAGCTTGTTCACACAGTGTCAGAGACATGATTCAAAAGCAAATCTCACTGGACTCCAACTCAAGCGCTCTCTTTACTATTCCTATTGAAATTTTCTGAGGGAGAAATTTTTCAAGACTATAATTACACTTTGGGAAAGCTAACCTCATACTATACAAAAAGCAATAAGGACACTATTATAATAATCCAGAGGAATGATGGAAAAACTCAACTAGATCAGGAGCTGTAGGAATGGAAAGAAGGAGATGAGTGAAAGAAACTGGAAGAGGAAGAATGTACAGGTTTTAGCAAGTAACTTGGATTTGGGGGAGAGTGTGGAGTTCAAGATAACACACTTTTCAAAAACAAATAACTGAGAAAGCAGTGGTAAAATTAACAAAAATAGATAGTGACTTTGCCCAGAGTCAGCCAGCTAGCAAGTGTCAGAGGCAGGATTTGAAAAAAGGTCTCTTAAGTCCAAAATCCAGAGAGAAACACATCAGTGAAAAGAAAGAAGCAAGAACAAGGATTAAAATAATGAAGCAATAATGGGTTCCAGAAGAGGTAAAAGAGGATTGGATAAGTACTGATGGAACAGTTAGGCTTACCAAGAAAGAATGTCATTTCTTCCTAAGGAATATGAATGAAAAAGCGAAGAAAAGGATTTCAGTTGTCTATGGGAAACTGGACATAAGAGCCATTAGAAAGGTCAACAAAAGCTTGAATGAGAATCCATGCAAGCATGGAAAGCAGAAAGAATATGTACTATAATTGTCTTTTTGGTATGACTCGGTAACTGATTTACCTATAAAAGAAGGTTTAAAAAAATTTGGAAGAGTACCTTTCTTCTCTCCAGAGTAACAGAAGAATGAGATTTCCCTTAAGAAAAAAAAAAAAAAAAGGAGAAATGATCTGAAAAAGCAGAGGAGAAATCTGATTTGTTGCTAGGAGATTGGAAGGTAGAAGAATATGAAACAGAAGAGAAAGGTAGGATGATAAATGGAATACTTGGAGTCAGCTAAGCAATAGATAAAACTATCTACAAAGAAAAAGGAGTTGGAACTATTAAGAAAAAAAGCTCCTTGTCTTTCATTAATGAAGTAAATTTATAGTGCCATCAAGTGAAAGATCATCCAGTAAAATCCAAAGAATCAAGGTGGTTGGTGATCCCCTGCTAAGGTATCCTAAGATAGTTAAAAGGAAACCTTTCAGAGATATGCTGTTGATCTAGAACATCTCCCCAGGAAAGGGGAAGGAAAATAAGCATTTATACAGTGTCTGCTAAGTGCTATTCACTATGCTAAGCACTTCACTAATATCTCATTTGATCCTCACAACAACTCTGCAAGGTATGCTGTTATTAACCCCAATTTTCACAGTTTAGGAAACTGAGGAAAACCGAGTTTAAGTGACTTGCCCAGGGTCACACACCTAGTAATTGTCTGAGGCAGCATCTGCACTCAGGTCTTCCTGACTCTTGTCCCAGTGTTCTATACACTGTACTGCCTAGGTACCAGGATGAGAGAGAACTTCCCAAGATTTGTCAAAAGTGATTACTGCTACTCCTAATAGATGGCAAGGGCATAATTAATATTATCAAAAGAAATTTTGAAAGCATTGCTAAATATTATCAAGACTCTGAGAAGAAACTGAAGATTCCAGGGCAGTGGGTGGTGTTTTCTTCTTTGCTGCTGATCAACGGTAAAGTTTTCAGAAGAAAAAGGCAGAACTAGGAAATGAACATGTGAAGATCACATGACTAGCAAGATGGCAAATTAGTAGCTTTCTGTAAATTTCTTCAACCTGTCAACCCTAAAAAAAAGGGAATTGTCAGATGTGGTATAATTGATTCAGATATTTATTAGGTACATGACCCTAACCAAATCACTCATTTCTAGGTATCAGTTTCCTCATCTGTAAAATGAGTGGGTTAGACTTGATGACCTAAGGTACTTTTCAGTTCTACATCTATGATTCTTCTAAAAAGAAAAAGCCTCAATGAAACCTCAGTGCACAAGCACATAAACTAACAAAGTTCTTAAAAAGAGAAGGAAAAATAAAGCTCAATAAACAAATATTATAACTTGAAGGAAGGCAAACCAACTGTTCCTAATTAAAGAAAACCTTAAAACTACCCAGAGAGCATGAACAATGACAAATTCATAGAAATAAAATTAATCAAAGAAATTAGGAACGAATATAGGTCATAAATTATAGTTCTCAATGAAGAAAACATAACTCTTAATGAAGAAATTAAAAACATCAACAAAACTGAATCCACATTAGAGTCTCCCTAATGACACAGAATTGTGAAAAAGTAATATTTCAAATAAAATTTGACAGTAGTGAAATGAATAGGTGCTTAGGAAGACCAGGACTGGGAGAGGCGGCAGGTGCGGGTGAGGGTTGAGAGGTTTGTCTGAGAAAAAGTTATGGCTTTTCAGTTCATAAAATAAAAGGAATAATAGGCTCCTCCTCAGGAATATAGACTATTCAATGGATGCTACCTGATGAAAAAGTTGACTGTACAGATTTCCATCAGATGGAACAGGGACGTATACATCAAACATATAATAAGAATGAACTTTAGATGGAATGTAGCAAGAGGCAATTGTATATACATTAATAAAGAGAGACAACGTATTCTAATGTTTCTTTGGGATTTATTTTAAAATCAAATTGTACACAAGTAATGTTTGCTTCCTTAGATTTTATATTGTGGTTTTAGTATTATCAGGTACTTATCTCTATAAAATATAATGTGATCAAATCTACCTGTAGGTCTTTTCACTTAAACATTAGCTGAATGTAATAGAAATATCTGTAACAGGTACTGGCAAAATATCTGTTTTTACAGAATTAATAGACTAGAAAGAAAACGAGCAAGCCAATAACTTTCAGTGATATATAGATTTATAGGTTCAAGCCTATAAATCAACATTCAAACATTTAAAGCACAACATCTAAGATACAAAAAAGAAAATTTATTCTCAAAAATAGAGATGGAAAGCACTTTATTAAACTCCTTTTAGGAGACAAGTATGTTTCAATACTCCAACAAGGGAGAGAAAAGCAGAGATCAAACTATAAATCAATTTCTCTAATGAACAGTAAATGCAGAAATATTAAACAAAATTCTAGCAAAAAGACCAAAGAAATATATCCAAAAAATAGTTCACTAGACCAAACTGAAATCATACCAGGGATGCAACTATGTGTCAATATCAGCAAAATAATTAGCATAATAAATCATATAAACAAAGATAACAAAACCCACAATTTCAATGGATGCAGAAAAGGCCTTTAATAACAAAACAGTACTCATTTATGTTAAAAATCATAGGCATGGAAGGGTCCTTCTTTAACATGATCAAAAATGTATATTGAAAAGCCTAGCATTGTTTGCAATGGAGAAACAGTAGACTTCCCAGTGGAAAGAGGGTTTACTGAAGGTGAGGATGCTCCACTCACCATTATTTTGTCACTTAGTTCTAGGAATGCTAGCTATTACAATTAAAGAATGAACTCAAAGGCATAAATCAGCAGGCATACACCCCCTTTTATGCTGATATGATGGTTTCCACAAAACCTCTGTAACCCTATCAGTTTCTTAGCAAAAAATATATTTTTATCTAAGCAAAGAAACTAAGAGAGAAGATAAATAACTTCAGCAAGGTATGAGGATGCAAAATCCACAGAAATCAAAATTTCAATCAAAGAATTGCTATGCAGCACTAACGAAAAGAAAGGGCAGCATTGTGTTGTGGCTCTAGGACTGGCCCTGAAGTCCAGTTGGCATGGATTCACATATCCCTTCTTGACACATACTATGTGACACATACACAGGGCGAGTTAATTAACTTTTTGGTACTCCAAGCAGCTTTCAAACTATAAAATAGAGAATATTTGCCAATCAGAGGAAGTTTCATTACCAGAAGCTTCATACAACGATGGAAAAATAAGTCTGAGAGTAGGCAGGTGGCTCAGTGAATACAGTACCAGCCGAGGATTCAGGAGGACCTGAGTTCAAATCTGACCCCAGACACTTGATATTTACTACCTGTGTGACCCTGGGCAAGTCACTTAACCCCAACTGCCCAACCAAAACATTAAAAAAAAGTTTTAAAAAAAAAAAGGCTGACTGAAAAACAAAATAATAATGAAACTGGAAGAAATTACAAGAGAAATTCCATTCAAATGACTATGAAATACCATAAAATATCTGGGAGTAAAACTATCCTAGACATAAGATTTATATAAATGCAACTAGAAAAAACTCCATAGAAATAAAGGACTACAAACAATTCAAGTCATTTATTTGTTGTCCATGGTTGGGCTGTATCAATATAATAAAAATGATAATACTACCTAATATATTTAGTGCTGTATCCAAATTATCCAGATGCTTTTTACAACTAGTTAGACAAAATGATTCATTTGAAATGACCAAAGGTTTAGAAATAATGAAAAAATGTATGAATTACGGGGGCACAGCATTACTAAATTTTTTTTGGCTATTCAACAACCATCCTTTTAATAAGCCATATAATGGGTTAGCTGTTCCTCAGTTTTTTTTAATTTAATTTTTTTTTAACTAATGAAGAGTTCACCTTCTCTTTCTCTAACCCTCCCCTCCCCACCTTGAGAAAGAAGAACAAAACTAAGCAAAACACATTCTTTCACTTGCCATCTTTCCCCTACCCTCCCCCCCAAGTCTCAATTTGCAATCTGAATTCATCATCTCTCTGTCAGGAGGTGGGTAGCATGTATCACCATAAGTCCTGTGAAATCATGGCTGGTCACTGAGCTGATCAGAATTTTAATGTCTTTTGAAGCTTCCTTTATAATAACATTATTGTACAAACTGTCTCCCTGGTTATGCTCACTTTATTCTACATAAGTTCATACAAGTCTTCCCAGGCTTCTCTGAAACCAATCCCTTCTTCATTTTTTTAAAATAGCACAATAGCATTCCATCACATAACATATAAATTCATTCAGCGATTTCTCATTTGACAGGCATTCTTTCTCTCAGCTTCCAATTTTTAACCATTACAAAAAGAACTATTTTGCATACAGGTCATTTTTCTCTTCATCTCTTTGGGGTACGGACATAATAATAGTGTTGCTAGGTCAAAGGGTATCACCATACAGTTTAATATCTTTTGGGACATAGTTCCAAATTATTTTCCAGAAATTATAAATAAATATTGGAGAAGATGTGGGAAAATTGGGACACTAGTGCACTGTTGGTGGAGTTGTAAACTGATCCAACTATTCTGGAGAGCAATTTGGAACTATGCCCAAACAACAATCAAACTCTGTATACCCTTTGATCCAACAATACCACTACTAGCTAGGTCTGTGTCTCAAAGGGAGAATAAAAAAGGGAAAAGGACCTACATGTATAAAAATATTTATAGCAGACCTTTTCGTGGTAGCAAAATATTAGAAACTGAGGGGATGCCCATCGATTGGGGAATAGCTGCAAGTTGTAGCTTTTGAATGTAATGGTATACTCTTGCGCTGTAAGAAATGATGAGCAGGATACTCTCAGAAAAACCTGTAAACTTACATGAACTGATGCAAAGTGAAGTAAGCAGGACCAGGAGAACATTGTACACAGTATGATGATCAACTACGGATAACTTTATTTTTGTGTGTTTTTTTTTGTCCTGTTTCTTCTTCACAACACAATATGGAAATGTTTTACATGACTGCACATATATAAAACCTATATCAAATTGCTTACTGTCTTAGGGAGGAGGAGGGAAGAAAAAAATTTGGAACTCAAATTTTTATTTTAAAAATATTAAAAATTGTCTTTTTATGTAATTGGAAAAATAAAATACTATTTAAAAGAAAAAAAATAAATTGCTTTCCAGAATGGTTGGACCAGTTCACAGCTCCACCAACAAAGCATTAATATATCTGTTTTCATACAGTCCCTTTAGCATTTACAATTTTCCTATTTTTTCACTTTGCCAATCTAATGGGTATGAGGTAAAATTGGAATTGTTTTAATTTGCACTTCTGTATTTGCGATTTAGATAATTTTTTATTCATATGGCTCTAGGATGAATTTCTTCCTCTGAAGTCCCTATTCATGTCCTTGGACTATTACCTGGAGAATGACTTATTCTAATAAAGTTGAGTCAGCTCCCTATATATCTTAGAAACAGGACCTTTATTGGAGAATCTTGTTGCAAACATTTGTTTCCCCTCTATTACATGCTTGCCTCTTCTAATTTTAGCTGCATTGGTTTTATTTGTGCAAAAATTATATGTAATCAAATGTGTCTATTTTACCTACTGTGACAGTCTTTATTTCTTGCTTAGCCATGAATTCTTCATGTAGTCATAAATCTGACAGGTAATCTTTTGTTATTTTAATTTATATCACAGTTTATGTCTAATTAATGTGCCCATTTGGAGTTTATACTGTTATACAGAGGTCTTGGTCTCTACTTCATTTTTGCCAGACTACTTTATATCATTTGCCAAATAATGAGCTCTTACCCCAATAAGCTAGGATCTTTGGATGGGATCACGAGACTATGCGCCTGTTTGTTTCTATACACACTGTGGCCAATCCGTTCCAATGTTCATCCTATTTCTTAAACAATATAAAACTGCTTTAATGATTATGGCTTTGAGATAGATAGATATATATATATATATATATAAAGATAGAGAGAGAGAGTGTGTGAGAGTTTAAGATTTGGTACTATCAGGTCCCCTTTCTTTTCTACTCTTTTACATTAATTCCCTTGAGATTTTAGATCTTTTGTTCCTATAAATGAATTGTTATTTTTTTCTAGTTCTATAAAGTAATCTTGTTGTAGTTTGACTGGCATGGCACTTAATAAATTAACTGAGTACTATCATTTTTATATTGGCTCAGCCTAACCACAAACAATACTTCTCCAGTTATTTCGATATCTTTTATTGAAAGGGTTTTGTGACATATTAAAATTATAAAGCAGGTCACCCAAACTCCTTGGTACTTGGTATTTTAAACAGAGAAATAAATCAATGGAACAGACTGTGTAAATAAAACCAGAAAAAAAAATGGAAACAATAGTTTAGTATTTGATAAGCCCAACAAGATAAAGTAAGGGAGTGGGTAAAGAGCTTTCTGTTTTGTTTTTATTTTTGTTTTTTAAATAAAAACTGATAGAAAGTTGGAAAGCAGTTTGGAACAAAGGCTTAAGCCAACATCTTACGCTTACATTTTACAACCATGCCTAGGAGAGAATTCTTAAACAAAGGACAGAGGAGAATATAAAGAGATAATTTTGACTTTGCAAAATCAGAAAGGTTTAATACAAATAAAATCAATGAAGACAACTAGAAAAGAAACAGTACAGTGGGAAAAATAATTGCATCAAATATTGAAAAGTCTAATATCTAAATTTTACCAGGAATTGACTAAAAGCCATTCTGCAAATGATAACTAGTCAAAGGGTATGAACCATATTTTCAAAGAACTGCAAGCTATAAAATGAAAGTATGAAAACATGCTCCAAATCACTAACAGGAAGAGAAATGCAAATTAAAACCACTCTCAGGTTTCAACAAAAAGATGGAAAGTCAACATCAGAAGGGCTATAGAAAGGCAGGCACACACATGCAATGTTTACAGAGTTGTAAAGTGTTTCAATTTTTCTTTATGTCAATTTGGAATTATGCAAGGGAAGTGACTCAATTGTACATAGCCTACGACCCAGGAACTCTTTGATTGGGCATATATCCTGAACAAATCAAAATCAGAAACAAAAAATACACAAAATACTCTTTGGGTAGTTTTTGTAGCTGCACAGAATTAGAAACAAAGTTATCCCTTACTAACTTGGGGAATGGCTTTAAACAAACAAACAAACAACAAAACCCCATCATGAATGTAATGGAATATCATTTATGCCATAAAAATTATGAGATTTAAGACAGATGTGAGAAATTTTATATAAACTGATATAGAGAAAAATAAGCAGTACTAAGAACAATATGCACCATTATACATGTAAATGAAAAACTCATTTGAATAAGTGAAAAACCAGAAGATCCTGAAGGAGATATTATAATGAAACATAATTCCTTTCTCATGAAAGAAAGGGGGTGACTACTAGGGCATACTCTCAGATATGGTGGTATCTAATGTTTTTTGCTTAATGGTTTTTCATGGTCACAAACCAGGGTAGGAAATAACTGTTGACAAAGAAAAAAAAAGGAACCAATATAATGTATTTCTGTAATTGCCTTGAGTCTAGCTAGTAAAAATGGATTTAAATGAAAATGAGGGGGAGGGGACTGCCTATGACCTACCATATGATACTATTATACAATGTATATTATTAAAAAGATGATTACTGAACATCCAGGAAAGGAAGTGGTCATTACAAAGAACCAGTATGGTTCCAAGAAGAACAGGTTATGCCAGGCTAACCTTAATTCTTTTTTTGACAGGGTTACTAAACTGGAAAATCAAGAGAAGGTTGTATCATTTACACCTATATATTTAAAAAGCATTTCATAAAAGTATCTCATGTTATTCTTGTGATAAAGACGGAGAGATGGGCTAAATGAAGATATAATTAGAAGAATTTGGAATTGATTAAATGCCTGGGCTGAAAGTGTAGCCATCAGTAGAGAGATATCAAACTGGGAGAACATTTCCAGTGGAATATTCCAAGGATCTGTGTGTGGCCCTGTGCGATTCATGATGTTTTTCTTATGATTTGAGTAAAGCCAGAAGGCATCCTTCTCAACATGGCACAAAGTAGGTAGAGATAGGTAATATCCTGAGGATGACAGAATAAGGATCCAAAGAGATACTGACAAGCTAGAATAATGAGCTGAAGATGATGAAATTCCAATAAGGGTGCATATGGTCTTACATTTAGATTTTTAAAAAATCAACTTTATAAGATGGCAAGTCACAGAATCACAATTTTTGTGTGTGTGTGAGGCACTTGGGGTTAAGTGACTTGCCCGGAGTCACACAGCTAGTGAGTGTTATGTGTCTGAGGCCAAATTTGAACTCAGGTCCTCCTGACTGCAGGGCCGGTGCTCTATCCACTGCGTCACCTAGCTTGCCCCCAGAATCACAAATTTTGAGAGTTGAAAGGGACCTAAGCAGTCATTTAATCTAACATACATAAAGGAATCCCCACTACAATACTTGACAAGTGTTGTTTTTGCTTGAAAACCTGGAGAGGTATAATGGTGGCAGAGTAGATGGACTCAACAAGGTCCACTACCTTTTGT
This sequence comes from Vombatus ursinus, assembly GCF_900497805.2. Taxonomy (NCBI): domain Eukaryota; kingdom Metazoa; phylum Chordata; class Mammalia; order Diprotodontia; family Vombatidae; genus Vombatus; species Vombatus ursinus. The sequence goes on from NW_020953936.1 coordinate 885,581, forward strand.
GGCCCATTCCATTTTTTAGTAACTCTAACTGTTGGGAAGTTCTTCCTGACAAAGTCTTTACTGGCCTCCTTGCAACATCCACCCTGGTTCCGCTTTCAGTGGCCAAACAGAAAAATTTAATACCCCCTCCACATGACTCACTACTATTCTTGAACACAGCTATCAGGTGTCTTCTTTTCTTTAGTCTCAACATGCCTAGTTTCTTCAACCAATCCTCCTGTCATAAGTTCAAAGCTCTTCACCATCCTGGCCTCCTTTCTCTGAATATTCTCCAGTCTTTCAATATCTTTTTTAAACCATGGTGCCCAGAATGGAACACAAAACAGATGAGATCTGATGAGGTTCTGCTCCCTGGAAATCTTCAAGAGACTAAATCACTTGTTGGGGATGCTGTAGAAGGGATTCTTTTTCAGGTATAGGTTGCACTGCATAGTCTAAAGTCTCTACCAACTAAAATTCTATAGAGATTTGGATTTGGAGATAAGGCGAAATCAGTAAATTGTTCAGATGCCTTGGATCTTCTGAGCAAAATTTAAAGCTAGGATAGTATACGTACATCTAGGATGTGGAGGAGTGATTTGGAATTATGTTCGCAGGGACAAATGAAAAAGTCTTAGAACAGCTTACAAAATATGATTAAGGACAAACAGAACAAAACTACTACAAAGGAGCATTAAAATCCCAAATGGAGTAAGATACAATTTGTAGGGCACTCCATCAAGAGTTCTCCTAGTGTGCTTTTTCAAAGTGCACATGTACTCTTAAAAACATTTAATGAATTATATACATTTTTAAATTTAAGAAAAAAAGGGCATACATTTTATATCCTGATAGTTTCACTGCATATGGCCATTTTCTCAGGTTGCAGAGTATACAGTAAACATGTAAAGTAGAATTGTAAGTGGAATAATTTGAAATAAATACACCATATCTAGGCATTGTCCTTAGGCTAACATTAGGAATTGGAAAACTGACTAAGCCTTCTTGAATGGAAGAAAATTCCAAATATGTTTCAATTCACTTTGGTAATTAAAAATAAAGCTGTCTAAAAAGCAAGGCTTAGCAATGGCTATCAGCTCAGGGTAATTCCTCAAACCTCCAATTCAACTCTAGAGGACACCCTGCATAACTAGTTCATACTCTGAGTAAAAATTTCATTGATGTTGAATGTTCTTAAACTACCAGATTTTAGTTAGAATAAAATTTGTACTGGCTAGGTAGGAGACTATAAACTATATTCATCTGTAGCATATGACTGGGAATTTTGCTCAGTGTCAACAGGGGAGGGATAGTTTTACAAATATTTGTGAGTTTTAATGGAATGCGAGCTCAACCTAAGACAGCAGTGTGATGACAGTCAAAAAAGCTAAGGGGATCTTGGGCTGCATTGAAAGAGAGGCCTAAGGAGTGGGTAAAGGCTGAATGCTGCTCTGATTGAATATCATCTGTTATATTGTGTTTAGTATTGTTCACCACTGTTTAGGAAAGGCACTGAAAGGCTGGAGAGTGTCTTTAGAAGAGGGTGGCTAGGATGAGGACAGCAATCAATATGGTGAGAGCTCATATATTTTGGGTTTATGTACATTTACATTCATACATTATGTACAATGCATTACATACACACATCGTGTACATTTCCAAACAGAAATTCCAAATGAGACAGAAGATCATGCCCTGGAAAACTTAACAATCACTCTCCTTATCCTAATCACCTCTCCCACTGGCAAATCCCTCACCTGGCCCACTATCTTCTAGGGAGGCCCAATCATGCTTCATTTTACTCCTTAGTTATCTCACCAGCTTTTCTGCCCCCTTCCCACACCTTTTTTCAGTTCTTGAACCATAATCAAATCAGTAGAGACATGGATACTCCCTTATAGCTCCACTTTGCCTTTAACTGATCTTGACACTTAGCAAATGCTTAATAAATGCTTTTTTCATTTATTAATTCATTCTAACATATCCCCCAACCCTCCTCTCTTACCCAGGGAGCCAACCTATTTAACCAGAGAGCAAAGAGATGAAAAAAAAAAGAAGTAATTTTGCTAAACTAACCTATCAACTGAATTTGACACTATGTGCCATGTTTCAGAAAGAACATGATTTAAGTCTGTCGCTTATGTGAAAGACAAACAGACTTGTTCTGTTTGACCCAAAGCATGGAATCAGGATTACTACAGCAGTAACCTGCTTAGGCATGTAACTTCATGGAAGTTGATTTCAAGTGGAATCTTTTTAAAAACAGAACTTGAAATCTTGGGGTTGGTAAAGTAGAAAAGATGTCTGATAATGAATAACTTCAGACCAGCCCTTGGCTAACACTGAGCATCTGTTTCTACCTAAGCATTTCTCTTATCCAGATGGTGAAAAAAAAGCTCTTTAGTCATGAAGTGATACTTGTGCTTTCCCCCCAGTGCTCAGTGCATTAAAAAACTGGGAAAATGGAGTGTATAATTCTAAGGGCAGTGGGTCACTATATCTAGAAGCTGAGATTTCATTTAGTCTCATGTTGACTCAAATCAGTTTAGTCAGTTTCTTACTGTATAATTCTCTCAGGTCAACAACTACAACAATATAAATGCACATCTAATATAATGGAATAGATGGTTTCCTGAAGAGTTGTTTTTAATGTAAATTCTTATATATTAAATTCTCTTTTCCCATTGTCATCCTAAAATAGTAAATGCATTCACCTAAGGAAAAAATAGTGACCTTTTCCCACCAACTAGATAAGATATATGACATAACTTTTAACAAATCTTTTCCTTTCTGGGATTTTAAAATTCTCTCTACCAAAATAAGTCATCAAATATAAATGAAAAGAAAGCATGGGCAAGTTGTATGAGAGTGTGTGTTTTGGGGGAGGCATAATGTGAAAGGAAAAAACACAAGATGATGGTTTAACTGATTTATGATGTTCAGCTGGTATAAAGTCCTCCCTCTCCTTCAATATTTTCCATAGGAAAATAACATTTTTTATTTGGCTAGTAGCTAAATGATCTGAGCTGAAGAGAGATTCAGAACCATGGCAAAGAAAATTATTCAAAGTAAACGCTAAATTAACAAATCATATAGCACATACAATAAAACAAAGCTATATAGGCTTGAATTCTATGTATTGAATTTTTCTGATTTTTTTCCTTTTTTTTTTCTAATTCAATTTTAAAAACTTTTCTGTTCCAAATTCTCCCCCTTGCCCATGTACTGAATCTTCAGGTATAATTTCTTAATTTAGAGAAGTTGTTAAGAGTGAACTACTCTGAATTCTGACAGCATAAAACTATAATTTCTTATATATGCAATCTCTGAAAGAAGTATACCTTACTTTATGTAAGAAGTCATTTCCTAGAGAGTTTTGATAAATAAAAGTTTTATTTTCTGAACTAACTTCAGCTGTCTATTTCCTATAGTTGGATCCTTACAGGTAAGACCTAAGCCCAAGTCACCCCCCATAACCCTCATATATTCATTTCAAAGGTAGTTTGTCTTTGTCAGTAAGAACATTTGCATTTAATTCTTCTACATATCTGTTCAAATCTATATATCATCAGGTTTTTAAAAAAAACTATTAAAATACTATATTAGGATAACAAAAATATATCTTCTATATCAACTGAAGATAAATAATAATTTGCTAATCATCTTGTAATTTTCAACTACAACTGCAATCAACTCATAACAGTAGGCCCTCAGCAATACAGAAGAGAACTGGCACATAAAACAATACAAAAGAAAAAAAGAAAAAAAAAGAGAGAGAAAAGACAGTCTTAACTTAGATTTTCAGACTTATTTCCGTCTTGTTGCTTAATGCTCAACAGGCTAGAATGTGTCCTCTCCGCTACCTATTAAATTCCTACCAGTACTTTAATGATCAGGTCAAATGGCAAATGCCTCCTTTAGGAAGCTTTGCTAGATCACCTTTGATAGAAGTTTCTTTTCTTGTCAACTTCTACATATATTCTTTGACTTTACCTCTTTCATGGCACTAATACTGCCTTTGAAGTTGTTGGCATTCAAGAGGCTTCCTGCTGTAATGGAAAAGAGCACTCAATTGGAGTCAGAGGACCTAGATACAAATTCTAGTTCTACTACATACCATGAATGAGTCACCACCTCTCTGAGCCTCAGTTTCCTATTCTATAAAATGAGGCTGGGTCGGACCAGATAACATATAACTGCAGCTTAGTGTAGCAGATAGAGAGGGTACATTGGGGCCAGAAAGACCTGAGTTCAGCTCCTGTCTCTGACATTTCCTGGCTGCCTGACTCTAGGTAAGTTTTTTAATCTCTCTGTGCTGAGTTGAAGAAAAAGTGCCAACCTTCACTGGTACGTAGTTTTCTCGCTCTATACCATTGAAATCATAAGTTTAGTTTCTATTCCCTATATCAAAATACAATTAATCTACATCAACAAATATCTGTTGCTCAAATAGTTCAATGCAAGAGGAACAGGAAAGAAGGGCTGCAATTGGGATAGCATCGTGCTATATCTGTTTTCATAATTTCCAGAAGATCGAAGTATAGAAACTGCTCTTTACAGAGAAAAAGAACACTTCATTATTAAAATAATAAACACAAGCCAATCTGATTTCTATTTCTTGGCACTCCAAATTATTAAGAGTTTAAGAATTTGAATTTTAACGAAATCCTCATCTGGAGGTACAGTCTGCCCCTCCTCTGGAAATCGATAAGCAAGAAGAAAGAATCAACAGCTTAAAGAGAACTTCTGGAGTCAAAATGCCTTCTGCTCCCGTTGGCTACTAAGATGGTTTCATTAAGGAGGACTCATTGAACACAATCCATTTTGACTATAACTGGTTATAGTAGCCTGGGGATCCAGGAAATGGGACAGAAAGCACCCTAAAAAAAACCTTTCCTTGAAGATTGTAAACCTAGGAACAGAGACAATATGAGGAGCTGAAGCTAAGGTGAGGTGGCTAACCAGATGCAAGCCAGAGACTGTTGAGAGTGGCTAAGCTAAGCTAAGTGGTGTAAAATAGCAGAGGATAGGTCAGAACTGTCCCCTTCCCTACTCATGAGGGTGCCTCATAAGTAGAGACTACCACCCATTCTCACCAACTACTCTGCACTGTCCATCTGAAAACTTTTTTTTCATTACTCTTCCAAACGGCACTAGCAGAGGGAAAGGAAAGTAAAAGGGTCCTAGTACCCTCCCAGCTGTAGTGTTACTACAGCCTCAAACAGAAAGAAATGTTCTACTTGTAACCATGCTATCTAATGCTACAAGTAAACTAGTTATTTATTCCAAATTATGTCCTAGTTCTTGAATACAGTATTTGAGGAGGGAAACCCACCCTTTTAAAGGGACAGAAACCATTTTTGCTCTAGGTGGATTCTGGGTGGGCCAGGAAAGAAAAGAGATAAAGACAGAGTGAGCATATGAGTTTGTTAAGATTAATAATCTTCTAAAATATAAGTGCAGAAATCCCATACATTCCCCAAGACATTTTCCTTTTGAATCTAGTTGAAGAAAATATGTTAGTAATGGCAGGTTATGTGGGAAAGGATTTGTTGCAGATTATTGTTTTGGTGCTACATGCTAAGTAATGGCTAGTGCGCTGGCAGTGGAAGGTATCTGGTATTTACATTCTTAAGTCCCCCACCCCCCACCCCATACATATCTGAAGCTCAGTCAGGAACACAACACCATCCCCTTAGAGCAAACTCTCCAATACCCACAGAGCACAATGCTCTTGAACACTATAGTAATAATATATTATTTCTTTTTTGAAGGCGGGGAAATGTGTAAAGGAAAATGAGAATTAAGTGTTAGGGAAAGCTCCCTTCAGAAACTGCTGACACCTATGAGAAGCAGATATTAATAACTGAAAATGAGATGATTACTGGCATTGGAATAGTCATTTTGCATGCAAGTAAACTAAAGTTGTTCCTGTGGCCAGGTTACTTAAGGGCAAAGAGAGAACACCTGGAGCTTGTTAAACTGGATGCCAAATAAGGCAGACTATGTTTCCTACTCTTAAATCACACCAAGAAATAATCTTGATTGATATGGTTATATATTTCTTTGCTTCCCTCTCTCTCTCTCAAAATTCCAGATCTAATTTATATAGACTTGTTGTTATATTAAGTTAGCACGTGCTTCTTATTTCAGGAAAATGTGCATCACTCTGATACAATTTAGTAGTTTGGTAAAAAGAATGCTAGAGCCAGGATGAGCCGAGTTCAAATCTTTTTTCCAGACACTAGCTATGTGACCCTGGACAAGTCTCTTATAGCTCTCTTAGCCTATTTCCTCATCTGTAAAATGAGTCTAATAATAGCACCTACCTCAGAGTTGCTTTAAGAACCAAATTAGATCCCTTATGTTCTTTACGAATCTGAAAGCACCAATAAATGTTAGCTTTTATTATTCCATCACATTGTATGCTGGAGAGTTCCCAGTATGTCAAATTACTGAGATCTCTTCATCAGGATTTTAATATACCCAGATCCTGCTCAGCACAAATCAATTTGTCTATAACTATAACCGATTGTATTCTAGTTGAGCCCTTTATAGAGTTCTTTTGTTCTATTATTAAGTTTATTTTAATGCTCATAGACCACCTCACTTCAAACAGCTTGATCATTCATCAAAATACAAATACACAAAAAATATTTAAGTGGGAATAAATAAATAAGTGGTAGCAGTAACCCCTTTCTCTTCTTTCCCAATTGAGCTCATTATTTCACTTGCTATTTCACAATACAAAGGAATATCAAGTATATATACCTAAGTCACAAAGATTTGATTTCTATCAATGGATTTACTATATCAAAATTTAACTCCAATAAAATAGCACCGAGTCTTAAAACAAAGAATATAAAGTGAATCCTTTGTGATTCAGTAAAAGGAAAGGGAGAAAACTAATGTATGATTATGTGCATGTAATAAAAGCATCCACAGGACCAGCTGGTACATACAGATAGTCTACCATGTGGATAATGGAAAGTTAAATTCATTTTAAGCAGCTGGCACTGAACTAGCAATTAACACAATGAATAAATTTCCTCTTGTCTTGACTAAATTCTTTCAACTTCAGGTAGCCAAACATTTTTATTTGCAGTTAGATTTTTAAGAATGAAAATGAGACAAACAGTAAATTATGTCAAGTTTGCAATCACTGAATTTACATGGATGACGGTATATTTCAATAAGGCATTTTTAGAGTAGAAATTTTCTGTTGCAATTGAAAACTGGACCATGTTTAATAGTTATTATGAATAAAATTGTATGCTAGTTTAATTTACCTTCATTTGTTGATACATCATTAAATAAAATGTCAGACTATTTCAAATGTAAGCTTGACCCATAACTTAAAAAAAAAAAGTATGTTCTGACATTGAATAATCCAAGTTCAAAGGTAAATTTCTTTAAAAAGTTGGCAACTATCTCTCCTCTGCACAGCTGCTATAGAAAAATTGGGAGAAGTGATAAAAATATTCCCACAGTGTGAAGGGGAACAAAGAAGGGTCCATTCATATCAGCTGTGGATGGATATCCCTCCATCTTCCACATACAACTCAAAGTCATTGCAAGTATTTATTAAGTGCTTACTATGTGCCAGGCACTGTGGGGAAAGGTGACAAATCCTGGCTTTAGGATATTCTTATCTGTCAATGGATTCTCAAAAGAATTAATAAGCAGTTATTGTGCAAGAAATGAGGTTAATTTAATATGCTTTCATTAAAATGCTCACCTTATTTTTATTGGTGTAATATATGTTTCTATTATCTGGCATCTACTCAAAAAATATTAGGTAGTTTAACTAAAAAAACTGACTTAAGTCAAAACCTACTTCTGAAAACTACCAGTTGTGAGACATCATGAAGTAAATTACTCAACCTCGCTGGGCCTCAGTTTCCTTTCTATAAAATGACGACAGGGTTGAACTACATAGTTTTCAGGGTCTTTTTTAGTTCTACAACTATAATCCTATGAAGCCTGTACAGACAAGAAGTAAACCAAACATATTCTGGTAGCCCCTTTCCCCCTTCACCCAGTGTCCAACTCTGGCGTTTCACTCATTACCAATATTGGCAGCATAAGTAATTAGCACAGATTTATTGTTACTACCTTAATTACAGGTACAACTATGTCATTAAACAACCTGGTGCTGACCAACCTTGACAGCCTCATTATACATTATTTCCCTCCAAACACTCTGGTTCAGACACAGTGTTTTTCTTGTTGTTCCTCATACAGAACACTCCATCTCCCACCTCCCTAAGGGTTCTCTATGCCTAGGTGGCAAAGTGGAAAGAACCCAGGTCCTAGAGTTAGGAAGACCATGTTCAAATCAAAGTTTACGAGCTGTGTGACTCTGGGAAAGTTACTTCACCTGTTTGCCTCAGTTTCCTCATCTGTAAAATGAGGGCAATAACAGCATCTACCTCCCAGGGTTGTTGTAGGGATCAAATGAGATAATTATAAAGCACTTAGCACAGATCTTGGCACAGAGTAAGCACTAGATAATAATAAAAAATAAATAATAAAAAAATAATAACTAACATTTATCTCCATCTCTCAGAAACCTTAGTCTCCTTTAAAGCTCAAGTTTAAGTATCACCTTTTTTTACAAGCCGTTGCTGATTTCCCTAGCCGCTAATGTATTCTCCCTAAAACTATTTCGTATCTAATGTACATATTTTCTTCCTGACCCGTCCTGAAGACAGACTTTTTTGTCTTTGTATCCCCATCTCTGCTGGGACAGTGCCTACCACACAGCTGATTAATAAATGATTGTTGACTGACTGTCCATATCCCCCTCCAATTATTTACAGTGATGTCCTTTCTGCTTTTAGTAGAGACGGCTCTTAATTTTTACTTTTATCAACATTTGTCAATTCACAACTTAATCTGATCATATTCAAAGAGGCAAATGACAAGATAAACAATTTATCTTCCTGGCTTAGTTAGACCTGACTGTTACAGAAATAATAAGTCTTAGTAAGAACTTTTGAAGTGAAATTAAAACCAGTTTCTATACTGTAGGGATTTCAGATTTCTCCTTTTTTCCCCCTAAGCAGTGAGCTAGGTTAAACTAGTATATCAAGCATCTGGGCACCAGAAGCTGGTAAAGAATTTAACACTTTAAAACAAATATGGCCTACTTTATTCAAAAGATTGAATATTTACTTGTATAATCATACAGACATGGTTACCTTTATTATACTTGTATGGCCTATTATCCAGCTAAACAAAGTTCCAGAAGGTCAGTGACCGCTGCCTCCTTGAATTCTCCTATAATACTTGGCTTTAAGTAGGGATTGATGGATTACATAAAAATGTATATGTTAATTTTTAGGCAAAATGCTTACTTTAATATTTTTGGACACAGAACTTGAATTTTATACAACTTGTCAAAAGGAAAGCAAATTGGTCAACAAACATTTACTCAAAGTTAGTGCGCTCAGCAATACAAAGTATAAAAACAAAGAATCACTGCTCAAGAACTAGAAAAGGACCTGAGAGGCCATCTAATTCAATACCTTCATCTGGCAAGTAAGGAAACTGAGGCCCAGGAAGGTTAAGCGATTTACCTAAATTCACAAGTAACCAAACCCCCTTAAAGTGCCCGCTAATGCTGTGAATTAAAATACAAATCTAAATGGGGGGGTTGCATTGGCTTTTCCACATTTCTACACGAATTGTAACGTAAATCAACTTAAAACAGTTCCTTTGACGATTAAAATGACCATATCCAGTACTTTAAATATTAATATTCCCGGCAGCTTGCCCCAAGTTGAAAGAGTATTCCTTACAGCCACATATATTCACTCTTCCAAAAGAAAATGTTTTTACTTCTGGTCCCAAAAGAGAGAAAACAGAGATAAGCAGAGATGTAGCGATAAACTTCCTCGACCAAGAATCCTCAACATTCCCTGTGGTATACACGTATAGCTACACAAGAGAAACTTCCTTAATCTCATGACAAAAGAAGATTCTTCCCACCTCCTCCCCACCAAAAAAAAGAACCCAATCTCGTAAACCGGTCTGCCCCCCAGCAAGGCGCGACATCTCCCAGATTCGGAGGGGGAACAATGTTGTTTGGTGACCGTCACCCTGCACCTGAGCCCGCCCTCGGGGAGCGGGAGGAGCATTCGGACTCGGGCTATTTTTCCTGGCTGTCAAAGGCGGCGGCAGCGGCCGATCCCAGCCGGCACCACCCCGCGGAGGTCGAACAAAAACAAAGAAAACTGCTCCGGGACTGCCCCCAACGTCGGGGGGGGGGGCCGGCAGGACGAGACCCCCCCCCGCCCGCCCGGGAAGCCAGGGTCTCCACGACACACCACCGGCAGCCGAGCCCACGAAGCGCCGGGGACATGGGGGCTGCCCCTTTCTTCCCTCCTTCTCGGACACCACTACCTGGCCCCCGCCCCTGGGGGGGAGGGGGACGGGGAAGGGAAAGGGAAGAGGGGAGGGGGCTGCCCCGGCCCGCCACCGCCCGCTCCCGCTCCCGCCCCCGCCCCGTGACCCGGGCGCCGCAGCCCGCCGCCGTACCTGCGGTGGAGGCGCCGCCCCTCGGAGCAGCTTCTCGGGCTCCTCGGCGCTCCCGGCCCCGCAGTCCTACGGCCGCAGCCGCTTCCTCCGCCAGCTGCTCAGGCGCCGCTCCGCCTCCTCGGCCTCAGCCCGGGCAGCCGCCGCCGCCTCCGCCTTCGCCTCCACCTCCTCCTCTCGGCTACGCCTCTCGCCGCCGCCGCCGCCGCCGAGCCAGTGACCGCGAGGCTCAGCCGGCGCTTCCTTCCTCCCATCCCAGAGCCACAACAGGAAAGAGCCGCTGAGCCCGCGCTTCCCGGACTCGCTCACCGCCTCCTCGCGCCGTCCCCCCCCCCCCCCCCCCCCGCGTTCCTAGCCCCTCAAACGACCGCCCTCCCCCCTCCCGGCGGGCGCCAGGCGGGGTGTCCGGGAGTCGCGCTGAGCCGCACCCCCCCTCCTCGCCGCCTTCTCACCTACCTGGCCTCCCCGCCCACCCGGCCCGCACTCAGAGCGCCGGCGCGACAGCCCCTCGGCCGCGCGGCCGCCGCGTCCCGAGCGGACTAGGCCGCAATGCGCGCGCGCGAGCGACTCTCCGGCCCCTCCTAGAAAAACCCGGCGCGGGCGGGGCGGCACACGCGCGAGACTCCCGAAGAGTGTCTGGTCCGCTCTCCGCCGACCGAGCCCTCTTTGTTTTCACTCTCCCCCCCCCCACCTCTCCACCCCCGGGCGGGCGCGCGGTCCGCCGGAAGAGAGCCCCGCCCCGCCCCCCAGGAGAAGTTTAAAGGGACAGGCCTCCCGCACCTTCCCAGGCGGAGTCCGGAGTCCGGGACGGACGAGGAGCCCCTTGCTCCAGCCAAGGATTCCTTACAGCTGCCGCAGTCAGTCAGTCAGCATTCATTAAGCGCCTGCTAGGTACCAGGCTCAAAGCTGCTCGCTGAGGGCTAGTGATGACAAAGAAAAGCCAAAGGCAGTCCCTGCTCTTAAGGAGCCCCGGTCCTAAGGGGGAGACGACATGCAAACAGTAACTCTGCAAACAAGAGATGCAGGAAGTCCCTGAAGTCTTATTACCCAAAAGTGGTTAATACTTTAACAATTGCACTACGACTTTTTTTCTTTTTCTTAGTTTATTTTGATTTATCAACAATCACTTCCATAAGCTTTTGAGTTTTAAATTTTTCTCCCTAAGATGGCCTGTAATCTGATATAGGCTATACGTATACATTCCATTTAAGGATATTTTCACATCAGTCACGTTATAAGGAAGAATTAGAACCAACTGAGGAACCACCAGAAAGAGGAAACAAAACAAAATAGAAGAAAAAAAAAGCAAATAGTATGCTTCGATCTGCATTCAAACTCCATAGTTCTTTCTTTTGATGTAGATAGCATTTTCCATCATGAGGCCTTTGGAGATGTCTTAGATCCTTGCACTGCTGAGAAGGGCTAAGTCTATCAATATTAGTCATCACACAACGTGGCTGTTACTGTGTACGATGTTCTCCTGGTTGTGTCCACTTCACTCAGCATCAGACCATACAAGTCTTTCCAGGTTTTTCTGAAGTCTGCCTGCTCATCATTCTTATGTCACAATAGTATTCCATTATATTTATATACCACAACTTGTTCAACCATTTCCCAATTGATTGGCATCCCCTCAATTTCCAATTCTTTGCCACCACAAAAAGAGCTGCTATCAATATTTTTGTACATGTGGGTCCTTTTCCCATTTGTATGATCTCTTTGGGATACAGACCTAGAAGTGATATTGCTGGGTCATAGGGTATGCACATTTTTATAGCCCTTCGGGCATATTTCCAAATGGCTCTCCAGAATGGCTGGATCATTTCACAACTCCACCAACAATGTGTTAGTGTTCCAATTTTCCCACATCTTCTCCAACACTTACCATTGTCCTGTTATGTCATGCTGGCCAATCTGATAGGTATGATATGGTACCTCAGAGTTATTTTGATTTGCCTTTCTCTAATCAATAGTGATTTAGAGCATTTTTTCATATGACTATAGATGGGTTTAATTTCTTCATCTGAGAACTGCTTGTTCATATCCTTTGACCATTTATCAATTGGGGATGCACTAAGACTTTTGGGACACCCTTTATACAGAATAAACTGGGGGCAGTCTCGGAGGGAAGGCACAAAGATTAAGTAGCATCAGCAAAAGCTTCTTAAGGTAGTATTTCAGCTGAGACATTTAATAATAATTATAGCGAACATTTATATAGTGCCTACTATGTACCAGGCACTGTGCTAAGTGCTGTACAATTAATCTCTCGTTTGATCCTCACAACCCTGGGAGGTATGGGCTATTACTATCTCTGTTTAACAGATGAGGAAACTAAGGCAGAGAGGCTAGGTGATCTGCCCTGGATCACATAGCTAGAAAGTATCTGAGGCTGAATTTGACCTCAGTTCTTCCTGACTCCAAGCCCAGGAGGTGGAGATGAGAAGGGAGAGAATTTCCAAGCTAACCTTTATGAGATCAATCCTCTTACTTCCTAGAAAACCTTCTCACTTAAAACATTCAAGCCAGTCCCTCAGCCTAATAAACTTAGCACTGGGCAGGGTAGCTACCTCCTCAGTAACAGTAGGTGTAAGCCAGGAGGAAAAGTGCTTGTGAAATAGTCTAAAAGTAATAAATAAATTACGGTGAAGAAAAAGCAACACCACTCTTGGACCTATGTTCCATACTCATCAGAACAAAAAGCTATTTCAAGAAGCATTTAGTAAGCACCTACTGAGAGCCAGGCACTAAGTTAAGCACTGAGGATGCAAAGAAAGGTAAAAACAGGCCCTGCCCTCAAGGGCTTACATTCCAATGGAGAAGAAAATACACAATTATTTACAAACAAATTATATACAGGGAAAAAGTTAATAGAGGGAAGGTACTAAAATTAAAAGGGTTTAGGAAAGGCGTCTTGCAGAAGTTAACAGTTGGAGGGGAAAGGAAGGAGGTTGCTCAATCTACCCAGCACAAAGTGACAATGCCTATATCAATAATAAGTGCTGATGAAGTTTCTAACTCTCAGTGCAGTCTTCATCACCTCTGCTTGGAAAGGCTTTCTTAATTCTCCTTTTTTAAGCTCCTACCTCTGTAGCTAAGTACATTGCTTTAAAACAGAAATGACTCTAAAGGTAAACCTACTGGCTTATGGTCACAGGAGTATTTAAATGAAGTCATTACTTGAACTCAGCAAGTCTCCACAACAGGATGCAGCCAATCTTTAAACCAGTCTATCCAATAAATGTGATTATTACTGCAGAGCAGAGTAGGATGAGAACTACAGAATCAGATCATCTAAGAGCTAGAAAAGGACCTTTGAGCCCAGTCTATGGTGCCTTAAAATAGGGAAAGGGACTGGACCTGTGATTTCATTAGTATAGAAAACTACTGATAGGGAAACTGCTATCAGTGCAGGCCAGCACCTCTTCTGCAGCTTATGATCTTACTAGAGCAGCAGTACATACAGTTATATACTGTACTACTTATAGTAAGCAGCAACTTACTACAGCAGTTTGTTTGGAACACAAACCCCATCAGTTAAAAAAAATAACTGACTGTATTCCCAATATTTACATAGCTTTCTATTTTATAAATTATATATATTGACTGCTGTACTAATAATTATGTACATTATAAAACTTAAATAAAATAGAAAAGACTGACTTAAAGATGAAATAATATTTGATCCTGGAGTCTATGAGAAGCCACTGGAGTTTTCTGAGTAGGGAAGGAACATGGTCAGATATTTAGGGAAATCATTTTGGCACCTGAGTAGAGGATGGATTAGAGAGAGGGGAAACTTGTGGCAGGAAAACCATTTAAGAGGCTATAGTCATAATCCAGGCAAAAGGTGATAAGAGACTGAACCAGGCCAGCAGCTGTGTGATTACAGAGAAGGGGACAGATGTGAGATCATTGTTCTAGACCTAGAAGGAGCCTCAGAAGTCTCATCAGATGCCTTCATTTTACAGACAAGGACAATGAGTTAAGTGACTTACCCAAGATCATACAGGTAAGAATCAAGAGGGATAGGATTTGAACCCAGGACTCTGACTTCAGAGTCACTACTCTTTCCAATATCCCAAATATAAAAGTAGAGATGACATGATATAGGAACTGACTGGATATGTGGGGTGAAGAAGAGTAGTGAACCCGATGATTTCAATTATAAAAGTACCCGAACAGTAATAGAGGAAAAGGGGCAGGCTTGAGAGGAAATATAATGTAAGAAGACCTTCCATAGGTAGCAACCCATCCACATCTGTTCATCGTGCTGGGCTCATCCTGTCCAATCTAAAATGAAAGGAGAAAGCCAGGGTTCTTACCAGCCACTACCATGGAGCACAGAGCCCACCTCCAAGGGGTGCTCACTCTAACCATGCGGTGATTTGGAGGACGGGAATACATATGCTGAGTTGGGGGGGGGGGGAGAAGGGAACTTTCCTAATAGCACCTGGCAGCTGTTGCTCCCAGTGTCTGGGTCTGGTTTAGGTTACAGCTGCCTTTGGGAGCCAATGCCTGAATCAGAATAAGGGCGATCAGGAGCTTAAAAAGTGTATGGGGTGGGAGGTAGAGGGAAAGTGGAAGGAGCTGGATGATAAAGGTAGGCATGGTTGTTTTGGGGGAAAGCCCCATAACTGGCTATGTATGGGATGGTGGGAGGCCACCCATCTTCCCACCCTCTTACAGGCTTTTACTCCTTGAGGATAGGCTACAGCTCCCACATTGAAGACCAATGGCCTGGAGTGTTGAGAGGTTAAGTGACTAGTTAGTTATGTGTCAGAGGCAGCACTTGAACCCAGGTCTTTCTGGCTCTCTCCCCTAGTGGTCAGAAGAGTAGAGAGTAAATAGGTCTGTTTGTAGCAGCCAATATGATGATGAGTAGATATCCCAGATTCCAACATCTCATATGTAATATACATGAAACTGTCAGTTGAAATCTGCTCAAAGTCAAGGAATCCAACAAAGGGCTTACATGAAAGAGATCACAACATTATAGATTTGAAGGTGGAAGGGAATGTTTACTATCTGTATGATCTTGGGCTAGTAACCTCTTTGGGGCTCAATTTATTCATCTGTAAAAGGAGAGGGGCAAGAGGTTGAGGACAAAATGGGTGGAGAGGAGAAAGAAACACTAGATGTAAATAATTAAATTCTACAAACATTTTCAAGTAGTTTGTTACATTTTTGTATCACTGATTAAAGATTGTAATCCTGACAAACCAGTCCTGAAACCTTAGCTCAAGTTATGTAGCAATTCCTCACTTCCTAGCAAAAATTATTTTTTTTGCCTTTTCCACACTTTTCAGAAAATAATTTAGCACAAATATTTTTATCTTATATTTATTCAATAAAATTAAGAGTTCATCACATTTTCATAGCTCACAGAAATGCAAAAATATAGCATTTGGTCATAAAATTCATGAAAATTTTCCTATTTATAACTTAAAATAACTCTAATAATATAATTACTAGGGTAATGAGTAGGCTGGATTAGGGCCACTTATTTTCTCCAAACATGGTGTCATTGATGAGACCACTTCAGTAATTCTTTTTCAATTATTAATCAAAACTGATGTTTTATCTTTATAGTAACAAACCCCATTTTACACAGATAAGATGTTGGAATCAGTAGTAAAATGTGTATCATTTGGGTTTTTATTCATTTGCAGCCAAAACATGAAATTTTCAAGTTCAATTGCTTGTTTCATCACAATATACAAAATTAGTCTATATCTTGTTCTTATTCAAGTGGGAATGCATCATATTAGTCTGCAGCAACTGGATTCCTTATCCATTCATATTTAGAAGTATCTAGGTCTTCAAAATAGTGAAAATTCCTTCTATAGACAAATTATGAGATTAATAAGCAGGTTATTACTTCTTTCTATTTTATTTCCAGGAAAAGCATTTCTTAAATTAGGAAACAAAATATGATTTTGTAAATTTATTATATACAGCTCTTTTTCATATGTTCAATCATTTTATTTTTCTACATCAGAGGATGATTTTAAGGACTTGGTATTAACTTATTTAGAGTGCTCAGTTTTAAAAAATCATCCAAATTCCTAAACTTTGTTTAGATATTTTTGTTATAAAACTAATTTGTTTCATATTTATTATTACTAAGAAAAATGGCAATTTCTGCTTTTAGCTCAAAAAACCTATTGACACAAGAAATCCAAAGTGTTTGGCAGTAACATAAAAGTATCCTACACTCTACTCTCATGACATAAGATTTTACAAAGAGCTTTCCTTTTAATGGACCTCTTAGAATAAAGTAAATCTTGGTAATAACTTGAAAAATTGTATGTAGCTTCTCATTATTGTTTCTTGATACAAGTGACTGTCTATGAAGTAGGCAATGTGATCAAACTGCCTGGTGCTGCCCTTCCCCTCCCCCCCAATTCTCCCACATTATAACATGTTTCACTAGGCTGTCCCACAGAGACTCTAGATACTATTATTTATCTAAAGAAGCCAAATGGAATGTTGTAGAAAAGGCTGTATCTTTTCTGTTAAGGACTGGGGAGAAGCTAGAAAAGAGAGAGAGAAAGAAGAGGGAGTGGCTTTCCTTCTTGAATTTTAATTCTTGATAACAAACTTGGCCTTCACACTATTGTTTGTTCTCAGTATTGGTTCCCTGGGTGTTGGCTTCCTTTGAACCAAATGAAAATTTTCTTCTTGAGTGCACTTGACATATTTGTGGTCACATCTATTCCATATTCAAAACAGAAAACAGTTCTGTCTCTCTGGTTTTATCTTGATGGTAGTATTCTTGTATCAAACGATTGAGATCTAAGTGGTTATGTGGTCATTCTCACTGTTTTCAGGGCACAGGAAGGCCTGCATCTCTGGTCTCGTCTTTTCCTAGAAGTCAACTTTGGAATTTAGCTACTCACACACTAATGGTGCTTTCCTCTTTAGGCTGCGTTCATCTTACATGTCTGTCAATTCAAACCGAAGTTATAACCGTGACATAAAGCAATTTTTTTTTGAAAATTTTTCTTCATGTGGCATTGACATCGTTGAATTTGCAAAGTAAATCTTCACTAACCTCACTTTCAACAACATAATGTAATCAAATGAGAATGTAATCAAATGAGAATCTTTCGTTCTACATCTGTTCCTTCATACACTTGCCATGCAGAATAAGATTTTAGTTTCTCAATTAATTGCTCACAAAGCTCTTCAAACATATGGGCAGTTCTTATCATATTATCTGCAAGTGGAATTATTATTTATTTTTATGTAAATAGTATTTTATTTTTTCCAATTACATGTAAAGATTGTTTTCAACATTCATTTTTTATAAGATTGAGTTCAAAATTTTTCTCCTTCCCTTCTTCCCAAGTCAGCAGGCAATCTGATATAGGTTATACATGTGCAATCATGCTAAACATATTTAAGTGGAACTATTTTAAGCTGCTTTACATGCATACAATTTACCATTTTGACCACACCCGTAGTTGTATCACTAATACTTGAATGAGGGTTTTTACACTTAGCAATTCTGTAAGCGACCTTATATAATGCAAGCAATCTCTTTAATACCACAGATTTTTTTTAAGTCTGTTTTTGCTTGTTAAAAGCATCTGGTTTTCTCTGGAAAAATTCCCTTGTCTTGCCAACAAATTCTGCATGTCCACTTTCAAGATGTTTCCATTTGTTAGGTTTCATTCAATCTGTAGCTGCTAGCACATTTGTACAGGGCAAACAGTGGTCTTCCCAACAGTACTTGTGAATCCCAACTATAAACAGTGGATATTTTCTTTGTTTTTGTTTTTTTTCTTTGGTAACTTTGGGTTTCAGTATTACTGCTTCTTAAACTGTCTTTCTTAAAGGATATTCTTGTAAGACACTAGATTATGGGGTAATTTTACAATGACAGAAGTTTCCTCAATGGGGCTTACCTAAGTCATAAGTGCAGTCCCTCATCACCCCCAAACTCCTTTCCTCTCTCCCCACAAAGCTGTCTTTTCTTGTGGTGTTTTCAGCTACTCCAGTCAGTCAATAAATGCTTGCTATAAGCCAGGCACTGTGCTGGGCATAGATTTTCTCTTCAAATGTTATGTATTTATCTGTATTATCTGTATTTATCTCGAAGGAATATCACTTCATTTAAAAAAATTAGGAACAATAAAATTGACAATTTAATTTAATAGCTGAAAATGTCAAATGACAATGAATTAGTGTTCTTCAGTTATTTCTATTTTTAAAAAAATTCATGGGGGAGAAACCAGCTTATTTTATTATATTGACCAAAATAATTTTAAGAAATTACATATTGTTTCACTTCACATTTAAATTCAGCAAGCAACTTAGGAATACAACTCAGCTATGTCATGAGCCTATTCCAATTGACTGTGACAATAGACAAGCCTCTGCAGCACCCTGAGATAACACAGGAAAAGACTCACATTTGTGCACACTGTATTAAAAAACAGTTGTGTTGCACTGTCAGAAAACATTTGCCTGTTAGTCTTACTTTTGTTGATCGATGTGAACATTTTTAAAGGATGTATTTAAGCAGTAATTGTACTTGAAAATATACAAGAGTTTGGGCATTGCTCCATGCAATGGAGATCTCCCCCTGGGGAGGTGGGGTCTGTACCACAGCTTGGAGAACTTTGCTTTTGTCTGCCAAGTTCATAAAATCACCAAACATTAAAAACGGAAAAAGGTCTCAGAGATCATCTAGTCCAATCCATTCATTTTGTAGAAAGAGAAACTGAAACTCAGGCAGATACATTAAGATACATTGCTCAGGTTCACAGAGCCAGTCAGTGACAGACTTTAAGCTGGAAGTAGGTCTAAAGGAATCAGTACAGTTTTGTTTTTGTTTGCTGTTCAATTGTTTCAGTTGTGTCAGACTCTTCGTGACCCTATATGGGGTTTTCCTGGCAAAGATACTAGAATGGCATGCCATTTCCTTCTCTAGCTCATTTCCAGATGAGGAAACTGAGGCAAACAGGGTTAAATGACTTGCCCAAGGTCACACAACTAGTAAGTATCTTAGGCCAGATTTGAACTCAGGAGGATGAGTCTTCCTGACTCCAGGCTTTCCACTGCACCAAAGCAATTGCAAACATTCATTTTCAGTCCGTTTTTTATGAGTTTTTCCCAGGAAAGGTTGAGAATAAATTATCCTGGTATATTATAATTTGAAATGATAAAAATGCTCCAGAGGAAAAAAAAACCAAACTAAACAGCTTTTAGAGTACTGAGGTTTTAATTACACAAATGTCCAATTTAAGGTTTCCATAACTATACTCTTCTCTCTACCTGCTTGTTTATATTGCAATAGGAGTCTTTTTAATTAAAAAAAAAATCTATTATCTTACCCTTTTCCCACTTCTGTCCTGGGTTCTATGCCCATTGAGCCCCATTTGCAGGGCTAAATAAAAGAAAATATAATTGAGTGGGGGGGTGAATACATGTGAATATTTAAAAAACTGAATATCAAGAATCTTAGTATATATATATTTATAATGGGGCTTGTATCCCATGGAGCATGTAGAGAGTTGCCCTGGCTGCTTCTGGTCAACCACATGTCCCCAGAATAACTTCTACATGTTTATAATGAAGTGATACACTTCATGGAATGACACATTAAAAAATACTTAATGGTAGGGTCCTTCCAAAAAATGCTGTCATCAGTCCAAAAGCAGCACTGGCTTGACAAATGACATTTTCTCTCTCAATGGAAACATTACAAGAATAAGATTTGTCAAGAGAACAGAAATCTGAAGGTAACTAGTTTTAGATACTTTTGAAGTGAGCCCTTTGGCTATATAAGAAATAGAAAGTATGGCATAATATAGATAGATTTCTGTGGCGCCAAAAATTATTCAAATCAAAGTGCAGCCCTGGCAAACCTATAAGCTGGAGCTGACTATATGTATGTTGATTTTTACCACTGTCATTGCTGGGAACCCAATAATCAGAATTTGATTAGGACAGATTTATAAGGACGTGAGATACATACACACATATATATGTATATGTGCATCTAATATATACCAGGTACTTCAGAAACATAAACAATGCTGCCTTCAAAGAACTTACATTCTAGTGAGGTATGGGCTGAGGCTGTGTCAGGCACTGTATTAGGCTCTGGGCAATCAAAAACAAAGAATTAACCTCTGACCTCATAGCACTTTCTACTGGGGTACAGAATGGGGAGGGAGTGACTGGACACATGAGATACACGCATAAGTTAATACAAAATGTATGCAAAGTAGTATGATAAAAGAGATGAGGTCCCTAATAAATGAGAAGCATCAGGAAAAGCCTCCTGTAAGGAGGTATTCTTTGAGCTGACCCTTGAAGGAAGCTAGGGTTTTTTTTGGGGGGGGGGCAGGGGAGGCAATTGGGGTTAAGTGGCTTGCCCAGGGTCACTAGTAAGTATCAAGTGTCTGAGGCCACATTTGAACTCAGGTCCTTCTGACTCCAGGGCCGGTGTTCTATCCAGGGCACCACCAGAAAGCTAGGGATTTTAAGAGGGGAAACTGAGGAAGGTGATCATTACAGGAATGGGGAAATGGTATGTACAATGGCACAGATATAGGAGAGAGAATGTCAACTATGGGAAATCTGGTTTGGCCAGAATATAGGGTGTACGAAGAGGAGTAACATACAATTAGATAGGCTATAGACAAGATCAAGCTGGGCTACTTGGGGAAAGAAATAAGCAATGGTACTCAACTGGCTGGCTTGATCAACTGGACTGTGTATGGAAGAAGGGGGACAGATAGAGGGGTTAGGAAGACCACTACCATCAGGGTACCTTCTCTCTTTCTCCTTTCCCCCAGCAAAGGCTATCTAGAATTCATCCAAGCTGCTTCACTGTTCATATAACTTAGATGAGATAGGAGTCAATGATTCTATTCCTTCTGGTGAGGCCAAGGACCATCAGGTATTATCATGTCTCCTGTCTCTATGCCCTGTAGACCCTGAGAACAATCATCTGATCCACTGACTTAACCTAACTACTCTTGGGCCTTTCCATCT
Organism: Vombatus ursinus; assembly: GCF_900497805.2. Lineage (NCBI taxonomy): Eukaryota > Metazoa > Chordata > Mammalia > Diprotodontia > Vombatidae > Vombatus > Vombatus ursinus. The sequence continues at coordinate 907,112 of NW_020953936.1, forward strand.
GCCCCTCCACTGAACCTTGGGTCCTCCGGGCCCTTTTCATATAAAGATGAACTTTAAAAAAATGTGTATCAATTAGAGTATGATCTCCCTGAGATCAGGGACAATCTCAATTTTTCTATTTGCATTTCCAGGCTTTGGCACAGTGGTTGGTATATAGAAGTGCTTAATAAAAGCTCATTCATTAATTTATTCATTCATTGTGGATTCAGCACTAGGATAGAATGAACCCTAAAGTCATGATCCCACCATTGTTTCTGGATGTAATCTATGTAGCCACTTTAGAGGTACATGGGTGGGACTATTCTAGAAAATTCACACACCATGCAAACTGCCATAAGGAAGTTTAAGGGCTCCCAAATCCTGGTAGACACTGCAATGAGGCATCACTGATATAACACAGAACAAGCTTCTAAATGATCTGGAACAATTACTTATATCTGGCTTAAACAAGTAAGCAATTAAAATACCATATACCATTCCAGCCTGCCAATTTTCAATTACAGACCCTGTTGGTGAAGGACTTTAGTATGAATAAGGGAAATGTATAAATAATCACAAAATGTCTATTTCTCCAAAGATCTAATCTTTTCTATCAAATCTTTTAAAGCAGCATTTCTAAAATACAGAGAAATTTTTAGTTGTCCCTACTTCTATCTACCCTTTAATGAAAATATGATCAGGGAAAAGGCATTCCTAAGGCAGAGAAGATGCAAAAGGCCTATATAATTCACCAACTGTGGGAATGAAAGTTTGTCACATACAGTGAAGCAATCAGAAACAAAATCCAGAAGGAATATACAGCAAATATTGTTTGCCGAAGGCTCCCATCTAACCTCATCCCCCAAAAAGGTGAGAATGAATTACTTAGCAGAATTTTAATTTGTAGCATAGAAAATAATGCATGAAACAGTATGAGAAAAACCTTTAAAGCTGAAGTTTTAATTATGCAAATACAAGATTTAAAGCTTCTTAAGTAATTTTCCTCTTCCCATCCTCTTGATGGTTCATGTTACTCTAGGGTCTTTTGATGAAAAACAAACAGAAACTCCAAATCACTGGCCTTTAATAACAGGGTACTCACTCTCCTCCATTAAAAGGCTCCCTTCTTAGCTGTGAACCCACACACTCACACCAAAGTCAGACTTGCAGAAGCTTGGCTTCTAAAAAGAGGGGTGAGGTTCTTTATGACCCCACCCCAGAGACTTAGGGAAAAAACACTAAAGCTTAGGTTTGCCTCTTGTTGAGGGACTATCTAAAAGGTGGTAGTAGAAAAGTACTCGGTATATAATACAAATCAGTATAGAAAAGCTGTTTATTTCCTCCACACAAATGAAATATCTAACACAAAAGACTCATAATTATGAAGTTCCAAAAGGCAAACAAGCAGCATCAATCCAATCAATCAATTAATATTATTAAATAATGAAATATTATTAAATAATTAAATAAATGATACTATGTGCCAATAACTACTCTTACACTCTCCCAGGAGTTCGAAACTTAAAATTCAGAATATGAAGGATCTGTAAAACTAGTATTTCACATTTAAGCTCAGCTAGGTACTGCCTAAACAAAAGAGTTTCTTCCCAGAATACATCTTAGAGCAAGCAGGCCAACGGTAGAGCTTTCTTCCTGATAATGGTCCTACTCTTAGATATAGAAGTTTCTCCTGCTGCTACTCACCACTTACTGTGGGAACAAGGATTTCTGGGACTTCGTGAACCAACAAGACTGCCTCCAGAAACTTCTACCTCCAGATTAATGCTTGGTCATCTATGGTTAATCAATAAATACTTATTAACATGCCATGTACTAACATTAACATGTTTCCATGTGCTAAGCACTGGGAACAGCAAGAGAGGCAAAAGATAGTCCCTGCCCTCAAGGAACTTACAATCTAATGGGGAAAGAACACAATACGAGAGGCAAGCAGAGGACCAAGGCCCAGGTTCAAGGGAGCATGAAACATTAAAGCAGTTGCAGCACAGTCCAATGAAAAGTATACTAGACACTGCCAACAGGTGGCCATGCCACCTTGAGCAAGACAACCTCTCTGGGCTTCAGACAAAAAAGAAAAAGAAAAGAAAAAAAAAAAAGAGGCAAAGACAGAGAAATTGATGAGGTTAGGAAAGACTTAAATTATCCATCATAGGATCACCGGATCAAGATGCAGAACTGCAAATGGCTTTAGAGGCCATCTGGTCTGACCCCTCATTTTACAGGAGATAACCAAGATTCAGTGAGTTAAGTGGCTTTCACTAGGCCATACAAGAATCCCATAGTAGGGTTGAGATCCAAACCAATGTCCTCTGATTCCATATCTATTCAGCTGGGCCACTCTGCCTCCAATTATTTTTAAAAAAATACAACCGTTTAATTTTTTCTAAATGGGTACAAATTTCCAGAGTTAATTATTAAGTCGAATTTAATTCATAAATCTTGAATTGTCATACATGTTTGAACTGCTAAATGTTTAGAATCACTACCATTCTTGATTTCCCCATAAAAACAATCCTCACTAATCCAAGATGCACACTTTTCCTCTTTCTCCCCAATCATATCTAAACCTTTTCCCTGGGCTGCCCCTCTCTCCCAACACACCCAGCGAGTGAGTGCTCAGGAATCTTGAACTAATTTTAACCTTAGCCAAAGCAATTGTGAGGTACACAAACATGCTAACATAGATCTATGGATTTCAAAGTCCTATCAAAAAAACAGCTCAGAGGATGTGCATTCCGATTCATGGCTGTCTGCGCGGATGCCTCATGTGTAAAATGAGGGGGCAGGATTAGATGAAGTACAAGTTCCCTTCCAGGTTTATATTCTATGCTTACTTGCCTTTCTGTTAATAAATTCAATTTAATAAACACTTTATTAAGCACCTACTATGTGCCAGGCATAGGCGGGTAAGTGGATCAGTGGAAAGAGCCCTGGACCTGGAATCAGGAAGACTTCTCTTTCTGAGTTCAAATCTGGCCTCAGGCACTTACTAGCTGTGTAACCCTGGGCAAGTCACTTAACCCTGCTTGCTTCAGTGTCTTATTCTGTAAAATGAGCTGGAGAAAAAAAATGGCAAACCACTCCAATATCTTTGCCAAGAAAACCCCAAATAGGGTCACAAAGAGTCAGACACAACTCAGCAGCAACAACAACAACATGCCAGGCACAAGAGATATGAAGAGAAAAATAAAAGTCTTTACATTCTACGATGTGGTGCAATATTGATAGAGACCTGGGCCTGGAGTCAGGAAGTCTTGAGTTCAAATCTGACCTCAAACATTGGCTGTGTGATCCTAGGCAAGTCACTAAACCTCTTTTTGTCTCAGTTTCCTCATCTGTAAAATGTGGATAACAATAGCACCTGCTTCTCAGGGTTATTGTAAGGACTGAATGATATAATATTTGTAAAGCACTTAGCACAGTGCCTGACACATAGTAAGTACCATGTAAATGTTAGCTATTATGATTATTATTATTATTATTATTACTTGGAGGAGATAACATGTACAAAAATAAGTAAGTTCAAATGATTATATGAAGCAAGTACAATATAATCTCCTGGGAGGAAGGACAGGGAAGCACTCACAGCTAGGGGATCAAAAAAAGGCCTCATGTAGGAAGGGTGGCACTCAGTCTATTAAGTAACTGTAGTTTTTTGAAGATCATCAACCTCTACTATAAAATGCTTTAAATTAGATATGCTTTTCTGAGGGAGGGATTCCTATACCACTTATTTTTAAATAAGAACCCTGTCTTACCATGTGTATGACATAATATAAAAACTTCTTTAAAAAAAAAACCCACACTATCCTATTGAATTATCTACTATTTTCTTCAGTGACTTCCCACTAAAAAATCCATTACTTATATACAGTATTTAAATATACACCATTTGTGTTCTCCATTTTGTTACAAGGACAAAATCAGATCAGTAACAAGGAGTAATGAGATCATAACATAAAAATATTAAAAGAGAACCAGATCAAGTACCTTTTACAATTATAGCTGTGGGGGAGAATTCTTAATCAAATAAGGGACAGAGCCAATCACAAAAGATAAAATAGATAATTTCTATTACACAAAATTGAAAAACACAAACAAAATAAACACAAGTACTATAAAAAGGCAAGTTATCAACTAGGGGGAAAACCTTTGTGTTAAATATCTCTGATTGAGTCTGAAATCTAAGATATTTAGGGAATTAACACAAACATATAAAACCAAGTCATTCCATAAGGGAAAAGAGATTTGGGAGTAGTAAGGGATGGGGTAAATAAATAGTACTAAAAAGAATTGACTAAAGAAGGTGGCAAAATATAGGGAAAATCAATGTTCAAGAAACTGTGGAGTCATGCTAATACACTGTCAATATAACTGTGAATTGGTCTAATCATTATGAAAAGTAATTTGAAATTATGTTAAGAGATGATTAAGACACTACTTTCCCCATTCCAGAGATTCTGAACCCCTTGCTGTCATTATTCAAACCCCATTATCCATCCCTAATTGCCTGTTTCCTCATTCCCATTCCCCTCAACCCAACACCCACCCTCTTCCGATGTCCCACACTCTGAAGCTATCTGCCCCTTACAACTGTGCTCTCCAGATCACTTGTTTCATAAATAACAAAGTTCTTTTCATCTCTAATCTTTTCCTTTCCCATTTCTTTCATCTTCTGGCTCTCACTAAGACTTGGTGTTCCCGTTCCAGGTCTAGCTACACTTTCATTCATTCCCCTTGACTCACTGGTCAAGTTGGGAAGAGTTGGAATATTCTTTGCACCTCATTGTTATTTCCAAGTTCACCTTCTAACACCATCACTCAGTAACCTCTCTTATCCACACAATCCGTATCTACCACCTAATCAATATTCTGGCAGGTTTTGTTTTTTTTTTAAAAAACTCTCCTTTCTTCCTCAATGAGTTCAGTGCCTAGTTCACAGTTTTTCTTTCATCTCTAACTCCTACCCTCATACTAGGAGACTTCAACATACACTTTGATACTTCAGTCTTCAGTTCCTCAACTTAATAATTTCTCATGAATTACTCCTCCACCCTACCTCAGCTACACACAGAGATCATGATGCCCTCGATCCTGATATTACCCATGAATGCACCACTTCCATGTTCACAAACTCTGAAATTACCTTACCTGACTCCTATCTTTTTATCATGCCACCTCTCCCTTAGGTTTATAGCCCCAAACTTTGTCTTCATCCTCACCAAGACTTCCAACCTTTTGACCTCCTTAGTTCTTTCCCAGGCCATCAACCTTACCTTGCCCATCAGTCCTCTTGGTAAGCCAGTTAAACTCTATACTGTCTTCTTTTGAGCCCCTTACCCCCTTATCCTATCACTGATTTTGACCAGTCAAGCCTCAGCCCTAACTGAACTTCCACCATCTGCTGTCTTTGCTCCTATTCATATGCTGCTGAATGATGTTGGGGAAAATCTCAAAATTGTGCTGACTTAATCTGCCACAACTTTATGTTACATAATCTCAACTAAGCCCTCAATGCTGCAAGGCAATCCTTTTACACATCCCTAAGTGTCTCACTATCTCATTGACCACAGCAGCTTTCCCAAATCTTCTCATCCCTCCTCAGAATTCCCATAGCTACCCCTGCCTGCAACCTCTCTGAGAACACTGCATCTCTTTCCACTGAGAAAACTGAAGTCATTTATAGAGATCTTCCTCTTCTCCCCTCCTCCTCATTTCATCTTACCCTGATGCCTTCTGCCTCTGTCACCGTCTTCACCTCTGTCTCACATGAAGAAGTGTTCTTTCCTGCCAAGGAACTCTCTACATGCACAAAGATAGATCCCACTCCATATCACCTATTCCAACAGAGTGACCCCTCTATCATCCTGATTCTTTCACTTATCACCAAAATATGTATGGAATGGAATATTATTATGTTGTAAAAGATGATCAAACAGACAACTTCTGAGAATCCGGAGAAATAGGAGCCAACGTAGAGTGACGTGAACAGAACCAGGAGGACAATTTATACAATTACAACAACATTGTAAAGAAAAATGACTTGGAAAGAAAAGAGTAAAGAAAAAAAAAGCCAGTATCTTAATAGTATTTGAATAATCTTTTTGAGTGTCACTGAGATGTGGTAAGGCCTTTCTAATAAAAGAACTGAATCAATACCGATTAGTTCTAACACATACTGGCTTGGGCAATGACTCTATCCCAGGTGTCTCTCCTAAACTTGACTCTGGTCATCATCTCCACTTATTCCCCACCAAAAAACTGGACTCGGCCCCTGGAACCAATTTGGACTTTGACAGACTAACTTTGGCCTTATCTTGATCTCTTCTAACCCTCCACAAGACTTCCTGAACATTTCCAGTCATGTTCTGTACCTTCCCCTCTTCCAGCTGTTTCTCCCATGAAAATATAAGTTCTTTAAGGGCAGGGACTATTTTGCTTGCTTATCCAAGGTGTCTCAGAAGTCTGAAACTAAAACTTTTGAGACAGCCTTTATTTGTATACCTAGGGCTAGCACAGTTCCTGGCCCAGAGTAAGTGTTTAATACATTCTTTTTGTATCTAGCTGTCTCTCTGGTTGACAGTCTCCAAAAAGAACAATAGCATCTCTTCCTCCCCTCACTCCCAACCCCATCCTCACCAGGAAGAACCCAATGCTGCAGCAACTGGACAGAAAAATGGCAGCTTTGGAAGCAGAGAACAACAGGAGAGGATCAGGTTCAGTACATGATGTCTGCAGAAATTGAGTAAAGCGGTGGTGGCAAGGGGAGATTCAGGACCCAGGCAAGGGAGCTGCCAAAAGGCACAGCCCAGAAACACCAAGTACAGCAGGCTGCGAGTGTGGTAGTATGCTGGAATGGTGAAAATGATTGTTTTGCTTGATTTTTCTGTTATTCATCTGGATAGTCTTTCAATTACACACTTGGCTATTTGATTTCTAGCTCCTGCTTGGTTGGCTGAGATTGTTTATGCTGGATAGAGACTTGAACTGCATTTTCGTAACTCTGATGGGTCCAAACCAGCCCCATACCATAACTGAGAAAGCAAGCGGTTCCATAGGAACTTGATACATGTGCTACATGTTTACTTCTTTAACTTCCCCTATTTAACTTCAATTTTCAAACATCTTCACTGTACGGACACGTTAAGTGGATTCACTTGAGCAATCAACAAGGCACCCTCTTTTCTCTAGAGCAATGGCACAGGAATCCCTTCCAGGCCAGCTGTATTAAGGACTAGGCCTTGACCAGAGCACACTAACTTGTACACTAAAAAAATCATTATTGGTTACTAACCATTTGCAGCATTTGCAGCAGCTACCACATGCTCCAATTTGCCAGATGTTTCCCCTCACAGAGAGAGGTACTAGATGTATGATTTCAGTGGTAGTGTCAGGTCAGCCCCTCCTCTTAGAGTTGTCTAGACCAGGGGCATCAAAGTCAAATGGGTGGCAAAGGAGGATGAGAAATGGAAGCTCTTACACTAACACCTGCAAGCATTAAATTGGTTTCATTTTAAAATGTAATTGTCATCTATGTTTGATTATACCTTTATTTTGTTAAATATTCTCATTTACATTTTAATCTGGTTTAGGCCCCACTCCCAAAGTCACAAACCCAATACTGTCTGAGGTAAGACTCTGACCGGAAACAGTTTTTGACTATCAATTGGGAAATGGCTTAACAAATTTTTCCTTATGAATGCAATGAAGTATTATGCTATATAAAAAAAAAAGATGAAAAGTATGGATTCAGAGTAACTGGGGAGACCTGCATGAATGGATGCAGTGGATGCAGCAGAACCAGGAAGACAATTTATACAATGACAACTACACATAACATTCACTAGCTGTGTGACCCTGGGCAAGTTACTTAATCTCATTGCCTAGCAAACAAAAACAAAAAACCAAACAAACAAGAAAACAACTGGGAAACACCTAAGCTCTCTGATAAATGCAATAGCTAACCAAGATTCCACATGACCAATGATGAATCCTGCTTTCCCACTTACTGAGCCTCTTTTTGTATCTCCAGTGCTTAGCACAGAACCTAGCACACAGTAGGTATTTAATAAACATCTGACTGACTGACAAGAGAAAGAATAGACTAGAGGCACGGAACGAGCCATGTACTTTTGGATACGGGCAATGTATGCAATTGTTTTGCTTATTTGTTACGAGGGAAGGCTTGGGGGGTGGTGGGGAGGAGAAGTAAGAGTAATGATAGAATGACAGTGATGCCAAAAAAAAGAATGGAATAAAGAAAAGTATCAAAAAACACTTAAACATGCACAGAAGAGCATAAGAGGAAATGCAGAGAAACAGACAAGCAGGATAGTTTCCTATAAATTATTTTTTGAAAAAAACAAGCCATAAGTAATAGAGATTCATGATTTCATATAAAATTATTTTTGCATATGGAAATAATTATGCTTGTTGTTGTTTGTCAAGTTCATAGCAATAAAAAAAAAATTTTAATGGCACACCAGGATCTGAAAAATTAGTTCACCTCACATGAGTAAGGCGTTTAACAAAACAGATATACTGGCTTACCATAAGCTAATATTTCTATTTTTAGAGTAAATACGTCAGCGCACAAGACTGAAACTTCAGTTTATGTTGACATTAGCCACAAGTTCTGACTAATTTCAACATCTAGGTGAAAAACACCACTACCCTCTTATTTTGTATAGTACTTTATGTTTTTCAAAGTGCTCTTGCATACATTATCTCATTTGATCAACAAGATAATATATGGCAGTGATTATGATTTATGTTTCCAGTAAAAACTTGCTAATTTTTTTGCAAGAAGAAAGGGGTGGGGCACAAGAGGGAAATGGGAAAAAGAGACCTAAAATGAGATAGTATGTCAAAGAGAGAGGCTCAGAAGAGACCAGGAAAGAATCCATTATCTGAGAACCAAGAGGTGAATAAGACCCAGCTGCTGCTAAGCTCTCCAACTCCCTAGGCATCAATGTGATTTTTTTCAGAAGCTGCCAAACTGAGATAGGTTTTCTCTTGGATTCCAGAGGCTGAGTGGGTAAGATTAGGTTCTTCTACAGGTCCCTCCTCATAGCCCAGTGAAGAAGTGCTATGGGCTATTCTATGAACTACTAAAACCAAGATAAAGTAGTGAGACTATAGTTCACAAAATAGTTTACAAGGCTTAGCCATTTGCTTAGCCATACTGTTCAAGTTCACATTACAGAACTAGTCCTGGGGGAGGGGGGGCTCCATAGGTCATAAGCTGTTTTCTACCAAGAGAAATGCAGATTCAATGTAAGAAACATGGATATAGGACCAAAACTTTCCTACCGTTCTTCACCATCATACCAAGATCTTAGCTGAAGGATTGAGCACATGTGCTTTAGAAAAAGGAGAGTGGAAAAGTTTTATCTCCTTCCTTCCAAATTCCTGCTGGTCTCTTTGAAATGTGATCATTTTAAGAGAAAAGTTTTGCATTATTCAAAAGCTATAGTCATATACTCTCACTTCAAATCTCATGGAGTTAACACAGATAGAAAACTTAACATGCTAGATTTTGTTTTTGTACAGAAAATATCTATCAGTAAAAGGGGATGATTGCTTGGACATTATAAACAATAACATACTCTATGTGACACAAGTGATAGAATGCAGGCCTGGAGTCAGGAAGACTCATCTTTGTGAGTTCAAATTTGGCCTCAGACATTTACTAGCTGTGTGATCCTAGGTAAGTCACTTAACTCTGTTTGCCTCAGTTTCCTCATCTGTAAAATGAGCTGAAGAAGGAAATGGCAAACCACTCCACTATCATTGCTAAAAAATCCCAAATGAGGTCACAAAGAGTCAGACATGACTGAAAATGACCAACAACAAATAAGACAGGATCAAAATCTAGCTGTGCACATCTATGTACATACTCCAAAAATTGTAGGTTACTGGAAAGGAGAGATAAGTTTGAAATTGCCCTGAAAAAGTGAATGGGGTATTATATCACCACTAGGCCAATTACCTAAAGAAAAAAGAAAAAGGAATTATATATACAAAAATATTTATAGCAGCTCTTTTCATGGTAGCCTAATATTAAAAATTAAGGGAATATCCTTATATTAGAAACTAAGGGGGAATGACTTAATAAATTGTGGTATATAAACGTAATAAAATATTTTTGTGCCATTAGAAATGAACAGTTTTAGAGGAAACTGGAAGACCTCTATGAGATGATTCAGAGCTTAGTGAGAAAAAATAGGAGAACAATTTATACAATAAAAACATTATAGAGAAAAAATACTTCGAAAGATGTTAGAACTCTGAACCACGATATCAAATTACTTTCCTAAGGTGGGGGGAGAGGGAAGGAGGGGAAGAATTTGGAACTCAAAATTTTAAAAATGAATGACAAAAATATTTTACATGTAATTAGGAAATATTTAATAAAGTAAAAAATATTAAACACTGGAAATAAAGAACTCTGATCCATGTAGTGATAAACCTTAGGTCCAAAAGAATGACTGGAAACACTCCCCTACACCCCTCCCCCCAATCTCTGGCCAGAATGGTGATGCTCTTAAAATGCAGAAAAACACACATTTTCATATGTGGCAAATATGGGACTATTTAGTCAGACTATGTATTTATGTGTAGAGGGCTGTGTTTAAAAAGAAATTTGTTCTAAGGAGGGGTCAGCCATGAGAAAGATTAATAAAAAAAAAAGTAAGGTGACTGAGTTACGAGTATGAATCTAAAGTCTAGAACCCATTATCCTACTTCCATCGAAGGAAGAATGCCAGGCAGGTAGGGGAGACCTAGGAAGTTGTAACTGAGTTCTTCATATACTTTCAAACAACAATCATTAAACAATCTATTAAGAGCCCTCCATGCACAATGAAAGCTATGGTTGGAGATAATAATAAGACAAAATTCCTACCCTCAAGGAGCTTATAATATGATAGAAGAGATTAAACATTACTTGAATAAATATGATGCAAAACTTAAAAAAAGATAAGTGCATTACAAGTACAAAATGGTGTGAAAATTTTGAGGAAAGGGAGCTCATTTTCACTTAGTGAGATAAAGTAAGTCTAATTGAAGGATATAGCACCTGAGGAGGACCTTGAAGAAGGACAATAAGGGTTCTGAAACGCAAATGGGGAGAGGGGAGCATATCATGCTTACCTAGGGAATATGCAAAAAGGAGGTTAGTGGCAGATTATGAAGAATCTTGAATGCCATACTGAGGTTAAGACTTTTATTCAGTGGGTAACAGTCATTAAAGGATTATGGTCATCACAAGTACATGATTTGTACATAAAGACAATTAATCTGGTTTGTGACATGCAGAAGAAATTATTAGGCTGGAAGTGAAAACCAGAAAGCTATGGTACTATTCCAGCAAAGAAGTAACGAGTATTTGAACTGGGGTGGTCTGAGAGAGGTAGTAGTAGTGGAGGAGGTGGTGGTGGTGGTAGCAGCAGCAGTGACATTATATAGTGTTTTGAGATTTGCAAAGCCACGTTCTTTCATGTGATCCTCACAACAACACTGAATTAGATGCCATTACTATTCTCATTTTACAGATGAGGAAACTGAAGCTAACAGAGGTTAAGAGACTTGCCCAGGGTCACACAACTAATAAGTGCCTATGACACTTAAAACAATTAAGAGACATAATTTCTGGGTAATTTAATCATTTTATTAATAAGGCTAGTATGTTATTAATAAAAGAGAGAAGTGGCACACTTGAATGCCAAAGAGCCTTCATGGCAGTGGTCTCCCAGTTTATGTGCTCTTGGGAGAATGAGTGTTCCTGAGGGTGGCAATCAACTGATTGGTTAACAATTAATGAAGGAATAAACATTATAATGAGGGGCTTATTATAATGAGGGTCTTGGGGATACTGACACTGAACACCCAAAACTTGGTCAAAGAGACTTACCAATTTCCATATCACCTGTCCAACAAAAGTGAGAATCCACATTTTCCCAGATCTGTCTGAGTAAATATGACGAGCAGGAATCCACCCATTAGCCTAAACTTAGAATTCCTTTTGCTGATTTTGATTAAATCTTTAGCCTGGGTAAGTCTTTGAGAAAGATTTCCTACACTGGTTGATTTCTGGATAAGGAAGTAGAAAAGGGAAAAAAACCTTGGCCCTGATTAAATAATTAGTTATTAATACAAGAGAGAAATGATTATTTCTCTCATGCCTGATTCAGAATTTAAACTTAGGTCCTCCTGACTTCTATGCACTGCATCATCTAGCTGTCAGATAAAAAAGAGAATATGATGCAGGTTAGTAGAGATCAATGGCATCAAACTCAAATAGAAACAGGGGCCACTGAACTATATTTAAGGATCCCTGCAGGCCCACAGATTAACTTGGTTTCAAAATGTAATGCCTTCTACATTTATTGCATTTTCATTTATTTTTTAAAAAATACTGCCCAATTATATTTTAATCTGCTTTGGGCTGGATTCTGGAATGTTGTGGGCTGCCTTTGCACAGTGACATGTTTTTGACACTTCTGGTCTAAATTCCTTAACCCAGGGGAAAGTGGAGGGAACAGGACAGCTAGAATGACTGAGTTCATAAACGTACTATGTACCAGATGTACCAAAGAATTCTCTGTCTCCCAAGTTTATCCACATTCAGATCACCCAAGGTTGGTATACTCACCTTGCATTTGATGCCTTTGTAGAAAGGTCTTCATAACAAAAACAGAATAGCCCTTAATGCCTTGGGCCATGATAGGTCATTCTAGAGACTAGACAGAGCCACTTTCCTGGGTTGTGGTTCTGTGTTCAGCTTGTTTTACTAGAACCAGGTCAAAATTAGTAATCAAAGGTAGTAGGGAAGCAAAAACGCTACTACCACTGAACAAAAATATGCTTTCTAATAAGCTTTTAAATGCGTATGCTATTAATAAATGATGTGGTTAGATAAGAAGTGGGTGAGGTCATATTTCATTTATTTCTATACAGAACTAACAGAGGCAGCTAGGTGACCCAGTGGATAGAGTACCAGCCTGCAATCAGAAAGACCTGATTTCAAATCCAGCCTCAGACATTTACTAGTTGTGTGACACTGAGCAAGTCACTTAACCTGTTTGTTTCAGTTTCCTTATCTGTAAAATGAGGATAATAACATCTTGCAGGGTTGTTGTGAGGATCAAATGAGTTAATATTTGTAAAGTGTTTAGTACAATGCCTGGCACAGAGTAGGAACTATAAGAATTTTAGTGTTTATTTTTGTTATTATTATCATCATTATTAATATATGAGGTATGGCAGAACTATTTCAGAGGTAGAATCAAAAGAATTTGGTAAATGGCTGGATAGGGAAAGTAACACAGGGAAGGAATCAAGTTTTAGGAGTTTTGAGGCAGAATGCCTGAGAAAACGGTGATTCCCTTACCAGCAACCATGGAACTCACTCAGAAAGATAAGGACACTTTGGATTACATGTAGTAATTTTTTTAAAGTGAGCTTAAAGTACCAACAGAACATCCAGATGGATATATTCAATAGCCAATTGAGAATGTGGATCTGGAGCTCAGAAGTAATCCAGGACTCCAGATTACTATAATAAAGAAAAGCAGAATGAATGTGAATTGTATCACATACATTTTGAGAAACAGGCTCAGAATGTGTTTATGAATACCAGGGAGAGACAGAATAAAGAAAGGTCCATGGTGCTTCTAGAACTTTCTGAGGATCAACAAATATGATGATCTAGCTATAACTAGATGAGCAAAGAATCTGGTCAGTAGGATGGAGAAAACATTTCCTTGGCTTGGTTTCAACTTGAAAGTTAGTGACCCGTTGAAATACTCCTGTGCACAAGACATAGGAAATGGGAATGAAAGTACTAAGAATAGATGCCCAACCCAATCATTTTAAGCCCAAACAGTCAGAGGTTCTAAATGTACAACATTCATCAAGGTTCTCTGAGAAGCCAGCCTTCTCAGATGGAAGCAAGTAGGATTTTGGCCCTAGACTGTAAGAGTCACAGTGAGGAAGGAGCCAGCTCCCAGTAATTCACTGTGCTCAGAGATGGAGCAGACAGGTCTCAATTTGAGGCACTCCAAGAGGCCTGAGCTCTGTGCAATCTCTAGCGCCTACTCCCAGATAATAACTGCAGAAGGAGGCGACAAATAGGGCAAATGCAAACATCAGCATGGGGCCAACAGGAGAAGGAGGCAAAAGCCAGAGACCGTGGCAGAGGGCAGAGACTGGTCCCAGACCCTCCATGCAGGTTTGTGGAAAAGAGGCTGTAGCAGCATCTAGACTGCAGAAGGTTCAGAAGCAAAAAGGTTCTGCGCCCATCCTATACTATCCACAGGGTGAGGGGGAAAAGCCTGGCCTGGTACAGTCTCAATACAGGAAGAAAGCGTAGAATTAGCAACAAAGAGAAGAAAACTCTTAATATGATGAATAAATACTAAGGATTGAGAGAAGTCCAAGAAATAAACACAAACAAGAGTCTCTCTGGGGCAGCTAGGTGGCGCAGTGGATAGAGCACCCGCCTTAGAGTTCTGATGGACCTGAGTTCAATTCCGGCCTCAGACCAAACACTTGACGCTCACTAGCTGTGTGACCCTGGGCAAGTTACTTAATCCCAATTGCCAAAAAACAAAAACAAACCAAAAAAAAAAAGTCTCCCTACAGTAAAGATGTACATATGTTTTAGTGTTGACTGTCATCATTTGCTTTCTACCTGGTACTAGGGCATTTTCTGATTTATTCTCATTCCAGGCTCTAAGGCAATCAAGGAAGTATGTTCTGATATTTCTACATTAAATTAAAACAACTTTCTCCTTAAGTAGTTAGGTCTCAGCACCCACCAAAGTTCACTAAATAGTGTTTATTTAATAAAAAGGAAACATCTATTTTCACATAAAGCATTAACTTCTCTCACTTGCTATGTAATATGGGCATGTATATGTGTGTACATACCTAATACATATATATTTACATGTATGTCTCATACCTAATCTCCTAGGTTTAACTGAATATCAAAATTGCTAGCTATATTATTAACAGTGTAACAAATAATATAATGACATAATTATTTCAGTTGTATCAGCAATGAGAAAGATTACAACCAAAGTCACTACAATTTCTCTTCAATTTCAGAAACAATGTCCCAACTTTCAGTTTGCTTAGGATACCAATTAAAGAATTCTTTTCAAGAATTCTCTTGATTTAGCTAAGGTCTGGAAGCTAAGGAGGTACACATCAATTGGGGAATGGCTGAACAAATTATGGCATATGAAATAACATAATTTTATTGCACCATAAGAAATGACTGAGAGGAAGTTTTCAGGGAAACTAGGAAGACTTGTTATGAACTGATGATGAGAAAAGTAAGCAGAACTAGGAGAATAATTTATACAACAAAAACAACATAAAGACAAAAGCTCTGAAAGACTTAAGAATGTCGGTCAGTGTAATGACCAACCTCAGTCTCAGAAGACTGATGTTGAAGCGTACTACTCCCCTACCTCCTAACACAGAGGTGATGGACTCAAGGTGCACAATGAGACAAACATTTCTGGGCAGTGCGAATGTGGGAATTTGTTCTGTTTGCCTATGCATATTTGTTATAAAGGCTTTCTTGTTCTTTTTTCTCAATTTATAGGGAGGGAGAACGGAAATAGAATAACCTTGTCACGCACACCCCCCCCAAAATAAGAAAAGAAGTTCATCGTAACATTTTTTTTACTTAATAGTTTTTTTTCCAATTACACGTAAAGATAGTTTTTAGCATTAATTTCTGCAAGATTTTTATTTCCAAGTTTTTCTTCCTTTCTCCTTCCCCTCCTCCTTCCCTAAGACAGCAAGAAGTCTGATATAGGTTATACATGTACAATCATGTTAAATATATTTCCGCATTGGTCAGAACACTTTTTTTAAATGCACAAAAGAAAACAGAACGAAGGGCAGAAGGAATCAAGGGCAAGCAAGGACAGCTTTGAAAATAACATGATGAATTTATTATATGCTTACGCGAAAAGGAAGTTTGTACATAAAAGAGATTTGTAGTTTCATGCACAAGTTTTCTTTCTGTTCTTCCAAAGAGAGGATGACACAAAAAAAAAGATTAAAAACCTATGATCTAGCCTAATCTCCTATCTTATAGATGAGGAAACTGAGTCCCAGAGAGGCCAAATGACCTGTCTAAAGTTACAAAGACAGACCTTTGATGTGGAGTCTGGCAGATAACTGAGTAACAGGCAGCAAGATAATTCAACTCTCACACAACTCCTCCAGTGAAGATTGAGGAAGAACACCAAACAGAGGAGTTGTATGCAAAATCAAGGAAAAACTATAGTGGGTACCATTTGCCAGCAAAAGATATTAGTGAAGATGGGTTAGGAGATTCTTTCAAATCTCCACTGTCCCCTCCCCCAACCCCCAACATTACCATGCAAACCAGTTAAGGAGAAAGACTGAAAAGGCCATGCTACAGCTAGTAAGACTTGTGAACTTGTCCCTACTCTACCCCCTCCAACAACCAAATCATTATATTTCCTGTAGATCTATTGATTGTCCCTCTACCTAATGCATCTATGACCCTCAAAGTTTCTGGCCAGAACAGGAAAACCTCTCCCAGGTGAATATTTTTGTGATTAGTCCTTCTTGTCTCAATACTTACTTAGCCCTTAGTCACTGAACGGGCGTTGCCTCAGACAAATTGAGGTCTGGGAAAGATCTTAATTTAGAAAGGCCAAGGTCATCCACTGCATCCTGGGCCATTGCCAGTAGTCTTGACTTTTGTTTTGCCACTGGACTCCAATGACTCTGGAACAGAGAGTGAGGCTGAAGACTTTACCTTTATACAGCTCTGCCTCACTTAAATCCAATTCACATGCAAATCTAGACATTGCCATGCCGTGTCTTTGAGAATGGAAGGAACAGCAACAACAAGGTATGGAAGGACTCATTTTAGTTGATGTTTGTTAAGATCAAAATTTTTTTTTTTGAAATGGGAAAAAAAAGAGTCTTCTTGATGTTACTTCCTGAGATAAGAATTAAACGATATCAGGAATAAGTATTCTTAGTCATTTTTCTTTGTCCTCTTTTCAATCATTACAGTTAATAATGCCTCTAGAATGAGAATGAAACTGTTTCACAGGCTCCTTACAGAATGATATTTAAACTTTAAACTTTAATTTAAATTTTAAGACTCTGCTGACTCTTAAAAAAAAGTACCAGTATCTATAATCTCTGAGGGACTAGTTATTGATTCTGGCATTACATTTCTCCCTGGAGAAAAATTTTCACTGTTTGAAAATTATTTCAAGGTATACCAAGAGAAGTTCTGGGTCACGTGAGCAACAAGACAGAAGACTGCAAATTTTCTCTGATCCTCATGATCTCTCAAACTTCTCCAAAATAGAAAGTATACACCAAATATAAAGCAACTTTAGCTGTCTTCATGGTCTACCCAAAATCCAAAAGAAGAAAAAAAAAAATCCATGAACTGATGCACAGGGACTCTGAGCTCACTGAGCACCCCTCCCCCACCTCTCACACTACAGACCCAAGGACCTGACACATACGTGAGACCTTGCAACAAAACCTAACCCCACACCTGGTCCCTCTTCCTTCTTTCCTTTGCAGTGGGGACCCTGGTTCCAGGTTTCGGAAGTCTGCTCAGGAAGTGACACAGCCATCATGACAGGTGGCTACCCCCAAGGAAACCACCATCAGAGAAGGCAGAGTCAGAAGGCCAGTAAGGAGAAATCAGGGGGAAAAAAATTAAGACCGAAATTACCAACGATCTCAGGAAGAAAACTCAAAGACCTTGAACATAGGCAGATGAATCAACAAGGAAAACATTAACAATAGAAGGAAATATGACCTCCAGATCTAGTAAATGAGTTCAGGCATCTATGAATAAATATTGCAAAACAAAGGAAAACGATCCAACACTTAATGAGACAGAGGACCCTGTGATATGTAAGCAGAGCATGGAACCACAGCACACTGTTTCTGAGGAGTTCAAAAGAGAAATGAAAACTATAACAGCAGAATTTATGGCCTGTACAGAAAAAATAAAGGGCAGAATACAAAAACTGGACTCAGAGATGGCAAGTTCCACTAAAGAAATAAAAGAGAATGTAAATGCATAGGGGCAGGTAGGTGGGGCAGTGGATAGAACACCGGCCCTGGAGTCAGGAGGACCTGAGTTCAAATGCGACCTCAGACACATAACATTCACTAGCTGTATGACTCTGGGCAAGTCATTTAACCCCAGTTGCCTTACGGGAAGAGAGAGAGAGAGAGAGTAAATGCATAGAAGTGAAGGATAATTTAGAAGAAAAGAAGCAAAAAGCAATAACATTAAAAGAAAATATGCTCATTATGGAAGCAAAATATGTTGTTGAAGACAGGATAGAGACAACCTGAAGATCATAGGTCTGCCAGAAGAACATGACAGGACAAAAAAAAATCTTAACACCATAAAGAAGGAATAGAAGAGAACTGAACAGGGAAAATGAAATATCAATTGAAAGAATTCATAGATTGTTAGGTGGCGCATTGGATAAGCTCTAGGCTTGGAGTCAGGAGGACCTGAGTTCAAATCCGGCCTCAGACACATGACATTTACTAGCTATGTGACCCTGGGCAAGTCACTTAAGCCTGATTGCC
The DNA here is from genome assembly GCF_900497805.2 of Vombatus ursinus. NCBI lineage: Eukaryota > Metazoa > Chordata > Mammalia > Diprotodontia > Vombatidae > Vombatus > Vombatus ursinus. Next base: position 925,748 of record NW_020953936.1, read on the forward strand.
TCACCAAAAAGCCCCCCCCCACAAAAAAAGAATTCATAGATTGCCTCCAGAAAAAAAAAAAAAGGCAAAAGCTGCAAACTCCAGTGCAAACACAGTGGTTAAATTTAACAATTAAATTCAGAAACAATGTTATTTTGCATGTGATCACAAGACTTTCAAATACAAAAGAAAGGAAATTTGAATAACTTAAGACTATTCTGCACCCACCAGAAAACATAGGAGGAAATGTAATAATGCATTCCAAAGAGCCATGGAACTCAGGATGCAGCCCTGGAGACCTACCCTGCAAGTCTGAGCTTCACCACAAATGAGAAAAGATAAACATTCAAAAGTAAAGAGGTGTTTTTGAAACATTTTTAGAAAGAAAGCAAGAACTAAAGAGAGTATTTGCTTCTTGAATATCCCAAATAAAAGAAATGCAGGAAGAATGAATAAATGCATAGGTCAAAGATAGCAACAGTAACAGAGTAACAGCAAAAACACCAACCAGTAAGTGATTTTTTTTCTAAATATACACAAGAGGTGAAGTTCTGGGGAGAGAACAGTGAGGAGGCGGGCCTGGGGTCCTACAGATAGAAGTTGACAATCCCCTGCCCACACATGAATCAATGCTTCTTTTGTGGGATGACATTACACTATGGAAGGGTACATGAGAGGGGAGTGGAAGTGGAGGAAAAGCAAGTTCTAGAAGGCAGTGGCAGAATCTGCCCTCAGGGGAAAGCCTAGAATGGATACTTTGGAAGTTTTTTCTAGTACTAGAAATACAGAGAAAATGTTTATTGCGGTCATGAACCGAGAATGAGATCTAGAGCAAACAGAAAGAGGATGGATAATAAAGAGTATTAGAGAAATCCTCCTTGGAAAGGGGCAATAAATAAAAACCTAATGAACAAGACTAGTTGAAGGGGAGGAGAGGAAGGAGGAATAAGCTTGACAGGTGGAGAGGGTGTAAGAATTATATAATCAGATAGAAGCAGAAAAGAAAAAGGAACGAATAAGCAAAATTCAAAGGGAAAGGTGTAAAAAAGGAGAAGAGGGAATCAGGAATGAGAAGAGAAGCAGTGGGAACAAGGCCATCTTAAAAAAAGGTTAAGGTAAAGTAATTGAAGGTGTGTTTATAGCAGAAAAGGAAAGACAATCATAAGTTTGAAAAAAACAATTTAATATTAGAAACACATAGAGGAAAATATAAACCTAACTCTCATAACTTTAAATGTGAAAGGATTAAACAATTCAATAAAATGAAAAAGAGTGACAGATTGGATAAGAAAACAAAACCCTACAATCTGTTGTTTACAAGAAACACATTTAAAAACAAAGATACACACAAAATAAAACTGAGAAGATGGAAAAAATTTACTATGGATTAAGTGAATCCAAAAAAACAGGAGTTGCAATCATGGTATCTGACAAAGCAAAAACAAACACTGAAAAAATAAAGAGGGATAAACAAGGAAACTGTATTATGCTGAAAGGAACTATGAACAACAAACCAGTATCAGTAATAAACTTATACACTCCAAATGCCTTAGCATCCAAATTTATAAAGGAAATATTATCTGAGCGATAAGAAGACAAAGACAGTAACACAATGTAGTGACAGCAGACTTTAATATCCCTCTCTCAGTTTTGGATAAATCTAATAGAAGGATAAACAAAAGGGAAAATATAAACTGAACAAATTTCTGAAAGAACTACAGTTAAAAGACTTATGGTGCCTTCAAGGTATATCAAATTCTTACTAATATTATATATAATTCACCTATGATGCAAAGTATGTCCTTTCAAAGACCAAAAAAAATAAGACTAAGAACAGTGGCACTGATAGTTAAATGTAATAATAAAACATTATGCATGTGCAATACTATATATACACATATCAAAAGTACAAAACAACATTGTATAATTTAACAATGAATTATATCTAATAAGCACTTCTTTTCTAACATCATAATTTAGCCTATTAAAAGTTTGGATGATTGTAATTCAGATGCTTTCTGCCACTATCTCCTCCTTCACCCCTATCTCATATGAAGAGATAGACTTCTTCCCAGTCAAAGCAAACCCTGATTGTGTACAAGTATTCCCATTCAATTCTTTCTCCCTAGCAGATTATCCCTTTTATAATTCCTACTTTCTCATTAATCTTCGATCTCTCCCTGTCTACTCACTGCTTTTCCTACTCTCTACAAACATGCTCATGTAGCCCCCGTCCTCAAAAAACGCTCATTTAATCTATCTCTGCTAGCTATTGTTCAGTATCTCTTTTTGTGGCTAAATTCCTTGAAAGGGTCTTATATAATTGGGTGTCTTGATTTCCTTTCTTTTCATTCTCTTCTTAACTCTCTGCAGTCTGGCTTCCAACCTCATTATTCAACTGGAACTGCTCTCCCCAAATCATCAAATCCAATAGGCCTTTCTCAATTCCTTCTTGACCTTTCTTCAGCCTTTGACACTGTTGATCACCCTCTTCTCTTTGAAAATCTCTTCTCTGTAGGTTTTTTTTAATGACATTGCTCTCCTCCTCCTACCTGTCTAACCACTCCTCATTCTTTTTTAGCTGGATTTTCATTCAAGTTATGCCCACTAACTGTGGGTTGCCACCAAGGTTCTGCCCTGGCCCTTTTTTTCCTTCTCCCTTTACACTATCTCATTTAATGATCTCATCAACTCCCATGGATGAAATTATCATCTCTATGCAAATCCCCAGATCTACTTATCTAGACATAACCTATTAACCTCTAGTCTCAAATCTTCAATGCCAGACATTTCAAAATGCATGTCTCAGAGATATTTTAAACTCAACATGTCCAAAACCAAACTCATTATCTTTCCTGCTCCAAACTGTTCTCTCTTCCTAACTTTTCTATTATTGTCAAGAACACCACCATCCTCTCAGTGAGACCCAGGCTCACAATCCTTAACTCTCTCACCCTCCCCCTATCTATTTACAAATCTTATTTATCTTTATAACATGTCTCTTAGGCATTCCTTTCCTCCAACACTGCCACCACCTCAGGCCTTCATTGCCACATTGGTGGACAACTGGAGACTATTAAAATGGTCTGCTGATTAATCTCCCTGTCTGAAGTCTCTCCCCATTCCTGTCTATTCTCCTCTAGGCTATCAAACGAATCTTCCTAAAGTACAAGCCTGACCTTGTCACCCCCCTATCTTACTGAATAAACTCCAGTGAGTCACTTCTGCAACCACATATAAAATCCATTATTGGCACTCAAAGTATTTCTTAACCTGGCCCCTTCCTATATTTCCAGACATGCTATGACTTTCTCCTGCCCTCCTCCCCAATGCTCTATGATCCAGTCTTTGCAGTTCTTCAAATAAACTCCATCTCCTGATTCTAGGTCTTTTCACTGGCTATTTTCCATTCCTGGAATTCTCTCTCTTCTGATTTCCATTTCCTGGTTTTGTCCCAGTTAAAATCCCATCATATGCAAGAAACCATTCCCAATCCTCCTTAGTAACAATGTTTGCTCTCTGTTGGTTATTCCAATTGATTTTGTACATATACTGTTTGTACGGAGTTGTTCACTTGTTGTATCCCCCATTAGACTATGATCTCCCTGACAGCAGGGACTGTATTTTTTTTTTTTTTTTTTTTTGCTTTTCTTTGTATCCCCAGCACTTAACACAGTGGCTGGCACATAATAGGTGTTTAACAAATGTTTATCAACTAATTTTTTTGTGACATATATTGACCTTTCTCCATCTATACCTAAGTTGATTAATGACATAAGCTCATTACTAGTATTTCTAAACTCTTAAGATTTGTCTCTTTAGGCTGGGAGCTTTACAACTAAGGTGCTAGGCAAGAAAAGTTCTGCCTCTGTGTTCATCCCTCTCCCTTTGATGGAACCAGGAACCTACTCAGTCCTAGTTAATGGGTTTCTATCCTCAGCATCTGTTTTACTTGAAGTAACACCTTTGTTAGAAACTCTCTAGGCTAACTAGGAAGAAAGCTAGACTTCTACTTCTGTCTTTTTAAAGAAGCTATCTTTCAAACATATTTTAGAAGTTCTTTTATTTCAATCTGATAGCTCCTTTTAGTATCTGTTTCTTTATATCCAAAATATGACTATCCTGATTTCTTACAAATGCAGACCTTTGTTTTACCTCACTTTTCAATTTCTCCTTCAGCTGAGATATCTCTTGCTTAAGTGTTTCTATCTGGTTATCAAGTCTCTCTAATATTCTTTAGACACTAAAATTTTTCAATAAAACTTTATCATCTTTTTTCCAATCCTTGATTTAAAAGAAAAAAAAAAAGCTTGGGGTTTCTCAATAGTGGATTTCTGCTTCCTCTCAACCAAATGATAATTCTTCTCTCAAGGGCACTTGTCCTATTTATGACCATCTAATCCTCATTTTTTAAATGAAAAATAATTATTCTTCTCTGCTTGTATCATGATGGTCATATTTTTATCTAAAACTGCTGTGATCTGACTGATGAGGTTGTTCTTGCTATTTTTGGGGTCTGAGATACATCCTTGACCCTATCTTTATTTCCAAATAATAATTCTTTATTTTTCTGCTGGTAAGAAATTTATTCATTCATTATTCATCTACATGATAGATTTTTTTTAAGGTACATTTTTGTTTTCATATATTTTGCATAATATTTTTTTTGGTGAGGTAATTGGGGTTAAGTGACTTGCCCAGAGTCACACAACTAGTAAGTGTTACGTGTCTGAGGACGGATGTGAACTCAGTCTGAGGCCTCCTGACTTTAGGGCCGGCTAGCTGCCCTTATTTTGCATAATACTTAATGTGATATATTTTAAAAATAATTATGAATAAAAAATTATAATTTCACTTATTACCAACTGCTCATCCATCAATATTTGTCCCTTTCCCTTTATCATTCTTTTTTAAAAAATGTATTTACCAAATACTCATTCCTTGGAATTGAGTTTCTCACATGCCAATTTTGCAGTCTTCTTTCAGGTGTATTTCTCACTCATGTGTTGATCTAGACCACAGTTGTAACATATGACAGTAATGCTTCTTTTACTTTGTGGTGATTTTGCCTAAGACTATTACGATCATCCCCGTCTCTTTGTCTTTTGTCTTTACTAATACAGTGATTTTTCTCCCCCTACAGTGCCATCTTACAATAGATCTCTGTAAACTTTTGTATTAGAATCACTATTATCAGTGCAACTCTCTAGTTATGTCCTTGTAAGTAGCCCATCCAGGAAAGGATGCTGTAGGGCTAGGTGAGGTTGAACCTTCTCAGGGTAAGTGCCCTCGGACAGTTTTGTGTTCCCAATCCATCCTGCATACTTTTGTTCATGGATTTTTTGAAACTATGGAGGTAAGTACAAATAGACAACAACTGAACATTGTTTTTCCTCTCAGCTATATCTCAAGTCACTACTCATTTGCTCCAGGCTAACCTCATCTGCTTCCTCCAGCTTTACTGCTCTCCTCTTTAGCAATCTCCTTAATTCAGCATTCACAAGCCCTACAAAATCAGTAGGCATTTCCCCTTTTTACTAAATGATAGTCTTAACCAAGGAATCATAAGCTTGTCTTAGCAGCTCATGGACACCATAACATGTCTCTAACTTTTGCAAGCAGATCTGCCATGTAAGGATAAGCTGTTTTTTTGTTTTGTTCTGTTTTGTTTTTTCCCCTAAATCTTGTGCAAGTCCAAAAGCTGATCTTCTGAGGGAGGTCAATAAGCTATTTATCTTTGCTAACGGAGATGCCTGTCAAGTCCAAAGTAATTCTGTTGCTTTGTTGACCTAAACTTTACATGTTTGTTCCCTGGAAGGACATGGTACTTTGCCAGAAACATTTCCTGACTTGAAATGTCCCTCTATAATGATATACCTCCTTTCAGCCTTGCCTCAGGCATTGCTTCCCTGTTCAACTTTGAGAGTAACTTCACCCACAGGGGAGTTATCTGATTCTGCTGAAGGGAATCTAACTTCAGCCCTTCTCACAGTACAGATGAGTTGTTAAGCACTCTCTTTAACTAACTTACCATCAGGCCCCCTTTTCAAATTAAGGCCTCAACTCCCCTGATCAACTCCTCTTCAGAAAGGGATGTGTAAAATCATTTTCCAAGTGTTATATCCTACAGTCAGCTTGTATGGTATTTTTTTCATGATCCAACAGATCAGGTTATTAGCAGAATATTGATTGGTCTCCCCAGCCCTGACCTTACTATGAATTAATTTTCAATATCCCAATTATTTTTTTCCATTTCAATGTGCTAATTATATTCTCATTTTTATTCTCTGGGTCTACTCATAAAATCAGGTGACCCATGAGTTTCCAGCTCAAAAGCAATACAATACCATACTTATTGAATGTGTCAACTTCCATTTTTTTCAAGAGTGACAATATAAAAATTATATTTGGCAAACCAATGATGCTAAACTAATCATTAAACCTAGCATATGCATTAATAAACAATTAAAGTTGGATACAATTAATATGTATCAAATAAAACTGTAAAACAAACAAATGAATGTCATTAATCATCAGATGTAATGTCAGTCATTTTGCATCTATAATTCTATAAACTACAACAGGTAGATAATGAGAGAAAATCCTGCGATAATTTTTAAAAAACAACAACAAAACCTCAAACATGGGTCTTCCTTTTTTGTGAAGTCGAGGTGGAGTGATCAGCTTTCTCTCTACCTGCGACTAGCTTGTTTTCCTTATTTGTTCTCATCCTAGGCTCTAAGATAATCAAGAAGGTAAATTCTGAAGGGGACTATAAAGGAGAGAAATAAAATGTCAAAAATCAGTGATCAGGATCTGAGCTGAGTAAAGAGAAGACTAGCAGAGGAATGAAATCAGATCACTTCAGTAACAGATTACTACTACAGATCCCACTCCTTTTCTTTCCCTAGCTTATTATTCTTTTAAAGGGGATAGGAAAGGAAACAGAAAAGGAAAAATTATAAGAGAGATATGATGGACAGAAAAATACAACATCACTATGTCCAAAACAGGGCTTATTCTCTTTCCCCTTAAACTAGAGGTTCCCAAACTTATTTGGCCAACTGCCCCCTTTAAAAAAAATTACTCAGTTCTCCTCTGGAAATCTACTTTCATTAACTCTTTAACATTTTTTTTAAAATTTGCATTATTTAAAAAATAATTTTTTTAAAAATGATGTATTTGAAATTTAATAATTTATTATAAATTTGTGGGGTTTTTCCAGCATTGACATTTTGATGATGTAATATTGTGTTACATAACCATATGGTATCATATTGTAAACAAGTCACTGTAAACACATATTCTTGCCGATGCACATTGGATTTCCTGATGGTCGCCTGCCAACACCTGCTTGTTAAGACCTCTTGGCGAGCTTGACCACTGATCAGTTATAACTTGCGTTTTGTGTGTTTATTTGGAAAATAATGTAAACACTGTGATTTTAACTCTGTTATACAAGAGATAAAACATGTATGAACAGTTTTTCAAAATTTTCTTCCCTTCTTTCCTTATGCTTCCATTGCCCCATTATTTTTATTCAACACCCCCAATTGTATTTGAGGCTACTACCACCCCCACATTGTTCCAGCGCTCCCCCAGGGGCGATATTGCCCATTTTGGGAACCTATGCAACCCTACCCACCTCCTACCTTCCATATTACTATAGAGGGCAGTTCCATCCTCCCAGTCCCTCAGGCTCACAACCTAGGAGTTATCCAGGACTCCTAACTATTTCACACTCCCATATACAAAATGTTGCCAAAACCTGTCAATTTCAACTTTGCAACATCTTTCCTACATGCTCCCTTCTCTCCTCTGACACTGCCATCCCTCTGGCACAGGCCCTCATCACTTCATGCCTGGACTATTGCAACAGCCTGCTGATGGCTCAGCCTGCTTCAAGTCTCTCCCCATTACATTCCATCCTCTATTTAGCCACCAAAGTGATTTTCCTAAAGCTTAGGTCACCCTTCCACTCAATACTCCAGTGGCTTCCTATTGCCTCTAGGAGCATACAAGATAAAATGCCCTGTTTGGCATTCAAAGCCTTTCCTAATCTAACATCTTCCCACCGTTCGAGTCTTCTTATACCTGACTTCCTAACATGTACTCTTCAATCCTGGCTGTTCCACCCACAAGACCTCCCATTTCATAGATCTGGGTATTTTCTCTGGCTGCCCCCCATATCTTAAATGCTCTCCCTGCTCTGTTCTTCCTACTGACCTCCTTGGCTTCCTCTAAGTCACAACTAAAATCCCATCTTTTACAACTTTTATCAATCCCTTTTAATTCTAGTGCCTTTCTTCTGTTAATTATCACTTATTTATCCTGCATAGAGCTTGTTAATAAATATTTGTTTGCTTGTTGTCTCCCTCATTAGACTGCAAGCTCCTTGAGGGCAGGGACTGTCTTTTGCCTCTTTGTATCCCCAACACTTAACACAGTGCCCAGCACATAGTAGGTGCTTAATAAATATTTATCAACTGACTGATAACCAACATCATAACAGGGAATATAAATTAGATAAAAACCACTCATTTAAAAAAGAGAAAGAGGAGAGTAGTAGAATGGAATAGAAAACAGAATCCAAAAATAAATCCTTTATAAAAGGAACTCACTTGAAACAAAGATTCACATAGAAGAAAAATGAAGGGATGAAGCATAATTTATTATGCCTCAAACAAATGCAAAAAAGCAGGAATAGTCATAATGATTCCAGAGAAAGCAAACAACAACAAAAAGATGATGAAGAGAAAAGCCAGGGAAAATACATTATGCCTAGTGTATTGATAATGAAATAACTGATAATTGATATAATATTAATACTTAACATAGATGCAGCATCTAAGTACCTAAAATGAAAGATAATCAAACTGCAAAGAGAAATAAATGGCAAAGTTATAGCAGATGGCAACTCCACAGTAGTGACCCATTAATGACCTAGCACATTCAAACAGAAAGATAAATCATAGAAATCAAGGACCTGTAAAACATTTCTGAAAGCTGGTTATGTTAACACTGGCCATTACTAAATGAGAATCAAGGAGTATACATGTTTCTAAGATGTGCATGGAAATGTTACAAAAACAGTTTACATGTATTATCATACAAAAACTCAACCAAATGAAGAAACAGGGGAATGTTAAATACATCTCACTGACCACAACAGAATAAAAATTATAATCAACAAATGGTATCTAAAGAAAGAATTCAATACTAAACGAACAAAATATTATCTGAAAGAATATGGAAATAAAAAAACACATAAAAATAATAGAAAACTTCAAAGAAACTCTGAAAGAAAACATCATCAATGAAACAATATAGCCAAAACTTCTAAGATACGATGACAGCAAACATTTCAGGAAAATTTAGATCTATCTTTGTCAACATAAGAAAGAAAAAAATAAAATGGGCATGCAACTTTAAAAAATAAAATAGAAAAACAAAAATTGAAAAACCCCAACTTATCGCACAAATGGAAATTGTGAAATTAAAGAGATAAAACTGAAAGCAAAAAAAAATCAATGAACTGCTGAATAAAACTTAATATGGATAACAGTATCTATCTAAAACAAAGAATACATAAAATATTCTTTTATTTACCTAAAACAGAACAACCCTTAGGGCCTTTACAGTAAGATCAGGGGTAAAGCAAGGATGTCCACTGTCATCAGCGCTATTTGATAATGTTCTTGGAATGTTAGCTATAGCAATAATACCAGCAAAGAAATTGAGGAAATAAGCATAGGTTAAAAAAAAGAAACAAAATTAACTAAAAACTCCAGCAAAGCAGCAAGATTTAAAATAACCTCACAAAAATCATCTTTCTATACATTATAAAACAAACATAACAGGGAGAGAAATAAAAAGAAATTGTATTCAAAATAACTACACTTACCAAGACACACAAGGAAATTATGTGAATTCATATGCAAAATACTTATTTATAGAAAGAAATGAAGACTTAAATAACTGGAGAGAGGTTAATTGTTCAAGGTTGGGTTGGATTAACATAATAAAAATGACAACAGTTCCTAAATTAATATATAGATTTAATACTATCCCAATCCAATTTCTGAAGTATTACTTTATAGAACCAGGAAAAATAATAACAAAAATTCATCTAGAGGAGTAAAAGGTCAAGAAAATTAAAGGAAATAAAGAAGAAAAAATAGGATACAATGAGGCCAAGCAGTACCAGATGCCTAATTGTACTACAAAGCAGTAATCACCAAAACTTTTTGGTATTGGTTTAAAAAAAAATTGAAAAGTTAATTAGTAGAACATATTAAGTAAATAAGATCCAGAAGCAACCAGTCACAGTAATAAAATGTTCAATAAACACAAGCATCTCAACTATCAGCATTGGACTTAATAGTTGATTAAAAACTGCTAGAAAATTTGGAAAGCATTCTGGTGGAAATTAGGTTTAGACTAACAGCTCACACTATGTACCATATTAAGTACCAGTAGATACATGATCTAAATAGAAAAGGTACTCTCTTCTCATACACAAATGAGAGTAGAAAAGCAAGGAGATACCTTTTAACAACTATTTTGTTCAGTTGCTTTTCAGTCGTGTCCGACTCTTTGTGACCCCATTTGGGGTTTTCTTGGCAAAGATACTGGAGTAGTGTGCTATTTCCTTCTCCAGCTCATTTTCCAACTGAAAAAACTGGAGCAAACAGGGTTAAGTGACTTGCCCAGGGTCACACTGCTAGTAAGTGTCTGAGGCCAGATCTGAACTCTAGAAGATGAGTCTTTCTACCTCCAGCCCTGGAACTCTATCCATTGCCCATCCAGCCCTGGAACTCTATCCATTGCCCATCCAGCTGCCCTTTAACATCTATAGATAAAGTACAAATTCGTGACTAAACAAGGGATATAGATCACAAGAGATAAAACAGACAATTTTGATTACATAAAACCTTTTACATAAACAAAATTAACGGCCACAGGTATCAGATAAAATCAAATAATATACACATGCAAAGCACTTTACAAATTTTAGTACACTGTATAAATGTTGATTTTATTATTATTTTTGTTTTAATATATATTGAATAGATATTATATATAATGTATATTATATAAATTATATTATAAATTATATAAATATAAATAATACATCATTTTATTATTATGTTATTATTAAAATATGCTCCAAATCACTAGTTATAAGAAAATACACATTAAAACAATTCTGAGGTTCTACATCACACCTGTCAGATTGAAAAGAAAACAAAGAAAGAAGAAAAGAAAATGGCAATTGCTCCAGGAAGTATGGGAGGACAAGTATACTAATCCACTATGAATTAGTCCAGTTATTCAGGAAAATAATCTTTAACTATTCCCACTAAAATTTGTCCACCTTTTGACTTAGTGAAAATACTACTAGGCATATCTACCTAAAAATCAAAGAGAGAGACAGTTATGTGATACAGCAGATACAGAACTGGGTCTGGACTCAAAAAGTCCTGAGTTCAAATCCTGCTTCAGGCACATATTATCTGTGTCACCCTGGGGAAGTCACTTAACTTCTGCCTCAGTTTCCTCAACTGTAAAACGGGATAATTAATAGCACCTACCTCCCAGAGTTGTTATAAGGAACAAATGAAATAATAATTGTAAAAGGCTTAGCACAATGTGTTGCACACAGGATAGATACTTAATAAATACTTGTTTATTTCTTTCCTTTTTTCTTCCTTCCTTCCATATGTACCAAAACATTTGTAGCAGCTCTTTTTGTAGTGGCAAAGAACTGGAAACAAAGTTTCTATTAATTGGAAAGTAGCTTAACAAGTTATGTGAGAAATGACAAAAAGGGGAGATTTGGAGAAAGCTAGGAAGACTTACATGAACTGATTCAGGGTGCCTACAGCATTGTAAAAGGAAAAGAGCTCAAAAAGAATTAAGAAATCTAAGCAATCACGACTCCAGAATACTGATGCCTCTTGGATGGGAGGCAATGGACTGGAGGTACATTTTTAGACATGGCCCATATGTGAATTGTTTTGCACGACTATACATATTTGTTACATGTAAGGGTTTTTATGCAGTAGAAGAACTTCGGAATGAGTGGATGGAGAGTGATAATGATATGAAAAAAATTTTTTAAATAATGTTAACAAAATATTTTAAAATACTCTGAAGAGAAGGAAGTTCAGAAGGGGGCACAGAGAAGCAGGGAAGTTTTGTATACAATAATATAATTTTAATGTTTGATTAAAAACACACACAAACTCTTTTTCTAATAGAAGGTCATAGTTTCGTATACAAACCTTTTTTTTTCTGTTTTCCTTTGTACATAGAAGTGTTAACACTTGTTGATGTATGACTTCATAATAAAAAATAAAAAATTTTAAATTAAAAAAAGAAAACCCTGAAGGGTCTCTCAAATTATGTAATAACAGATTTCAGAAACCATCTTCAATACTAGGAGGATACATACTGTTAGTATGAAAAATAACCCTACATCAAATTAATTCTAAGGCAGTTCCCTTAGGACATTACATAACAGGTCGCTGTTGAAGTGACGAAGGCAACAGGTATGAGGACATCTATTCATCCCTTAGGAATTAAAATCAGATTTTTCTGGAATAGCTGACATATAGGAAATAGGCTAAATAAGCATGCCACATCCCTTCATTTTCATCCCTCAAGCAGATGCTCACCACTAAGTTATATATATGAGTAAAACAGAAACAAGGGCATCATGCATTTCATCCAAGCAGACATTAACAGAGACCTCACCTTGTCACTGTCCTCATTACAGATGTGGTCATGATGTATTGACTGGCACTGGAAAGAGGCACCAAAATTACCTATAAGAAAGAGAGGGAAGAGAAAAGAAGTCAACAAGATTGTAAAACCCTATCTCTAAAACAGCAAAATATGGATAGTCAAATAATTGCAAAAGTCAGAATATTTTTTTTCCAACAAAAAGAAAAGGTCATATATATAGATCTCAAACTTAACTTGATTAATGAGCTAAAATGCAAAGACTTATTATTGCATTCTATACATCTTATTTTGCCTTAAGAAATTTACAAGTAAAAAGGCACTTATGGACTTCAGATTGGCAAGAATGCCCCCCCCCCAAAAAAAGGAAAATGAGGAATGTTGGAAGGGTAACAGAAAAATAGACACATTAATGCATTTCTGTGGAGGTTATGGATTGGTCCAGCCATTCTGGAAAATAATTTGGAACGAAACCCTTAAAATAATTAAGCTGTACATCCCCTTTGATCCAAGAATACAACTTACTAGCTGTATACCTTAAAAACAAAGAAAGAGGAAAAGGGCCTTTGTATGCAAAAATATTTATTTTTGTAGTGGCAAAAAATTGGACAACTAAGAGGATGCCCACCCAATGTGGAATGGTGAAAAAGAATTTGAAATGTAAATGTAATAGAGTATTACTGCACCATAAGAAATGATGAAAGGAAAAGTTTCAGACAAACCTAGGAGAATTTGCATAAACTGATGCAGAGTGAATTAAGAAAACAATTTAATACAATAACAACAAAACTGCAAAGAAAAACAAATTTTCCAGTCTTTTGCTATCCTTGCCAACCTGGTGGGTGAAATGAAACCTAAAGATTGTGAGATGTGCATTTTTCGTATCACTAGTGATTTGGAGCACTCTCTATTTTAAAAACATATGTATGTAACACTTTATGGTTCACAAATAGTTTTAGATATACTACTTCATTTGATGCTCAGAATGACTCTGTGAGCACAGTAGGAGCTTTTATTATCCCCATTTTATAGAAAAAGCAGTCTGAGAGAGGTGACTTGCCCAGGGTCACACAGCTGTCTGAAGCAAGATGTGAACTCAGGTCTTCTTAACTCCAGGCCCAGGACACTATGCCACCCCATGGTTTGGTATAATCTTTCAGGTGGTAGTTAGCAGTTTGAAATTATTCTTTTGGTAACAGTTTGTTCACATCCTATAACAACTCATCTAAGGAGGAATAGTCTTGGGACTCATATTTAATAACAGTAATTATTATAGCTAACATTTATGTAGAGAGCACTATGTTAAGTACTTCACAAATATTATATTGATTGATCTTCACTACAAGCCAGGGAGGTAAATGCTGTTATATTATTCTTATTTTAAAGAAGTTTTGGAAACTAAGGCAAACAGAGGTTAAGTAACTAACCCAAAGTCACACAGCCATTAAGTATCTGGGGCTAGATTTGTGCTCAGAAAGATGAATCTTCCTGACTCCAGGCCCAACACTCTATCCATTGCACCATTTATATTTCTTCTATAAGTTATCTACGTATCTTAGATATCACATTCATATCATAGATATTTGACACAAATATTTTCCCCAATTGATTTCTCCTTGCCCCACATATATTAATTTTGTAGTGTAAAAGCCTTTCAGTTTCATGTAATTAAATGTTGCTAATTGCTTTTCTCTCTTGTTTGATTAAGAATTCATCTCCTACTCCTAGCTACAAAAAGTAGCTTCCCTTCTAAGTATTTTAATGCTAACTTTAATGTTAATTTTAATGTTAATGAACATCTTTAATGTTCAAATCACCATTCAGTCAGTCAATTTACATTTACTGAGTGCTTACGATGTATGAGACAAAATTTTTTAAAAGATGGACAGAGGAGGAAAGCAAGGTAGTGTGATGGAGGATAAATGCCAAAGCGCACCATGGTCCTATAAGAATAGTGTTGAAAAGCTCAGAATGAACTGACACCATAAAGGAAAACTAAAAATAACAAAAATATGTTGTTGAGTCTTAAAATAAAAACCCCAACTATACTGGGGTAGGAGGTGGAGGGAGAGAGAGAATTTAGAATTGATATTTAAATTTCAAAGATTTTAAAAATAAAAAAAAATAAAATTAAAAAACTGTATTGGGGGAAAAAAGTAAAATAGGAGGTGAGATAGGACTGCTGCTTAGGGGAAGGGGATTGGAAAATAAAAGAGAAGGGCAGAGTTGCTGACTCTAAATTTGCTTCCCATCCCCCTCAACCAAGAAGAAAGCTCTCAGGATAAAACAAAATAGGCTAACAGGGAGTTGAAACCTCAGCTAAGCAGGCAGGTAAGTAAGATAGGAACTAGCTGTCCTGGCTTCATTTTTCTCACTTCCTAATTTTGACTCTACAGTTAACCAATTCAATACCACACTGTCCTCTATCTCAAATTCCTTGACCCCTTGTCCTATTCAGCTCTTGCCTTATCAAACTCCCAAAATCACTTGCCTCCTCTGCTCCTACTCATCTACTGGTGAATGCTACTGAAAAAAGTCATTACCAATTTACATTCTCTCAACTGGGTCCTCACTGCTGCAAGGCAATCCTGTTGCTCCTCCTAGTTAGTTTTCTAACTCACCACAGTGACTGTTTCAAGCCTTACCTTCCCACCTCTGTACAGCCCCTTGCCTTACTTTTTACTGAGAAAATTGAAGCTGTTTACCCCAAGCTCCTTCCTTCCCCCTATTTCCCTAACTTGAAATAACTATTTTCAACAGCTTATTGTACATATGTGCAAATGAGCATCTTTAAGTCCACCTCTACTGCTTCATCTATTTATAGCACAAAATTAAATTTGGTGTCTCAATTGATCTCAAAGATCTTCAACCATATGGACAATTCTCCTGCTCATCATATTATGGGCAAACAGAACCATTCACAGCAGTTGCTGTAGGTGGCACTAGCATTTTCTAAAAATAAAAAAAATATGGGGGCAGCTAGGTGGCACAGTGGATAGAGCTCTGGCTTTGGAGTCAGGAGGACCTAAGTTCAAATCTGACCTCAGACACCTAACACCTACTAGCTGTGTGACTCTGGGCAAGTCACTTAACCCCAAATGCCTCACCTAAAAATAAAAATAAAAAATAAAAAAAAATATGCCCAGTCCATTCTCTAGAGTGATCTAAGAAAGGATAGCATAAGTCCTATTTAATTTAAAGGAATTCATTTTAAAAACAAAGAACTTAATACCTTCAGACAATAGTAGCTTCATGAAGGTCTCCACATAAGTTCTAAGGTCAATAGTTGAGAGATATGGCAACTCTGAGGATACTTCTACCTTAATGAGAAGCCACAGTATACAGCCAGGCCAACATTTCCACAGGAGATTTGGTATCACAATATGGAGCTCAAGCAGGAGAGGAGGTAAGTGAGATCAGTTCCACAATCTTACACTCATTTTCTTTCTCTGAGTTGCTAAACAGTTCCTAAGTCTAACTGGTCTCCATTGTTTAATTTGGGGTAAGTGGTTCCATGACATTTTTTTTCCTCCTACACCAGAAGACTCAAAGTCAGATACGGCAGGAATTTAAATATATGGAGGAATTTTCCAGACGGATGAACACTGCAGAGTGAAGGCTTTTTACAATTAGTAATTCTATAAGCAATTTTATACAACTGCAAGCCACCCTTGTGACATCCCAGACATGGTTTTTTTAAAAGTCTGTTTTAGCTTACTAAGTTCATCTTCGTTTTCTCTGGAAAAATTCTCTTGTCTTGCCAATGTATTCTGCAAGTACACTTTCATGATGTTTTAGTTTGCTGGGTTTCATGCTATGTGCAGCTGCTAAACCATTCACAGAAAGCAAACACAGTAGTCTTTCCCCTGCATCAATAACAATATTCATGAATCCCATTGATAAATAAAGCAGATAATATTTTCTGGATTTAGAGGGTGGTGGAATTTTTTTTTTTTTGGTGTTTCCATATTTCTACTACTTAAAATGTCTCTATATCTTTGCTTATATTAGTTTTACCTGTTCCCCCCAGTTCTCTCTTTGAAGTAATTATTTACTCATCACAAAAATATATTATTTCACTAAGACTAGAGACTATGGTAAACATTGGGAGACAGCACATAAAACATGCATCCATTTTTTAAATGGAAAAATCCGAAAACACACCAAAAAGAAAGGTGTGTGAGTGGGCAGGATGGATGGTGATGGAACATTATGTTTATGGCTATGAATGTGATATTGCCAACTACATCTCTTGTTTAGTCAAACCACAATGGAATATCACATTTAGTTCTGAGCACCATACTTTAGGAAGGTTATTGATTAAGGTAAATGGCCTTGAGATGAGAAGGAATATCCACTAAAGAAATCTGGTCGTTAAACCTGGAGATGGAGGGTAGGGAATATTATAACTACTGTGGAATATTTGAAGGGCTATCAGGTGTTGAAGGATTAATTACACTTGTTCTTCTGGGCCTCAGAATACAAAGCTAGGAGCAATGGGTACAGGCTGCAAACCTGACTTAAAAATTAGAGCTTTGCAAAAAAAGGAATGGTCTGTCTTAGGACAGATGGGGAAGGTTTTTTATCACTGGAGGTCTTCAAGCAAAAGCTGAAATATCACTATGCTGGATATATTGTAGAAATTTTTGTTTAGTTACAGGTTCTGATGGTCCTTCCAAATCTGAAATTGTGTGATTTTTAGTGCTTCAGTTCAA
This sequence comes from Vombatus ursinus, assembly GCF_900497805.2. Lineage (NCBI taxonomy): Eukaryota > Metazoa > Chordata > Mammalia > Diprotodontia > Vombatidae > Vombatus > Vombatus ursinus. The sequence goes on from NW_020953936.1 coordinate 943,189, forward strand.
ATTAATTTGATTTCATCAAATCACAGGATCCCTCAGAGTTGGACTTGTACTATAAACCCCCTATCTAATACATGAATACCCTCTGGGACTATTTTAAATACTACACTCTTTTAGAAATTAGTTTTTTGTATGTCTTCTGTTAGGGCACTAAAATTACTCCATGCTAGAAATTCTGGTTCTTGCAGGACACGGCATAATTTTAAAATTCAATTTGTTAGTTGTATGAGAAAGACAAAGATATACCCATACTGTATAAAACTTAAATTCAGATTTAAAATGTAGAGCTTTTCTATAACACAAGCTGCTCAAGCGCAAAAATTAGAATAAAAGAGGTCTGTCTGGAACCCTTACAAGATGAATTTCATTTCCAGAAGTACAAAAATAATCGACTGTTTTAGAATATAGTTAACCCCTCTCCCTCAATTAATCTATGAAGCATTTGATAACGAAGGCAGCATAAGACAAAAGTTAACTCTCTGCTATAAAGAATAAGTTGACTTTTTAAAAAAACTTAAAACGTTAAATAATTAGCTTAAGGACAGAATAAAAAGCACTCTCCCCACCCCCATACCAGCAACCAAAACCAAGAGAATAATACATAAACAACAACCACGATAATGTAAAGTAAAACAAGAACTCAGATCGATGCAACAACCAATTTTGATTCTAGAGGACTGATGAACAAATAGACCTCTCTCCTCTTGGTAGAGAAAATAGTAAACGAGAGATCATGAATGAGGAAATGTACTAAATATGGTCCACATGTTAATCTGTTTTTCTTAACTGTACTTTGTTACTGTGGAGAGCAGTTATTAGGAAATGACAGGGATATTAAAAGTATTACTGAAATCTTAAAAAAAGAATAGGTGTTATTGAAGGGTCTCATCTATAATCAAAATATTCATAGTAGCACATTTTGTGTAGAAAAAAAGCATTGATTGACTCAGGAATATATAAATTGTAAAAATATATTATATTACATAATATAATAATATAACTAATTGAATACCACTGCTCTGTAAGAAATGATGACTGTGAGAACTCAGAGAAATATGGGAACACTTAGAGAGACTGGTGCCAAGTGAAGCTGACAGAACCAAGATAACATACATACATGATGACAATAATGTAAATGAAAACAACACTAAAAGACAAACTCAGTTTAATTGCAATGATCAATATTGGTCCCAGGGAACAGATGATGACACACTTTTCTGCTCTTAGCAGAGAAGTTGGGGAATTAGGGGAATTGAATATTGGATATGCTGGCTCATTTTTAAAGTGGTGTTCCTTAACTATCTTTTTTTGTTAGAAAAAAGAGTTTAAAAGGGGCAAGGCTACATCAAGAAATTACTAGAGCATAAAAACAGCACACTAATTAACCTCACATAAGAAGCAAAAAAAAAAAAAGTCATTCTAGATTAACCTTATTTGTTTTGTTCTGGTTTTGGATCGATTAGCTAGACTAGAAGGTTGTGGAAATACTACAATATAATTGCAGCAGAGTATAATAAAATTTCTAAGTTTTTTTTCCTTTTTAAAAATTTTTCAGTTCCCAATTCTTTCCCTCCATCCATTCCTCCCTCACACATTGAGAAGGCAAGAAATATGGTACCAATTACACACATGAAGTTATGCAAAACCTATTTCCATATTAGCCATGTTGTTGGGGGGGGGAGTGAGACACATAAGAAAAATAAAGAGAAAAAAATGCTTCGATCTGCACTCAGAGTCCAAAGTTTCTGATGCTATCCTTGCAAACAAGATGCAAAGATGGAGGCTACATAACAGTTCTGTAAGATGAATTTCAAACTGATAAAATGATGGAAACCAAAGAAAATTCATTAATAGGACCAGGGATGTGTCCTTGGTCCCATTTTCTTTGGCATTTCTTCGGCACTTTTACCAATGACTAGGATGAAGGTATATGTAGCATGCTTTCCAAATATCTGATGACATGACCTGAGGTAAGGCAGGGGTAGAGGTAGGAATAACTAATCCACTGGATGACAGTCAAAATTCCAAATGACCTTGATAGGTTAGTATTATGGACTGAATCTAGTAAAAATTTAATATGACTAAACTGAAGTTCTATATTCTACAAAAGTATAGGACAAAAAAGTCATGGCTAGACAACAATTCCTGTGAAAAAGACATGGAAATTTTAGTGGATAAACTCATGATGAGACCAGAACACCAACCAAAAAAGTAAACAGCATCATAAGTTACATGGAAAGATACAAAGTGCCCAGCTATGGCCATACTGCACAATACTTAAATTCACATTTGAATGTAACACTTTGCTATAACATAATCTGCAAAATTTGGTATAAAAGAAGCAAGGAAGGGGAAAATCCAAGCAATACTTGCTGTAGGGCCCTTTAAACAATGACTCCTGTATCTGCAGCCTTTCATAGTATCTGTTTTATGATTTCTATGACCTTTCTTATGCTGGGTGTAAAGAGATGCTAGCTTCTTAGAATCCCGTAACTCGAAGTGCTAAACTTCCTCTGGGAAATGTAAATGAATTTCTATTGCTTGATAGACATGCATATTTGTCCATTAATAATTGAGGCCTTCCATTTCATGTTAAGATCTTTTGGTACTGGAAGTTTATTTCTCCCTCCCCTATAGAATCTGAGTTAGCATTCACAGGTAGAATCCCAAGGGGAAAAGTTATTAGTGCGACCTTTGATCATCACTTGATAAAAGATCTCAAGGCTATTCTTCTGGCAGGGCCCAGTCCCTTTGGAGAAGAGCTCCTTAGAAAGACTTAGGCCCATATTCAAGGGCTAGTGTCTTGTATATCTATGTAGTTTTTCAGATGGCTTCTTGCTATCTTCTCCTTTCATTCCTGAAACTAGCCAAGAAAACCTATCCATTTTCCCAAGTAAAGCTTCATAAATGTGTCCATTAACAGTCCTATAGCCTTTTAGATCATAGATAGGGTCCTACATCCTCCATGTTAGTTAATGTTGAATAAAATGGAAATTATTCCTATTCCATATTTGCATCCCCTTAAGAAATTACTAAGATCCCAAAGTATGTATCTGAAAGCAGAGATCATCGATAAGATCTCACTCCTCACCAATCACCATCCTGGCAAGCCCTTAAAAGGAGGAATCAACTCTAACATGTCAGAGGAAAGCTAAGAAGCCATCTCTGGAACTGCCATCCCCCTACTCCAATACAAACACAGATTGGGAGGTTCACAGCATCCCACACCCAGCTCCAACTTTCCTGAAGCCTCAGTCAACTGTACAAAGTACCCTTTACTCTATCTCTTTGAGACACATAAGTTTTATGCATGACTTTCATTTTTTCTCTCCTTTGTGACTGCAGATGCTGAGTTTAGGAGAGGCTATTGACAGCAAATGTAGTAACTCAACAATGAGAGCCCTCAGCTCCAGTGTAGTCCTATGCCTACGTCAGACTGTATCTGGAATGTTGTGTTTGGCTCTAGACATATTTTAAAACATACTGATAATCTGAAGTATATCCAGAGAAGGGATACTAAGATGGTAAGGGGAGTAGAGACCACCACAATATGAGAATAGTCAGATGAACCGATTATGATTAGCTTGGAGAAGCCGTGGGCAACATTATTATCTATAGCTGCAAACATATAAAGGGCAATCATATTGAAGAGGGTCCAGATTTCATTCAACAAATATTTATTAAATACTTATTAAGTACTACCTCTGTGACTCTGGGCAAGTCACATCTGACCACATCACCCCACTTTTCAACAAAAAACTCCAATACTTGTCTACTGACTCACAGATAAAACATAAACTATTCTTATATTTAAATCTCTTTGCAATCTATTCTCTTCCTATCTTTCCAGTCTTCTTCTATATTCCCCCCACATTCTGCAATCTAGTCATGCTGTTTCACAGACATACACATAACATAATACGTAACATATCACCAGTTTCTCAGACTTCGTGCTAGCTATGCCTCATTTCTTGTAATGTACTCCCTCCTCACCTCTACTACTGGGAAATCCTGGGTCTCCTTTGAAATAAAGCTCATGTACCACGTGAGGCCTTTTCTGATTCCTACTCCCTCCCTTCCCCCCCCACAAAGCAGTAATCATCTAAAACTATTTGGTACTAGTTAAAAATAGACAAGTACATTAATGGAACAGATTAGATAAACAAGGCCCAGGCGCAATCAAACATAACCACATTGAGTTCAACACAACCAAGGACGTCAACTACTGAGGAGAAGGACTCAACATTTGATGGAAACTCCTAGGTAAACTGTAAAGCAGTCTGGCAGAAATCAGGTTTAGAGTAACAGCTCACATCATTTAATATGATAAACTCCAAAGGGAACCACAATCCAGATCTAAGAGGCCACATCATAAAAAAATTAGAGGAACAGGGAAGGAGCTACTTTCCACATGTGTGGATGAGGTAAGATTCCTTGACCAAACAAGAGAGAGCGAGGCATGTTGGAGATAAAACAGACAATTTTTCATATGTGAAATGTTTTACACAAACAAAACCAATGCAGTTAAATTCAGAAGGGGAGCAGTTAGCTGGGGGGAAATCATTCCAGCAAACTTTTCTGATAAGAGTCTGTTATATGAGACGTGTAAAGAATGCATGCAAATGCACACGAACAGGAGCTTTCCCTCTCCAGTAGATGAATGCTCAAAGTACATGAACAGGTAGTTTTCAAATGAAGCAATACAAGATATCAATAACCACGTAAAAAGGTTCCATAACAACAACAACAACAACAGCAACAACAACAACATTTATATAGCACCTGCTATGTGCAAGGCACTGTCTTAATTGCTTTACAATTTTCAAAACAACCCAGGGAGGCAGGTGCTAATTATTATTCCCATTTTACAGATGAGAAAACTGAGGCAAACAGAAGTAAGTGACTTGCCCAGGGTCACACAGTTGGTAAGTATGCTCAGTTGTTACTCATTCCAGGTCCAACACTCTATCCATTGCACACCACCAACTGTCCAGAAGACAAACGTAAATTAAAACAACTCAGGGTCCACCTCAGTTCTCATCAAGCCCTGATTCAGGATAGCCCAGTGGTTCAGGCTTGGAACTAGAAGGAAAAGAGACAGTAGTACAGCATACAACATTTAAGTAAATTTTAGTTGACAAGGGTCTAAAAAGAATATTCAGGAAATCTACTGTGTTGATTGAGCTGGGTACAGCTTTTATTCCATATTTGCTACGGTCAGAAGGATGTGTTAGCCAGCAAAGCAATGGGACGATAGTCAACCATGAGAAGCTCCAATTACTCATGCATGGATTGGGTTTTTAATGCCTTAAGTCAGTGCTTCTTAAACTGTTGGGAGCGACCCCATATGGGGTTGCAAAAAATCTGGCAACAATAAAAGGTTTCTGAACACACAAAGACCAAAAATTAGTTAAAAATCAAATGCATAATGAATCTGAGGTGTTTCTGGCAGCCCTTGCCCACGCTGCATCACAAAACTTCACTGACCAAGGATCTTACCATAGGAATGGGTTCTCAATGGTCACTCTGATTTTTATTCTCTTCCTTTATAGCCCTGACTTCATAAGGGTTCAACATAATTTCTTCTTTCTGGTGTTCCAGCCTTTTATGGACTATAAGCAATAGCCAATGAGCCCTGGAAGTGTGTTTATCCTTGCTGTCAACAATGATACATACCTTTGACACCAAACAGGGTAATCCCCCTGGGTTAGTGACGGGCTCCTTCCTACTTCATTAAGATTTGGCTGTATTTGGCCACAAGTATGGCAGTAATGGGGTGTAAAGCTCCCTTGTTAAGCCATGCAATCACCCAAGGCTCCTCTTCCGTTACATACCTTTTCCTGTATACGTCAGCCATAATGTCATTCCAATCTAATCCTACTAGTTATGATAAATATTTTTGACCAGGCATAACTTATGGCAGCATGGTGCTTCAGATTTAAGAATGGAATAAAAAGAGACACCCACAGACCATATAAGAGTTAATTAAAAAAAAAAAGTTTACTTAACAACAGCATGGATAGGATATTCTGCAAAGATATAGTGTTTGATTCACTTGGGTGTAACTTCCTTCAACTAAACATTTGCCAACAGTGGTGCCCTATCCAATAAGCTGAACTGAGGAGCACCTACCAATCTATATGCTATATTTTTAAGTTTTAAGCAACCAGGAAGCTATGTCAACAATTTAAGCCTTAATTCCTTGGACCAATTAAGTCTCAGGGGGTCAGTTTCCTTGCATTTTATGGAAATGCAAGCCTATCTGGCAGCAGCTTTTCAGTCTTAATGCCATAGGTCCTAATTAAAATAATAACACATGTGGCTCATACCTTCCCAGTCTTGTAACCATAAGTCCCAACCAGAACAGCAAGAGATGATGCTTCTACCATTCCTTCACATCCCTTGTCCTTGAAAGAAATGACATAAAAGGAAAATAGCAACTGATGGAGGGACTCTGGGAGGTCAGGCACACTAAGGCACTGCTGATGGAACTGTAAATTAGCCTGGTCATTCTGGAAAGCAGTTTGGAACTCAGCCCAAGAAGTCACTAAACTGGGCATATCCTTTGATCCAGGGGTACCACTAATAGACATATATCCCAAAGATACAAAAGAAAGAGGAAAAGGACCAATATGCTAAAAATTTTCAGCAGAATTTTTTGTTATAGCAAAGAACTATTAAAAAAAAGGACATGGCTATAATTTATTCAGGACTGAACAAATTATAACATATGAAAATAATGGTCTATTATATGCCTTAAGAAATTATGAAAGCCACAGTTTCAAAGAAACTTGGGAAGACTTGTTTGAACTCATGCTGAGTGAAATGGGCAGAACCATGAGAAAAATTTACACAATAAGAAAACATTGTAAATGAATAGAACCTTGAAAGGCTTATGAACTCTGTTCAACTCAAAGAACAACCATGACTCCAGAATATATATGATAATGAATCACACTTCCCCACCTCTTGACAGAGAGGAGATGGCCTAGTAGTGCATGATGAGACATCATCTTTAGATGTGACTAATATGTGAATATGTTTTGCTTAATTATACTTACTTGTTACAGGGGAGGGTGTATATATACATATATATATATACACACACACATATATATGTATATATATAAATTTTGGGGGGAAATTATGGAAGAGAGGAGCCTAGTGATAGTGATTCCTCAAAAAGGAAGAAAGAAGTAACAAGAAAATAAAATATGCAGGAAAAAAAGACTTTAAAAAGAAAAACAGACAAGAAGGACAATTCTGGAACTATCATGTTAAGTTTATTACATACTTCAAAACCACAATCTGTACATAGATTTATGGTTTCATATACAGTTCTCTTTTTCTGTTCTTTGCATCACAGATTTTGATGACTGTCAAGTTCACAATAACAAAAAGTAATAATGATTAATGATCATATTAATTTAATCTAATTCAACATATATTCCCTGATTGCATAGTTCAAGACCCTATGTTGTAGGAGAAACAAAGAAATCTGACTTGGAATTGGGCTGCAGGAAAAACAATACCTCATCGTTTTTCCACTGGGCACCAGCCAGAACAATCAGTGGTCCCCCAAAAGTCATACTGACTGCACGTGAAGAAAGCTGTCATGAACAGTGCAGGATCCCTTTGATTCAAAATGGACTCCTTCCCTCCATAGAAAAGCAGTTGCCTTCAGATCCGGCAGAGCTTGAAATACAGAAGATAAAATGTTGCTTCTAGCTCTCAGAGGCTAAGGCTGAGCTGTCCTAGATTCTTCCATATGACCTGATATTCCTGGAAGTCACAGATGAGGCTTGAAGGCAAGTCTTTTAAAATCATCTTTGGGGAGCTAGATGACGCAGTGGATAAAGCACTGGCCCCGGAGCGAGGAGGACCTGAGTTCAAATCCAGTCTCAGACACTTGACACTTACTAGCTGTGTGACCCTGGGCAAGTCACTTAACCCTATTGCCTAGCACCCCCCCCCCAAAAAAAACAGAAAAAAATAAAAAATAAAAAAAATCATCTTTACTCATTCTCTTCTGGCTAGGCAGAAGAGTAGAATTCCTTATGGCCTCTCTTTATGTCTCTCCATACTTTTTGTGAGCAGTAACAAATAACAGGCTGTTTTTCTGGTATGAATTAGAGGTACCTGCAGTCTCTCTTTCTCCTTTTATCACTACTAAGAATTGTAAAGTCTGCATTGGCCCAATGTCAAGATAAGCCCAACTAGATCCAAGAAGTTTCCTTTCAAAAACAACTTTAAGTCTAATGTTATTTAGGATTATTAAATATTCTATTCTAATCATACAGGAATTTTTCTCAGTGTATGTTTGTACTGAGCTAGTAATTTCCTGATTGGTAGCGTGAGGAAATTGTGATGGCCCTGAAGTCAGAGAATCTAGGTTCAAATCCTGGCTCTGCACATTGTGTGACGGTGGACAAGTCACCTAACTTCTCTGGGTCTAAGCTTCCTCATTTTATAAATGAGGGGATTGGATTAGATGACCTCTAAGAACCATTAAAATTGTAAATCTATGATCTCATTTACTTGATGGCCGTCATTATAAATCTCTCTTGAGCAAAACTGTGCGCATTTAATTAGTGGTGTTCAGCCTGCCAGATGCTCTAACTGGCAATGGGCCACTGGCCACAAAGATCTCTAGGTGAAAAGAGTACTGATCCATAACAGATTTGACAGTCACAATAGCAATAGTCCCCAAAATTCAATGACTACCTTGGAAAGTTAGAGTCCACCTAATAATATGTCTTTTCTCTACCCTTCATTTACTAAGTTTATGGACTAAGTTTATTTACTAAGTTTAGTGGCACAGTGGATAGAGTACCGGCCCTGGAGTCAAGAGGACCCGAGTTCAAATCCAGCCTCAGACACTTGACACTTGCTAGCTGTGTGACTCTGGGCAAGTCACTTAACCCCACTGCCTAGCCGCACTCCCCCAAAAAAGAATCTATTAAAAAAGAATTAGGTACAATGGCCAACAATTTAGCAAGTATTGCTGGGTCAGAAACAGTAGCAGGCCACCAAGGACAGCTATGAGCTATGAATGTTAGCCTCTGGAATAAGAATGACCTGAGCTTCCAAGACATGGCCTGAATGCAAACTAAGCACCAATTCTGTGGCACTCCCTATACTTTTTGGCAAAACAAACAAACAAACCCATAAACCTTTGGCGTTTGGAAGATCTGACCTGCCCCAGATTTCCTGATCATTTCATCCCTTGGGTTCCAGCTACACTTTACTTCAATCCTGGCCTTCTCCAGAACAGCCTCCATGTTGCCTGAACCAGAAATCATGCCCCAGTGAACTTAACCCTTTAATTCCTGGAATGCCCGCTCTGTTTGATTACTGTCTCAGTAACCCACTACATAAGTTTTATCCATGCTTCACTTTAAGCCCCAGCCATCTCCTTACCAGCTACCATGTTGCCTCTGGCTCCACCTCACTCCCAACTCATGATTACCAGTTCTGAATCATGATCATTACTTTGTGAGGAAGTATGTCAGTCTAAACCCCTATGCCCTTCTACCATCTTAGTAACTGCTCAAACCAGTAAATCCCTTCAACATCCCCTTATGTGTGTTGTTTCCCCCATTACAAAGTAAACTCCTTGAGGGAAAAGGAATCTCTCCTTTTGAATCTCTAGCCCAAACGCTTAGCATAATCTTTGACATGTGGCAAGCAATTAATCTTTTTTTTTTTAAACTTTTACTTCATTTTCAAATAACAAACATTTTTCTTCCTCTCACCTCTCCAACCCTTTGAAAACAAAAAGGAAAATAAAATCCTTGTAACAAATATGCACAACCAAGAGAACAATTATTAGCCACATTAGCCACGTCCAAAAATGTCTGTCTCATTCGGCATCCTGAGTGCATCCTCTTTGTTGGGAGGTGGGTATTATGTTTCATTATCAATCACCGGAATTGTGGTTGGTCATTGCATTGATCAGAGTTCTTGAGTCTGTCAAAACTTTTATTTTTACAGTGTTATAATCATCATATAAATTGTTTTCCAGATTCGGCATCCCTTTCCACCTGGGTCCTCACCTGGACTTTACCATTGACAACTAAGAGATCATTGATAACTTTGGAGAAAGCATTTTCAATTAAATGATGAAATTGGAAGCTAGACTGCAAAGCTTTGAGGACTGAGAGGAAAAAAAGAAAGCAGCAAGTATAGATAGCTTTTTAAAGGAGTTTTGACTGAGAAAGGGAGGAGAGATGTAGGACCATAGCTTGAGAGGACAGTAGGGTCTAGTGTTTTTAAGGATGAACATGTTTGAAGGCCACAGAGAAGGAAAAGCAAAAAGTAGGCACCAGGGGCTGGAGAAAGGAGGTAGAGGAAGAGAGGAAAGGAAGAAGAAAAGAGTAAGGGAGAGGAGAGAGAAAAAGAGGAAGAAAGATTGAGGTCACAGTCCCTAGAGAAGATGTGAAGGTTTGGCCTTGGCAAGAGAACAACTATCTTATTGACTGGAAGGAGGAGAGAGCTAGGGATGATGTTAAGGGCCTAGTGAATAGATAGGCAACTAGATCCCCAATCAGAAAGACTTAGATTTAAGTCCTATCTCTGACACATATCAGCTCTGTGATTTTGGAAAAATCACTTAAACTCTTAGTACTCTCCAGCTGTTCAGTCGTTTTTCAGTCATGTCAGACTCTTAATGACCTCATTTGGGTTTTTTTTGGCAAAGACACTGGAGCAGTTTGCCATTTCCTTCTCCAGCTGAGGAAACTGAGGCAAACACAGTTAAGTGACTTGCCCAAGGTCACACAGCTAGTAAGTGTTTGAGGCCAAATTTGAACTCAGGAGAAATTTTTTTTTTTTGGTCAACTGGGGTTAAGTGACTTGCCCAGGGTCACACAGTTAGTAAGTGTCAAGTGTTTGTCTGAGGCCAGATTGGAACTCTGGTCCTCCTGACTTCAGGGCCGGTGCTCTATCCACTATACCACCTAGCTGTCCCCAGATTTGAACTCAGGAAGAAGAGTTTTCCTGACTTGAGGCCCAGTGCCCTATCCACTGCCCTACCAAGCTTTGCTCCAATACTCATATATCAAGATAATTACTTGGCATAACTTTAGGCAAGTCACTCAACCTCTTTAGACCTCCATTTTCTCATCTATAAAATGATGGAGTTGAAAAAAGTGACCTCTAAAGTTCCTTCCAACAATGATTCTGTGATGGGATGAGAAAACATCTTATGAAAGAAGAATGCCAGGTAAATAAATATCAGTCATATCTCACTGGTGAACACAACTCACTCCTAAGAATAATTTGCCTTTCTAAGCAACGGAAGAAGATAAAAGTTAATTAATATTAACTTTAATAATTTAAATTACACTGTACTAGTGCATAACAGCTGCTTTAATTGTAGGCAGTCATTATACAAAAGACCTGAATTTTAAAAAGAAACATGCAGGAAAATTGGGTTCCTAGACTTCAGGGTCTGTGTGGTATACAGTACCAACTACAAACAAACTAATCTAGCTCTACCTGACTTTACACCTATATTTTATCAGGATTTGTAACTCTGTTTAAAAGACTTCAAATACCACGTGCTCTAGAAACATCAGTCAATAAATATTTATTAAGCACCTACTATGTGCTAGGCACTGGGGACACACATACACAAAAAGACAATTCCCTGTTCTTTTGTATTATCTTTTTTTTTTTTTTTTAAGTGAGGCAATTGGGGTTAAGTGACTTGCTCAGAGTCACACAGCTTGGAAAGATTATGTGTCTGAGGCCGGATTTGAACTCAGGTCCTCTTGCCTCCAGGGCCAGTGCTCTATCCACTGTACCACCTAGCTGCCCCAACAATTCCCTCTTCTTAAAGAGCTTACAATCTAATGGGGGAAGACAACACGCAAAAGGAGGCTAAAAGGGAGAGGGAGGACATGGCAGATAAGTAAAAGAAGTCCCAGAGGAGTGCAGTCAGGTGAGAAGTGAGATTTCAGAGCTGACCTCCCTCCTTAAATGGAGGATTTTTGGAGTTCATGGCTCCATGGCTCCACCCCTCCAATCAGACCTTTGCCTTTAAAGCCTTTCACACACACACACACACACACCCTTCCTTCCCTCCATTTACAGGCACACTGGCCACCGTGCTATTTCTTCCACAAGACAATTTATCTCCCAACTCCAAGCATTCTCACTAGCTGTCTTCCAATCCTAGAACTGTCTCCCTCCTCTGCCTCTTGGCTTCCCTGGATTCCTTCAAGTCTCAGCTAAAATCCCACCTTCTGCAAGAAGCCTTTCTTAATCCTCATGAATGCTCGTACCTTCCCTCTATTGATTATTTCCAATTTATCCTGTACATAGCTTCTTTGTACACAGTTGTTCACATGTTTTCTGTCTTCACTATACTGTAAGCTCCCTGAGGGCAGGGACTGTCTTCTGCCTTTCTTTCTATCCACAGCACTTAGTACAGTGCCTGGCAAAGAGTAGGCACTTAATAAATTCTTGTTAACTTGATCTGTTGTAGAGAAAGTGCTCTAGGAGCTAAGGAAAAAGGGATTGCTTCTAATGGGGAGATCAAGTAAGTTTTCATGGAGAAGGCAACTAAACTAGGCAAGAGGATTTTAGTAAGAAGAGATGAAGATATAAATCATACTAAATCCTCATCCAATTAAAAACTTTTTTCTGCCCATCACTAAATAGTAAAAAAAGATTTTTATGTAACAGCCATTTGTACTTTCAATTCAGTTTAATTCAATTTAGTTTAATTCATTTGAGCAGTATCTGTGATGTGCATGGTAGAAAAAACATTCTGATTGGAAGGTAGTGGGAGACTGATGTCATCCTATGCAAATAATTAATATTAACTTTAATAATTTAAATTACACTGTTCTAGTGTAGAACAAATGCTTTAATTGTAGGCAGTCACCGTACAAAAGACTGGAACACAACTACTGAAAAATTCCATTGACCTTCCCAGAAGCATCATGCAAAAAATGAAAACAAAAACCAAAAAATATTTAAATCCAGCCTGTCATTAGTACTGACTTGTTTTCCTCCAGGACAACCTACTTTGGGAATCTGTTACTGTGTTCTCAATAGGAAACTGGACAATTATTTAGCACTAGAAAGCTTCCTTGTTGAAAGGGGATCAAATTCATTTTTGGGAAAGCAAACTCACTCTCCTAAACATACAAAAAAAACTTGGTTGCTTTGGTTTAATTTATAGACACATTTGCCAACGTAATTTAGATAATCAGCATTACGGAAGAGAAAATACAAAATGGCTAATTGTTTTCTCGTGGTTCAACCATAACAGCCTCTGAACTGGAGAGATCAAAATGTCTAAGAGGGACAGAGAGGCAGACAGACACTGTCCTTAGCAGTGAAGTAGGGTAACTTAATGTCTGCAAAACATTTTCTTCACAACATTCTTAGACAGTTATTATTACCCCCATTTTATGGATGAAGAAACAGAGGCTCTGAGAAGTTAAGGGATTTTCTAACTATCTCATAGCTAGTTAGTATCTAAATAAGGAAACTTCCAGAATAGCAGTAGAAAGTACATTAAGAATGCAGGAGGAAAGCCTGCTGGAGAAAATATAATTAATGAGCAATGCAAAAATAATCCTGATATGGAAAACTGGGAGTTGGTGGCACTTTGAAATGGCAAATTACTCTATGCCCAAAGGGCTATAAAACCATTATGTACCCTTTGACCTAGCAATACCACTAGGTCTGTATCCCAAAAGAGATAAAAAACAAAAAGGACCTATATGTACAAAAAATATTTATAGCAGCTCTTTTCTGGTGACAAATAATTGGAAATTGAGGGAATGCCCATCAATTGGTAAATGGCTGAACAAACTGTGGTATGTGATTATGATGGAATACTATTGTGCTATAAGAAATGATGAGGGGCAGCTAGGTGGTACAGTGGATAGAGTACAGGCCCTGAAGTCAGGAGGACCTGAGTTCAAATCCGGCCTCAAACCAAACACTTTACACTTACTAGCTGTGTGACCCTGGGCAAGTCACACTTAATTCCAATTGCCTTAAAAAAAAAAAAAAAAAAAGATAAGCAGGATGCTCTCCGGAAAACCTGGAAAGACTTACATGAGCTGATGCAAAGTGAAGTGTACTGTCTAAAAAGCAACAGCAATATTGTAAGACGATCAGCTATGAATGACTTAGTCATTCTCAGCAATACAAAGATACAAGACAACTTTGAAGGACTTAAGTCGAAAAAGTGCTATCCATACCCAGAGAAAGAACTGATGGTGTCTGAATACAGACTGAACATACTTTTTTTACTTCATTTTTCTTGAGGTTTTTTTTTGTCTATGTTTTCTTTCACAACATGACTAATATGGAAATGTTTTACATGACTATGCATGTATAACCTATATCGAATTGCTTGCCTCCTCAACGGGGGGGGGGGGGGGGGGGGGGGGGGGGGGGGGGGGGGGGGG
>NW_020953936.1:957720-1195745 GCF_900497805.2 Vombatus ursinus
GGGGGGGGGTGGGGGTAGGAAGGGAGAGAATTTGGAACTCAAAGTTTTAAAAATGAATGTTAAAAACTTCTTACATGTAACTGCGGAAAAATAAGATACTAAATACATTTTTTTAAAAAGAAAGAAATGGCAAGTTCCTAATGGCTTTCATAAATCAACAATCATTTATTAAGTGTCTACCATGTGCCAGGCACTCAGCTAAGCACTGGGGACACAAAGAAAGACAAAAGACAATCTCTGCCTTACAATCTAACGAGGGACATGTAAACAGCTATGTACAAACAAGCCACATACAGGATAAATTGGAGATAATCAGCCAAGGGAAGGCACTAGTATGAAGGGAGATGAGTAAAGGCCTCTTGCAGAAGGTGAGATGCTAGCTGAGACTTCAAAGAAGCAGGGGAAACCAGGAAATAGAAATGGGGATGGAGATAATTCCAGGTATGGGAGAAGGCAAATGAATGCCCAAAGTCTGAAGATGAGTGTCTAGTGACTGGGAGAGCAAGCAGGACAATGTTACTGGATCACTGAGTATTGAGGAGGTACAAGGAGTAATAAGACTAAAAGTAGGAACAGACCAGATTATGAAGAATTTTAAAAGCTTGGGAATTTTATATTTTATCCTAGAGGCAACAGGGAGATACTGGAGTTGACTGAATAGGAGGATGACAATGACCTTCAAAAACCCATTATGGATTGAAATAATTGCAACCCACTTTTACATTACCTGAGCATCTTATATTATCTGTATGAGGGCAATATTGTACAGTAGAAATTCATTGAGTTTTGGTGTTAAAAGACCTGGATTCAAGTCTTGCTCCCCAACTTACTAGCTGGGTGACCTTAGATAAGTTATTAAATGTTATGGAGCCTTAATTTCCTTATCTGTAAAAAGAAGGTAATAATACTTGTCCTGCCTACTCTGTAGCATTTTTGGTTTTTTTTGTGCCTCAGATTACCTTTATTTCTCATGGAACACGATCAAGATGAGAGGTCTGAGTTTTCTCAAACAAGATTAGCTTTTACTGAGACCAAGCCTGAGGCAACTGAAATGTTATCAAATACTGTGGATCATGCTATAAGTATCTTGTCTTGCCAGTGTTCTGAGATTAGATGTGTCTCCACAGACAGCTCGGCTGTAGTAGCTGGAATGTACTAAGACTGTCTCCTGCCACAAGTATCTTGTCCTCTGAGTGTGCTGAGAAGAGATGTGTTTCTACAGAGAGTAAGCTTATAGTAACGGGAATGTTCTCAGTGTGTGTGTCTCCAACCACAAATATCTTGTCCTCTGAGTGTTATATAGTTGTGCTGACACTTGTTTTAACTCCCTCTTCCTAGAGGTGAGAGGTCCTCAGGTGTTATACATTGCACATGTTTTCCGAATGCATCTATCAGTTAGGCTAACTCTTCCCCCCTCCCTCACACCCCCCTCCTAAGCACACACATGCAGGCACAAGTAGGGATCAGTCAGGTGAGAAGAAAAGGGAAAGGAAGGAAGGTGTAGAGGGGAGGCAGGGGGATTGTGGGGAGAAATGGGTGGGGGAGGGGAAGGAAAAGGAGAGGGGTTGAGTGACAGGCAGGTGGCCCCCTCTCCTGACTCCAGCGAACAGGAAACTCAAACCTCTTCTAGCATTGTTTTGAAGAAAATCACTATACAGAATCACAGACTCAGAAACTGAGGGATGGTGGAGATCTACAGGGAAGAAACTGATGCCATGGAGTTTTAAATGAGTTGCCAAGGTTATACAGTTAGCTAACAGAACAGTCACAATTAGAACCCAGGCCTCTCACACCTTTTCTTTATGACACTTAAGGAATAAACATTGTTGACTCTGATTTTTTTTCCAAAACTTACATTTTACAGAGCAGAGTGGAATCCCATTTGAAAAATTCAAAATAGTTTCTTAAGCCAATGATTTTCAAGAGCAGGGATTGCTTAATTTCATGACTCCCCACCCACATCCCAAATGCCTTCCTTCTAAAAGAGTGGTGTATCTTGCATTTCTTGTAATCTTAAGCGAAATTAAACTTTGATTTGAGAATTTCACACAAAATGACCGGGGGTATTCCAGAAATAGGAACTAGAAATTCAGCATAATATTCAAATATATTTCATAAAGGATAAGATGAAATGCATTTATAGTAATATGGATTAAGATTTGTTCAGAAAAAATTTCCTAAAAATTCTGAGGGGAAATAACAAGTTGCTTAAGGAGACTATAGAATTTCCTTCTTTGGGACTCTTTAATCTATATACTCCAGGGAACCTAGGTAGTTTCTAATACTAACATATAAACATTTCTTTGTTTTCTTTAGAGTAAGCTGTCAATAGCATCTGCAAACACTGTTCAGTCCTATAGTCCAACCCCTTCATTTTACAGATGAGGAACCTTAGGCTTAGGAAGGTTAAGTGACTTGGTCGAATGCCTAGTAAATATCAGAGGTGTGATTTGGACCCTGGTGTACTGGCTCCATATCCAGTTAGACAATCAGGAAATGCATCATGTAGAAAATTGGGCATGAATTGCACCTTGACAGAAACTAGGGATTCTAAGAGTTAGAGATGAGAAAGAAGTGCATTCCAAGAATAGAGGACACAGTCCAAAGACAAGGAAATGGGAAACAGAATATAGGTTATGAGAACTAGTAAGAAGGCTAATTTGGCTGAACCAAAAACTGTGATGGGCAATAATGTATAATAAGGCTGAAACCAAGTTGTGAGGAATTTTAAAATCCAGAAACATATTAAGAAGCCAGGCATGAATAGAAAAACTATTCTAAAGGAAAGATCATCTCTAACTGGGGTGGATATTAAGGTACTGAGACAGGCTTAAAAAAAAAAAAAAAGGAGGAGGAGGAAAATCATAGAGGATGGCAGATTTCAGTGTCCTGCTTAGCTCTGCTGATGACGCCTCAAAGTTTCATTTTGCAGAGAAAAACATCTAAACAGATCTCAGCCTTCTATGTAGACTTTGAGTCATTGGTCTGAGCTCTTAAAGAAGTGTCTCTACCACCAGGGTAAATGTGATTGCTACATGTGTCCAGCCTGAAGCCTTCTAGACCTCCTACAGATGAAGTTTTTAAAAAAAAAGATGTAAAGGGACTAGGTAAGCCGATTAGATGACCTGGCCCTTGAGGCCTATTTCTGTTGTGATCTCTAATGCTGCCAGTCATCCACTGCCCACAGGTACAGACAGACTCAGGCCATATTCTTCAGAGGCATGTTGGAAAACCACTCACCCACTGCAACCAGCTGTGGATTATTTGGACAAAAAAAAAAAACACACACAAAAAACTACAGCTGCTGCTAAATTTAAATGCTCCTATAAAAGATGAAAATAACACTAAAAGCTCAGACATCTCAGGACTCCAAATTCAAGAAAGATAGGAAAGTGGCCCAACAGAAAAATGTTACAGCAAAATTTTCTGTTACTTAAAAGTTTGGGAATTACCAAGTATGTCTAAAAATATTAGAGAAGACCTATGTGGGGAGAAATATAATTATACTAGAAACTTTCTGCTCAGCTAAAATCAAAGACAATTCACTTTTGCAAGTCACTTTGCATAGTATATGGAATATATCTACAGAGGTATGATTCCAGTTGAAAAGTTATGTTCAAAATTATGATGCATTATTTGATTGTCATGTTGTGTATATTTCAATAAAAATTATCTAAAAACAAATTAACTTGCTGAGCTAGTTACATTAATCAAATTGAATAATTAATAACCATTAACAAATTATCTTTCAATTAAAAGATATCAAAAAAAGAAATTCACCTGCTTGGTTAGTTATATTAATCAAATGAACTTAATAATAATAATTAATGAATAAATAACAAGTCTATTCTATTCCCTAGGAAATACAAAGGGTTTTTAAAAAATTAAGTACTTATTAGATAACACTGCTGTCACTAAAAGCACTGTTATATATAACATTTTTTATGGGGCAGCTAGATGGCTCAGTGTATAGAGCACTGGGTCTGAAGCCAGGAAGATCTGATTTCAAATACAGCTTCAGACACTTAGTAGCTATGGGACCCTGAGCAAGTCACTTAACCTCTGTTTGCTTTAATCTGTTGGAGAAGAAAATGGCAAACCACTCTCAATATCTTTGCCAAGAAAACCTATGGATGATAGGTCCATGGGGTCTTGAAGAGTCAGACATAACTGAACAACAACAAATATTTGTTATATTTAATATTACATCGCTACATATTATTATTATTATTCATGTTTTAGTGAACCAAAGATTTTTTGCTCCACTGATAAATGAAACAAAAATATTTTTACATATTATTTAATCTTTATCTCATCCTTTTTCAGTTTATATTTTCGTGTGTCTATAATATACATGATTTATCAGTACAGTAGTGCCCATGTAAATTTATAAACAAATATACAGATGTTGGGGTGTGGATGCTCAAAAATTTTTACTGTGAAAGGTGGGAGACCAAAAAAGTTTGAAGGTAACTGCCCTGCAGTATGGCAGGTTTGCACAACACACAGCCTGAAGGCCGCTTGGGGCCAGCCAAAGGATTTCCGGCAGTTGCCTCCAGTCATGTGGCCGGCAGTGGGTTGTGCCGGCCTGAAGTATGAGAAACTGCTTCCTCTGAAGAGGGCCCAGCTCTATCTTCTATGAAAAGTCTCAAACCTATCACAGAGCTTGTTAGGTTCCATGGCTCTTTTCTCTGTCTTAAATTCTATCCTTCCTCAACTTCATGACACAGATTAGGTTTACTCCTATGTCTCTCTGGGTTCTTTTCCTTCATGTTCCCATTGAAACACTTTGTCATTTTTTTTCGCCCAAAAAACACTTCATTCCTCCAATCATCTGAAGGTCAGAATGGCCTTCTCTGCCTTCCCTAATAAAGAGACCAATTTGCATTTTGCACATGGGTTGTTCTGTAGCAATGACAGGAATGTATCTCTATGTGATCTATATGTATGATCTCTACATGTAATTGGAATATTCCCCTCATCCTCTATACCTGCTGAAATGAGACCTTCAATTCTTTAAAAGTCTTGCTACATTCTCCCACAGCTAACAGCCATGAGGCCTATTGGACCAGGGGCTTCATTATGGTCACCTTTGTTGCCTTTTTTTCCTCTTGATAAACTGATACCTCATGTCCCGGAGACCATTTAACTGATATCCAAAATCTCCTACACAGTAACCTGATAAAAGATAGCTAGCTCTATGTCTCCCCAAGGCAACTAGCTAAGACATGACAGAAAAACCACCAAAACTTGTCAAACTAGAAACCATTGCTCACTTCCAGAACAGATGATAGTGCCAGAAGGAATCTAGAAAGCACTGCTTATAATTACAAAGTCTTAGATAAGAGTTAGGGCCCAGGTGGACTTTTGCTTACTGTTGTCAATTGAAGACAAGGGCTTTGAAAGATAAAAAAACAAATTTAGGAAGTAGCTGAGTAGTCAGTAAGTCAAGAAATATTTATTAAGCACCTACTCCAAACCAGGCACTGTGCTAAGCACTGGAGATACAAAATGATGCAAAAGACAGTCCCTGCCCTCAAGGAGCTCACACTCTAATGGTTAAGAAGATGATGGAATTATGCAATTATGCTCAAAAAGTTATTAAACTGCCTATACTCTTTGACCCAGCAACTCCACTACTAGGTCTGTTTCCCAAGATGACTAGGGAAAAAGGAAAAAAAATTATTCATTCTAAAATATTTACAGCAGCTCTCTTTGGGGTGGAAAAGAACTGGAAATTGTAGGGATATCCATCAATTAGGGAATGGCTGAACAAGTTGTGGTATATGATTCTGATGGAATATTACTATGTTATAAGAAGTAATGAGCTCAATGATTTTAAAAAAATTAATAGATTTGCACAAAATAATGAAGAGCAAACTGAGCAGAACCAGAACACTGTATATAATAACGGCAATATTGTTTTAAGAACAACTTTGAGGGATTAAGTCATTTTGACTATTAACTACAAAAGACATATGAAGGAAGACACTACCTGCATTCAGAGAAAGAACTGATCAATAGAGGTATATATAGAATGGTTTTACACACACACACACACACACACACACACACACACACACACACTTGTGCCTGATGGTATAGCCATCTCTATGGTGGGGAGAGGGAGAGGGAAGAAAACAAAAGTCACATAATAACTATTATATATTTAAAAATAATAGCAAATTGTACATAATAGATTTTCAGTTTCATGTACAATCATCTTTTTTCCTATTCTACTATATTATGAAAATGCTTGTTTTATTTCTTAAAGTTCAGAATAAAATAAATAAAATTTTAAAAAGAGATGATGATGTCCAAGAAAGGGATTTGCATTTTGAGATCGTTCCTTAAATACAGGAATGGTAGATTCTTGGGTAAAAGATTAAGTTGCCCAACAAGAACTGGCAAAAATGTATTTGCCTGGGAACTCGCGAATCTAATAAAAAAGGTTTTAAACTGAAAAAGGAGGCTGGGGAAAGCTGCATGCCTATATCCACTAAGATAGATACCTTAGAAATAAAAGATGATGTAGGGGAAAAACAGGAATAGAAATGCCCAGATATCCACAGGAGACAAAATCGAAGAAAGAAGTCAGAAATAAAACCCATGGCCTTAGATTTGTATAGACAGAAACACAAAGTAACAAGCCATGTGAACCTAATCAAAGGAGATAAGTTTGACTTCACTGTATCACCACAGACTTATTGGGATTGAGACCTATAATTAGAAAACAAGTCTGGAATGGTAAACATCTTCTGACCAAGATGGCTGACTGAACAGAAACAGACCATCTATCTCCCACATACCCACCCAGACAAAAACTTAAAATTTGCAGCATATGAAATAATGATCAAGAAACCAGTGAGACAAATTTGGGAAGGGGGTAATCAGAAGTAAACACTTGTTAAGGAGGGTCAAAAGAGAGAATAGAATAAATGGGGGGCGGGATAGGATGAAGGGAAATATACTTACGTTTTCTACAGCATGACTATTATGGAAGTGTTTTGCATGACTACACATGTATAACCTGTATCAAGTTGCTTGGCTTTTCAACGAGGGTGGGTGGGGAGGGAGGAAGGGAGAAAATTTGGAACCCAAAGTTTTAAAAACAGATGTTAAAAAAATTGTTTTCACATGCAACTGGGAAATAAGAAATAAAAGAAATGGGGTATAAAAATCTATCCTGCCCTACAGGAAAATAGAAGGGTAAGGGGATAAGAGAAGGGGGCGAGGGAGATGGAAGGGAGGGCAGATCAGGGGAAGGGGTATTCGGAATGCATGCCGTCTTGGGGTGGGGGGAGGGGCGAGATAGGGAGAAAATTTGGAACTCAAAATCTTGTGGAAGTGAATGTTGAAAACTAAAAATAAATAAATAAAATAAAAAAATCAATGAGAAAAAACTATGACTACTGCCACCCAAACCTGCACGAAAAGTCATCTAGAAGTCCACAAGCAATAAGGAAGTGGACCACACGTAAAACCAAGGCCAGAGCAGCAAGTCAAGCTAGTAGCCTTCCTAGCAGGGCCAGACATGGGTTAAGAGACATACAGCCCAGAGAAATCTCTCTACAGAGTCAAGAGATGCAGAGGGCTTCTCCATTGAATTTATTATATACCCTCCCCCTCAAAAAAAAAGGCAAGGAATTTGGGAAAAGACACTTCTCTCATCTCTTTTGCAGACAAGGGGTCTACATGTAATGATTTTTCCCCATGTTTTAACTGTTTTTGCTGATATTTTTCCTTTTATTAAAAAATATTTGTTATATGAGATGGCTGTCTGGGAGGGGGAAAGGGAAGGCATATGGGGGAAATGTAGAGGATATAAAAACAAAAGATACCAAGATTACATGAGACATACTCATGTAAGTGGATGGAATGTAATAAGCCAAGAAGGTAAGATGGAACCAGATTGTGAAAGACTTAAATACAAAGAGTTTTATATCTCAACCTAGAGGAAAGAGGAAGGCACTGGAGTTTTTGGAGCAGGGGAGATCTGTAGTCAGACCTTTATTTGTTTTACCAATATCATTTCAGCATGTGTGAAGGGCAGGGCATCTCAAACTCGACATGTTCAAAACAGAACTCCATATCCATCCCCCACCCAAAGCCATTCCCTTTACTAAACTTCCCTATTTCTATAGAGGGTTCCTCTATTCTAGTCTCTCAGCTTTCTAACACCTTGGCATTATCTTCAACTCCTCACTGGCCCTCACCCCAATATCTAATCCACTGCCAGATTCTCTAACTTCTACTTCAATATCTCTCATACGCAATCCAATCTCTACTTACATTGCTCCCACCTCAATTTGGCCTCTTAGCACATTTAAGGTAAACTAGAAATGGGCCTCTTAATGAGTTTCTCCACCTCAAATTTGTTTCCGTGCCAATACAACCCCAACACAGCTGCCAAAGTGATTTTCCTCAAGCACCAGTCACTCCCGGGCTCAATAAATACCAGTGGCTCCTTATTGCCTCTAGGATTAAAATAGAAATTCCTCTGTCAGGATACTAAAGCCCTTCAAAATCTGGCCCCATCTAATTTTCCCAGATTCAGCCTATATTATTCTGATTTCCACTAGCTATAGTTCAGCCAAAATGGCCCTCTCTCCATTCTTCACTCATGTACTTGTTGTCTCATGTACCTGCCTTTGCAACGTATGTCTCCCAGGCCTGAAACCCACTCCTTCCAAAATGGCTCCTCATAGAAGACCTCACTTCCTTCAAGATGAAGCTCAAGTACCACCTTCAGAATTCTACAGGGCTTTTCCTGATCCCAACTGTGAGTGCTCTCCCTTCCAAACTATCTTGTATTTATTTTTTGCCAGGATCTGTGGTAAGGATGTGCCAGGATCTGTGGTAAGCTCTGAGAATACAAAGAAAGGCAAAGACTCTGATTAATGAGTAGGGGGGTGACGTGTTCAGACATGCATTTGTGTGTTGTACATGTTGTCTTCCTTGTAGAATGCAAGTTCCCTAAAAGCTGACATTGTTTTCTCTTTTGTTTTTGTGTACCCAGTGCCTAGCACAGCACCTGGCACAGAGTAGGTGGTTAATAAATGTTTGCTGACTGACTAATAAAAAGGAATCTGTAGTATTATATATTAAGAAGATATACTCTTTGCGTAGCTAGGTGGCGCAGTGGATAGAGCTCCAGCCTTGGAGTTAGGAGGATATGAATTCAAATTCAGCTTCAGACACTTGACACTACTTGTGTGACCCTGGACAAGTCACTTATAACCCCAATTGCCTCACCAAAAAAAAAAAATATATATATAGATATAGATATAGATAAATAATATCTTTTAAAAATATTTTTCCTAATTATACATAAAAAACAATTTTTAACATTCATTTTTTAAAAAGTTTGAGTTCCAAATTCTCTGTCCCTCCCCTCCCCCCTCACTGAGAAGACAAGCAATTTGATATAGGTTATACATGTACAGTCATGCAAAACATATTTCCATTATCAGTCATGTTGTGAAAGAAAACAGACAAAAAAAAAAAACCAAGAAAAATAAAGTTAAAAAAAGTTTGCTTCAATCTGCATTTGGATTCCATCAGTTCTTTCTCTGGAAGTGGATAGCATTTCCACCCTAAGTCCAAAAAGGTATACTCTTGAGGAAATTAGGCACTTAGTAAGTGGTTAATAAATGGTTGTTGACTGGTTCCTTCTCCCCTAAACTTCTCTCACGGAAGCCAGAAGTAGAATTCCAGAAAGTAGGATTGAGTGGGCTGATGGAATAACGGAGAAGGAAAATTATGCTAATGTTCTGAGCTTGGATGACAAGAAGAATATTGAAGAAAGAACAGCAGAAAATGAGGAAGCTGGAGGAAGTGGTGGCTTTGATAGGAAGATGAAATCAGTTTAGGCACATGAGTCTGAGGTACTGGTGAAATACTAAGGTGGACACGTCCAGCAGAAAAATGGAACTAGAGCTCAAAGGAGAGGTCAAGGATAGAGATTAAGGTTTTGTCTGCCCTATAAAGTAAAAAAAGGAAAAAATTCTTTTTTTTTTTTTTTTTTTTGCTAAAGTCATAATATCAACTAATCAGCAAACATCTGTGGGTGTCCAGTACCTGCCAGATACTATGCTAGGTGCTGAGTATACAAAGACAAAAGGGAAATAGTTCCTGCTGTCCAAATGCTTATCGCTTAGCCAAGGAAGACAACAAATACACACACACACCAAATACACACACACACACACACACACACACACACACACACACACACCCCTACAAAGTAGACGCAAGCTAATTTGGGGGATGGGCACTATCAGCTGGGGGAATAAGAAAAGGATTTGTGTAGACGGTATTTGAGCTGAATCTTGAAGGAAATTAGGGATTCTAAGGTACAGAGAGGAGGAAGGAGTTCATTCCAGGTATGTGGGTCAGCTATGGCAAAAGCATGAGATAAGATAAAACATCATGTATGAAGAACCATAGAGAAGGCCAATTTTGCTGGAACATGGAATGTATGGATAGAAATGTATAATTATACTGTTCTGTAAAGGGCTTAACTTGCAAACATGCTCACTTACATGTTATGGCAGAGGTAACAGATAGGTAATAGAATTTGGTAAGAAATGTTATACAATGGAAAAGACATGGGATTTGGAGGTTAAATCCCAGCACTACCATTTTGTAGCCTGTGCCTTAGAAAAGTCACTTAACCTGCTTGGGTTAAATCATTTCATTGTTTATAAAACAAGGATGGATTTGATGACCTCTAAATTCAGGTTTAAATTTATGAACCTATGAATTTATTAAGGGAAGTCTTTGAAATATTTCATTTGAGGACTTTACAAATTGATAAAGAATAGAATCAGAAGAACAATTTACATATAACAAAACTGTAAAAAGCAGCTTTGAAAGGTATAAGAACTCTGATGAATACAATGAGTGGCCATTCTAGAGGATCAATGATGAAACATACTATCCATGGCAGAGAGGTGATGGATTCAGGGTGAAGAATAAGACAGGTGTGTGTGTACTATACATACATACAATATGTATGTATGTATAGTGCACACACACAGACATCCACACACATTTCTATACAGCCATTCAAGAAATTTCTTTTGCTTTACCATGCAAAAAAAAAAAAAAGTTTTTTTTTCCCCCAGTGGGGCAAGGAATGGGAAAGAGAGAAACTTCTGCTAATTTTTTAAAACTTAGGTGAGGGGAGTGCTACCGATGTGGAATATTGCCAGCACTTTCAAATGAGATTACTATATTATTAGTTTTACTTAACTGTTTTACTTTGTTACAAGAGATATTTCACTGTGTCAGAATAATTTACATATATCTGTAGTGTAAAAACAAAACATATCAATAAAACTTTTTTAAAAAATAAGGAAAAAAAGGGAAAGGAGATGACACAGTTAGATTCATACCTTAGGAAAAGTCACTCAGGCACTGTGTGAAGATGGATCAGAAGAGAGATTTTTTATAAGCTCCTTTAAGAAAGGGATCTTGTTTTGTTCACATCTTTGTTTACCTACAGCTAACACACAGCTCAGTAAATGTTAAATGAATTCAATTATATCACACGATGTGCAGATTTATAAACAATATTCCAGGAGTGGCCAAAAGATGGCCCTAGGTATTACAATGATTTTTTTTAGTACTTCAAAGAACTGTAAATTTGTTACTGAGGTATGTTCCCCTACAGAGACTGCAAACCTTTTATAAATTAATAGAAGTTATTCCCAAGTTGTTGTCAAAAATTTCTGATTCTCAGAAAAAATATACACATATAGGCCACAATCAGGGCCATAAGCACTAAGCCTTTTTAGGACACTGCCATAGTTTTACTTCTATGATTGTGAATTCAGACATTTTCCTCAGCCTTCAATATCCATAAAACGATACAGTCTGAAATGTTCTCTACTGGAAAGACCTGAAGCCAGGAGAAAGCTAGGTTAAATTCTGCCTCTGGCACTTATCAGCAGTGCTGTACAATAGAAAATATTGGACTTGGAGTCAAAAGAGGACTGGGTTCAAATTCTACCTCTAAAATGTATAAGCTATGTGACCATGGGCATGTCACAACCTCTCTGCGCTTCAGGGTTCTCAATGATTAAAAAAAAAGGTAATAGCTATACTTACAGGGATGCTATTAAAATAAAATGAAAAATATACACATACAAAGCACTCAGTAAACTTTTTTTAAAAGGCAATTGGGGTTAAGTGACTTGCCCAGGGTCACACAGCTAATAAGTGTCAAGTGTTTGGTTTGAGGCCAAATTTGAACTCATGTCCTCCTGACTTCAGGGCTGGTGCTCTATCCACTGAGCCACCTAGCTGCCCCCACACTCAGTAAACTTTAAAGCACTACAAAAATTTCAGTTGTTTTTCCCAATGTTATTTTGAGCTCTTCTGGGGTAAGGATTATTTTGCTTTTGTCTTTATATGCCCAGTGACTTGAACATGGTTAGTGTTTAACAAACGTTTATCAATTGATTTGGTAAGTCAAATCATCAAGTATTTATAAAACACCTACTATGAGCCAGGCACTATGCTAGGCACTGGGGAATACAAAGAAAGGCAAAAGACAGTCCCTGCTTTCAAGGAGCTCACAGTCTAATGGGATGGGGAAGATAACATAGCATCAACAATAGGCAAATAGGATATATATTACAGGATAAATCAGAGATAAACCCAGAGGGAAGGTACTAATGTTAAAGAGAAATAGAAAAGGCTTCTTGTAGAAGGTGGGATTTTGGGGCAGCTAGGTGGTACAGTGGATAGAGCACCAGCCCTGAAGTCAGGAGGACCTGAGTTCAAATCTGGCCTCAGACCAGACACTTGACACTTATTAGCTGTGTGACCCTGGGCAAGTCACTTAACCCTAATTGCAAAAAAAAAAAAAAAAGATGGGATTTTAGCTGAGATGTGAAGGAAGCCAGAAGCCAGAGATGAAGAGGGAAAGAGCAACAGGTAGAGTACACTGAAAATGTCCTGAGTAAAGAGATGAAGTGCCTTGCTTGAGGAACAGCAAGGTGGAAGGGAGTAATGTGTAAAAAACACTAGAAAGACAGGAAGGGGCCAGGTTGCTTTAAATGCCAAACAGAGGATTTTCTATCTGATCTTGGAGGCGATAGAGACCCATTTGAGTTCAATGATTTTAAGTCTATGAAAAGCCTACTGCCTACCTACTTCAACTCTCTCATTTTCCAGCAGTAACTGAGATCCAGAGAGATGAAATAATCTGCCTAAGGCCATGGAATGAGGTAACAGCAGAGCTAGGATTCAAACCTAGACCAAAACTCAGGTTTTTAATATAATGTATAGCTGGTGAAAAATGAGTAAGGAGGGAGCTGTCAATCCAAGTATCTTCACAAAGTGACTGAAGCCTGAAAAAAAAAATCCTTTCAAGCATGTGAATATAAACTCAAATCATAAAGGTAAATCTCTGCTCATTCTCACTCCTCAAAAGTTAAGTCCTTCCTTTCCTTCTCCCCAGTTGTTCCAAAGATTGCAGCCTTTTCTTTGTAATGAAGATAAAGTTATCTGAGTCTTTCCCCTAAACCAGTGGACTACCTATTACAGAATGGCATACTATACTCTGATTACACTTGGTTTAGAACAGGGGCGGGAACCTTCGGCCTCGAGATCACATGTGGCCCTCTAGGTCCTCAAGTGCAGCCCTTTGACTGAATCCAAACTTCACAGAACAAATCCCCTTATTAAAAGGATTTGTTCTGTAAAACTGTGGTCAAAAGGCCACACCCAAGAACCTGGAAGACTAAACTTTAGAACGTGGGAGAATGCTTGTAAGAAGAGCATACAGTCAAGGTCATATTACCTAATCTCCCTTCTTTCCATGCTCCCTGTGAATAGTGATTATCATCCTTGGAGAACTGTCTCATAGCATACCTGCTACATTCCTGGCATATTCTTTTCTCAGTTTCCTCCTTCCCCTCTTTTAAGCTGATAGTCTATAAAACGCGGCTTTTTGTTGATAAAGACGCCCATGATTCTCCCATCTAAATCTAAAATCAGCTTTAGACTGCCAAGTAGCTAGAGAAAAATGTTCAGCAAAACTAACTAACATGCTACAAAAGGCTAACATCATATTCAGTATCCCCACATCTTCAGAGAAGCCAGTGGAAAAAGTTGTGTCGGAGACCAGCTCTCTCACATTTACTTCTGCAAAGATCTAAGGCATCAGATTGAATAATGATCAAGGAATCTAAAGAGAAAAAAGAAAAACAACAACAATAAAGAGAACACAAAAAGGCAGACTTTGTCCTGAGATGACCCTGACCCTGTCCAAACTCCAAACGGCCCTCAAGACTACAATACCATAACCCTGGACAGCATAGAGAGACCTGAAAACTATCAGAGCTCTGAGCACAAAAACATCAGGAGAGGTAGAAGCCAACAGCAGAAACACTGGAATCCCAAGTCAGAACAAAACAGGGTGTGACCAAACCCATTCAGAAGTGTGGAAGGAAGTGGAATCTGGGCCTTGCACAAAGTCTCAAACCAGGAATTGAGGTTGGAGATATGAATAAAACAAAGACACTGAACAAACTACAAGAAAGCCTTGGAGAGAGAAATGATTTGGCCACAAACAGAATTTGGAAGCCATGAAGCAAGAGATTAAAATGAAACTAAAAGGGAAAAAAAGAACTCTGGAAGAAAAAAATTGTAAGGATAATCAATGTTTTATAATAGGAGGTGGGAAACCTTACCTAAGTAACAGTATCCCTGAAAACTGGAATGGAGCAAATAGCTCATTGATTCCAAAAGACAAGAAATATTAGAACGAAGTCAAAAGATTGAAAAAATATAAGAAAATATAAAGTATGTACTATAAAAACACTAACCTAGAAAACATGTAATGGAAAAATAATTTAAGAACTACTGGACTATCTGAAAACTATGAGGGGGGTGAAATCCCCTGGATGCCATATTTCAAGAAGTCATAAATAAGACAGTCCAGATCTAATTAACAGGCAAAGTAAAAATGGAAAGAATCTGCCAGTTACCTCCTGAAAAGGATGCCAATTGAAAAGATTTGAGAATATCAAAGCCAAAATCCACAGCTCCCAAATTAAAAAAGAAAAAAGAAAAGAAAATACTGTAAGCAACAAGAAAAAAATTCAGATAACAAGTACCATCTAAATCTTAATAGCAACTACTACAAATAACAGGAAAATCTGAGAATAGGCTATTTTAAAACGCAAAAGATAAGGGCTTACAGCCAAGAATAACTTAAGCTGAAAGAAGGAGCATAATCCTACAAGGGAAGAAATTGGACCTTTAATGGAAGAGAGGACTTAAACACCAGAACTTAGTATTAAAAAAAAATCTAAAAAGGTAAATAGAGTTGAGTGACTGGAAGGAGCTAAATGACGAATAAGTAATTTTTCTGATAGGGAAAGAAAAGACACGTATCATTTCAAAATCCTAATGTCTTCAAGGATCATATATGGAGGAAAATAAGACTAATAAAAAGCCTAGGGGTGATTTGTTCTATTTGGATGATCTTAAGAAAGGAAAGAAAAGGGAAGGAGAAAGGACAACAGTAGGGAACAGGTGAAGAAGAAGAGGATGGAAGTGACTATTTCTCATAATTGAGATTCCTGAGAGGATTATAAAAACAAGGAGTCAGGTGTGTGGAAATCAGACATCATTTGGGCTTCATTCTTTTCTGAACTATATAAAGGAAGGTTAAACTCATGTACACATACATACTACACAAATACAGAAACAAGAGTTAGGTTTAAAAACACATTAAGTTAAACAAGGAGACAGGTAAGAACAAAAAAAAGGAGGGCAAGTTTTAAGAGGACAAGTAGAGTCACGGAAGGAATAGTCACAAGCAAAACACATTTCTATTTTGGAAGGACTGTAAAGGGGGGATTAAAGGGAAAGAAATAAAAGATATGAATCTGTGATTGAGGTCAGGGCAAGGAGAAAAGGAGGGGCAGTAAAATAGAAACAATTCTAATCAGAGATTTCTAGTATTGATCATATTTC
This sequence comes from Vombatus ursinus, assembly GCF_900497805.2. Lineage (NCBI taxonomy): Eukaryota > Metazoa > Chordata > Mammalia > Diprotodontia > Vombatidae > Vombatus > Vombatus ursinus. The sequence continues at coordinate 973,717 of NW_020953936.1, forward strand.
TTCTCTTTCATCCCATTTTCCTCTTTGCAAAGCAGGGGAAGGAGGGATGTGTATAAGAGCATGAAATGCTAGCTTTATCAATAAGACAAGAAAAAGATACTGAGGGAATAAGAACCGGCAAAGAGGACTTGCAGATTATCTAATGGTCTATCTAAAGAAGACAAGAATCTGGGGCAGCTACATGGAACAGTGGATAGAGTACCAGCCCTGTATTCAGGAACACCTAAGTTCAAATCTGGCCTCAGACACTTGACACTTACTAGTGTGTGACCCTGGGCAAGTCAATTCACCCCATAGCTACACCAATAAAAAGAAGATAAGAATCAAGTAAAAACTAAATAAAACAATAATTTTAGCAAAGTTGCAGAATATAAGTAAATCCACAAAACCTTCAGCATTTTTTATATACCAACAAAATCCAGTATAAAGAGAAATTCCATTTAAAATAATAGAATATATAAAATATTTGGGAACTTACCTACCTAGACACACAGGAAGTATATAACATTTTACAGCATAAAACATTTTACAGTAATAAAGGACCTAAATAATTGGAGAAGTATTTAATTGTTCATGGATTGGCTGAGCCTATGTAATAAAAATGACAAAACTCCTACAATCAACTTATTTGTTCAGTGATATACCAATCAACCTATAAAAGGATTACTTCTTGGAGCTGTAAAAAAATTCATCTAGAGGAACAAAAGGTCAAGAATTTCAAGAGAAATTATGTAAAAGGTGGGAATTATAACATTCTTGATATTTTACCTTATACCCATCAGATTATCAAAGATGGCAAAAAAGGAAAATGGTAATTATTAGCAGGACTATAAAAGGACAAACACTATAATAGATCTGTGAATTGGTCCTGACAATCTGAAAAGCAATTTGGAACTATACCCAGAAAGTCATTAAACTATGTCTACTTATTTCACCCAACAATACAACTACTAAGCACATACCAAAAGAGTTCAAAGTCAGAAGGAAAGGACTCATATAAATAAAAATACTTATGGCAGTAGTTTTTGCTGTAGCAAAGAAACGAAAATTAATGGAGTGTCCATCAATTAGGCACTGGGTATCCTATAAAAGTTGAAGCAATCCAAAAGAGTCACCACAATAAGTAAGTTATAAGAGCTCAAAACCATCTGAGCCAAACAACTGATTTACTTGCCAAGTGGTGAGAGTTGGTAGCAAAAGGGCAACATTGAATTAGAATATATAAACTCATTGGGAAAACACTATGGAAGAAGACAGCTGAAGATTATGAGTAACGTCACAGACAGCAGTAAGAGGGCAACATTGTTTTAGAATACAAACTCCTTGGTAAAACATTTTGGAGGAGGAGAGCTAAAAATCCTAAATAAAGTCACAATGGAAGTGAAAACAAACCTAAAGATAATTTGGCATGACACCTAACTGAACCACCTCATTGACAGAATATTCATAGATGAGAATGGAAGGAGAACAAATAGAAAATGGAATCAAACTTTCAGTGTTCCAGTAACCAGGTATTTTCATCATCAGTGACAGAGGAACCATCACATTTGGACACTAACACCTCAGCCCACGATGGGCTTTGCCAAGAAAATGAGACAGAACCTAAGAAGACAAAGTTGGGAATAGTTTCTGGATCATAAGAGAATACTCTAAGAGAAGCTGTGCTGAAAGTAAGGGAAACTTTTTTAACCTTTAAAAAAAGCATATATATGTATATATATACATATATAATATAAATTTTATATGCATATATACACACATAATTTAATGTGGTAAAACTAACATTGTCCTGCTTCTCTGTGTTCCTTCTCAGCTTATTTCTGTTCTCTTCAGTATGCTTTTAAAATGTTTCATTCTTTTCACTTTTCTTCCTTTTTTTACTGCTATCACTTACATTCCCACTCTCCTGTCCTTGCTAAATAAAAGCCTTACACTGTAATAATTATAGTTAAAAAAAACAAGTCTATCAAAGTTAGTCCTCACACAATGTGGCTGTTACTGTGTACAATGTTCTCCTGGTTCTGCTCACTTCAGTCGGAATCAGTTTAAATAAGTCCTTCCAGGTTTTTCTGAAGTCTGCCTGCTCATCATTTCTTATAGCACAACAATCCTCCATTACATTCATACACCACAACTTGTTCAGCCTTCCCCAATTGATGGGCATCCTTTCAATTTCTTTGCCACCACAAAAAGAGATGCTATAAATATTTTTGTACATATGGGTCTTTTCCCATTTGTATGATCTCTTTGGGATGCAAACCTAGTAGTGGTACTGAATGCAATTTTTATAGCCCTTTGGGCATAGTTCCAAATTGCTCTCCAGAATGGCTGGATCTGTTCACAACTCCACCAACAATGCATTAGTGTTCCAATTTCCCTTATCTTCTCCAGCATCTATCATTTTCCTATTTTGTCATGTTAGCCAATCTGATAGGTTGTGATGTGCTACCTCACAGTTGTTTTGATTTGCATTTCTCTAGTCAATAATGATTTTGAGCATTTTTTCATATGACTACAGATAGCTTTAATTTCTTCATCTAAAAACTAGCAGCAGTCTACTCTTGATCAGATTCAAATGCAGTTCAGGAATTTACAGAGCTCAAACTCTGTCCTGAATAAGACCACTTTAGGAGTACTGAAAGCTTGAAGGTGCCAAACTATTCCTGAAAGCAGCAACAGGACCAGCTCAGACCTTCCCTCCAGAAATGCCACAGAGTCCAGCCTTAATATCAACTCCAAATTCAAGAAGTAGGCTAGACGAACTGGCAAAAAAAAAAAAAGAACTCCACTTTAATGAGCTATTATGGTGGCAGAAGAAATGACTTCAAAACATCTACAAAGCCCCAGAGAAAAACACAGCTTGGGCACAAACTCCGCTAGAATTCCTGGAAGAGATGATGCAAGATTTTGAAAAAGTTTTTAAAAATGTTTTTATAAATGGAATGAGAATGCATGAGGGAAAAACTGGAAAAGACATGAGTTATGGAAGAAAGAATTTGAAAAGGAATTAACAGTTTCACACAAAACCTTCCCCAAGTGACAAACTCTCTGAAAATTTGGACCAAGTAAAAGCCAAGAACTCCATGAGGCAATCAGAAATACTAAAACAAAGTCAAAAGGCAGAAAAAATAGAAGAAAGTGTAAGGTTAAAAAGCAAAAAACAACTGACCTAGAAAACAAATCAAGGAGAAAAAATTTAAATCACTGCACTATCTGAACATCATGACCAACAAAAGATCCCATATATTTTGAAAAACCTTAAAAGAAAATTTTCTGGTCAGAGGGCAAAGTAGAAATTAAAAGAAACTACCAGTCACATCCTGAAAGAAACCCCTAAATGAAAACGCCCAGGAATGTCATAGCCAAAATTCAGAGCTTCTAGGTCAAAGAAAAAATACTTCAAGCAGCCAGAAAGAAAGAATTCAAGTACCAAGAAGCCAAAAGAATTCAAGTACCAAGAAGCCAAAGTCAGAATTGCACATGATTTAGATCACACCACTATAAAGTAGTGGAGAACTTGGGGTATGATATGGCAAAGAATTTGGGTTTACAGGCAAAAATAACTTACCCAGCAAAACTGAGTATAATGCTACAGGGGGGAAATGGAACTTAAATGAAATAGAGGACTTCCAAGCATCCCTGATGAAAAAACCAGAGCTGTGGAGAAAATGTGAAGTACAAACACAGGAGTGAACAGAAGCATTAAAAAAGTAAACAGAAGTAAACAATAATAAAGGACTAAACAAGAATAAACTGCTTATATTCAATTATAGGGAAAGTATACAAGTGTCCCCTCTGAACTCTATCATCAGGATTTATAGAGGGAGGCCAATTAGACAAAGCCCAAGAGCAGCTCTGTTATGTCTTGATGATCTTAAGAAAAGAATGGAGAGAAAGGGAAAGACGAATATATTGTGGTTAAGGGATAAGGAAAGGAAGGCTAAGGAAAATTATCTCACAAAATTAGGGTGCACAAGTAAAATTCTATACAAACAAGGAGGTAAGCAGGTACCTCACTGGGATAAAGGGAGTAGCTGACACTTGAACCTAGCTTTCATCTAAAACTGGTCAAAAGAAAGGATAACATACACAGAGTTGAGAACAGAAATACATTTGACTCATCAGGGAAACAGGAGAAGGGAGGAGGTCAATTACAGGGAGGGATTAGTCCTAAGCAAAACAAATTCTAAGGATGCACAATGCTCTTTCTGAGGTCGCAAAGAATGAGAGTCTGAGGGGTGCCTATAAAATAAGGAATGAACAAAGTTATGGTATATAAATGTGATACAATACTATTGTGCTGTATCTTTATCAGTTTAATCACCAAACATGATTGAGACGACTAATGATGAAACATGCCTCACAGCTCTTGATAAAGAGGTGAAGGTCTCAATGCAAAATGAGACAAATTATTGTTTTTGGACACAGCCAGTATGGACATTTGTTATGAGTAACTACATATGTGCAACTACATATGTGCATAATGGATTGTTTGTTTTGTTTATTTGTTTTTTGTATTCTCAATGGTGGCAGGATTTGGGGTGGGAAGGTGAGAAGGCAAACCTTGGCTGATTAAAAAACAATAGACAGATAGTTAGATAATCAGGTTCACAGAAGTCTTCCCAGGTTTCTCTGCATCTACTCCTTCTGTCATTGCTTGTGATGCAATGATATTCTATTACCTTTATATGACATAATCTGTTCAGCCATTCCCCAATTAATGGACACTCCCTTTGTTTCCAGTTCTTTGCTTCAATAAAAAGTGCTAACATACTTTTATATCTAAGCTTCCTTTCCCTTTGACACTGATCTCTTTGGGGTATATGCTTAGTAATAGTATCACTGGGTCAAAGAGTAGGTAGGGTTTAATGACTTTTTAGGTAAAGTTCTAAATTGCTTTCAAAAATGGTCATACAGCTAGGTGGCACAGTGGATAGAACTCTGGCCTTGAAGTCAGAAGGACATGAGTTCAAATCCAGTCTCAGACAACTGACACTAGCTGTGTGACCCTGGGCAAGTCACTTAACCCTGACTGCCTCACAAAAAAAAAAAGACAACTCCACTAACAATATACTAATGTGCCTGTTTTCCCATATCCCCTCCAATAGTTATTTTCTAGCCACATTTTATCAATACTAAAATCCTTCTGGCATTGTTCTATGGAAACAAGAAATGGAATACAATTGCCTCAGAACTAAAAATGAGTATCACACAAAGCAGAGTGGGGAGGCACGTGCTGGATGTGGAAAGGCTGCAACCTACTGCCAATTAACTCAGAAGAACAGGAGTCATCAACAAGGAACTGTATGACAGGAAGCGATGATGAGTTGGTCATGGGAAACAAGTGAAAGATTACAGGTAGACAGAGTGATCCTTTGGTACTCTTGTAATGTCAGGAAAAATCAAGGAAGGCCTTCAACATATTGAGCAGATGCCTTGTCATGAATATTTTGAAGGGCATAGACACAGAATAAGGAGGCACAAAAAAGGTGCAATCTGCACCACTAAAGGGAACTGCTGAACTGATGGGATCACAGATCCATGTGAGTATTTCAGTTCGTAGGAATATAGAAAAACAGGCACACTATTTCATTACAGGTAAAACTATGAATTGGTATCTCTTTTGCAAAGTCTTACCACAACCAAAATCCATAACATTTTGGGGAGTATCTAAAAAAAGAGTAGATCATTAAAGAGATGGTAAGCAAACATCTAGAATGGTAAGTGATGATTAAAAAGACACAGCCTTTTTATTAAATTTTATTTTATTTTCAGGTCTACATTCTTTCCCTCTCACCTTTTCACCCTCTCTCTCCTTTCTTCTCTCCCTCCCCCAATTGAGACTATATGTATTTTTAACAGGGTTTTTGTCAAAAACAAAAAGAAAAATAAAAGCCCTGTTAAAAATATGTATAGTTAAACAAAACAAATTCCACATTGGCCATATTAAATTTTTATGTATGTATACACACATGTATAATATATATACACTTCTCTATTAATAGGTAGACAGTATGTTTCATCATGAGTCCTCTGGAATTGTGGATGATCATTGTGTTGATCACAGTTCCTAAGTCCTTCAAAGTTGTTTATCTTTACAATACTGGGGTTATTGTATAAATTGTTCTCCTGGTTCAGCTCACCTCACTGGATAAATTCGTATGTCTTCCCAGCATTCTCTGAAACCACCTCCTTCATCATTTATTACAAGACAAGAGTATTCCATCACATACGTATACCATAATTTGTTCAGCCATTCCCCAATTTGTGGGTATCACCTTGGCTTCCAGTTCTATCACTGGGTCAAAGGGCATGCACAATTTAATAGTTTTTTGGGCACAGTTCCAAAGTACTTTTCATAATGACTGGATCAGTTCACAGTTCCATCACCAGTGCATTAAAATCATAAGCTTCTTCAAAAACAAATCATGCCAGACTAAACCTCATTCTCTTTTCTGACAGTTTTACTAACCAGTATATGATAGGAATGTTATGGAACAGTTTTACTAGATTGTGACGAAGCAAAATAAATTTTACTAAGATGCTTGGCTTTTATATCACTTACTTTTCCCTTCTCCTGACCAGAGTGCCTCCCCTTGTAATCAAGAAGAAAATAAATTGAAGGAAAAAGCTCAGCAAAACTAATAAGAGTATCTTTTTTGGGGGGGTGGGGTGAGGCAATTGGGGTTAAGTTACTTGCTCAGAGATACACAACTAGTAAGTGTCATGTGTCTGAGGCCACATCTGAACTCAGGTCTTCCAGATGCCAAGGCTTGTGCTCTATCCAGTGAGCCACCTAGCTGCCCCTTTTCTTCTTTTTTTTTTATTTTTACAAGTATATCTTAAAGTGTTTCACATTTATGGTCTTTCATCACTACAAAGAAGCAAGGAGGGGAAAGGAGAGAAGAGAGGGAAGCAGGTGTTTTCTCTATATCTTTCTTTACGGTCACACTTACCTATTATAATTTTACAACATTCAATTTGAATTGTTTTTTTTTATGAAGTATCTCTTATTATTCTTATGGAGAAAATGGAAAGACAAATTAGACAATTATAAACAATAAGCCAATTAGGTTCAGAACTGGCTGGATGGTTAGAGTCAAAAAATACTTGATAATAGTTCAACGTCAATTATAACAAGAGGTCTCTAGTGAAGTATCCCTGGGATTTGTAATGGCCCTTTGCAGTTCAACACACTTATCAATGATTTGGATTAAAAAAAAATAGATGATATTCTCATCAGATTTGCAGATCACACCCAGCTGGGAAGAAAAGCTAACATGATGGATAACAAAACTGGAATCCAAGAAGATCCTGACAGGTTAAAGCCTTAGGCAAAATCTACTAAGATAAAATTCAATAGGGATAAATGTAAAGTCTTGCACTTGAATACAAAAACAACTTCACAAGTAAAAGGAGACAGTAGCTTGTCTGAAAAATTACCAGAGATTTTAATAGACAGCAAGCTCAAGGCTAGTCAGCAATATGAGTCATGGAAGCCAAAAAAAAAAAAAAAAAAAAAGCCTATGCGATCCTAGGCTTCATTAGGAGAGGTGTAGCTTTTGGGAATAGGGAGGGGCCAGGTCTCATTGCACTTGGCCCTGAGCAAACCCAATCTAGAGTATCGTATTCAATTCTGGGCACTACAGTTTAAGAAATCGATTGATATGTGGGAGAGTATCCAGAGGAGGACAACTCCTGGTGAAGGTTTCTAAGTCAATGACATATAATCATAATTTGAAAGAACTGAGGGACTTTAGTTTGAGGAAGAGAAGAGTTAGGGAGAATATGACAGTTGTCTTCAAGAATTTGAAGCTCCGTCATATAGAAAAGGGATCAGACTTGCTCTGTTTATCCCTAGGGGGCAAAGACCAGCAGCAATGAGGGGAAGCTGTAGAGAGGTGAATTTAAGATTGATATCAGTCAAAAAACAAACAAACAACTTTCTGACAAGGAGAGCTGTGCAAAGGTGGAATGGGCAGTCTCAAGAGGTGGTCAAGCAGATGCCTGTCTGGTGGGTTACAGTGGAGATTCCTTTCACGTGTGGCTCAGATTTGAGAGCCAATGAGAAGCCTTCCAATTCCAAACTCTGTGATTTTGTCAAACAAGCAGAATGAGAACATAGAAAATAATTGCAATAATGCAACTAAAAAACATCCCTGAAAGGCAGGTGAGCATTTTTTAACTGTAATGACCGCTCTTTGTCCTAAAGAATAAATGATAAAGCACAGTACTTACCTCTTGTTGGAGAAGTGGAGCAACTGTAGATGCAGGATGTTACATACACTCTCAGTTGTAGTCCCTGGATTGGCTGGTTCTACTTAATTTTTTTGGTGTTAAAAAGGAGGGTTCGATAGCGAAGGGTGTATGGTGGGAAAGGAATGTTTTAAGCTATTCGAGCTTAAAATTGCAGTAAGACTTTCTGGGATACCATGTATGTGTTAGGCAACAAAATCAATATGGTAAGACACAATGTGTGTGTGTGTGTGTGTGTGTGTGTGTGTGTGTGTCTGTGTATGTTGGTGAGGAGAGGTTGGTTGATAAGGAACCCCAGATACACACATATATAACATCAACTAATTTATACCTTCTCCACCCAGCTGATAAAACCACATTTTAGAGGTAGTTAACTGGATGCTCAGTGGATAGAATGCTAGGCCTGGAGTCAGGAAGTCTTGAGTTCAAATCCAGCCTCAGAAAATCACTAGCTGTGTGACCCTGAGGCAAGTCACTTAAACTGTGTTTGTCTTGGAGGCAGTTAGGTGGCACGGTAGATAAAGTGCCAGGTCTGGAGTCAGGAAGACCTGAGTTCATATGTGACCTCAGACATTCACTAGCTATGTGACCCTGCACTTAACCTCTGTTTGCCTAATCTACTGCAAAAGTGGCAAATCACTCCAGTATCTTTGCCAAGAAAACCCCATACAGGGTAGCAAAGAGTTAGACACAACTAAACAACAACAACTGATACAATGAGGAGTTGTAAGGTCCTAAATAAAGTGCAAGGATGGGTTTACACTATGGTACCCCATTGCAAATAATTTTACAGGGTATTCAGACTGGTTTCACACCTATTTCCCCATGGGAAGAGAAAATTGTTTTGACACCTTCACTAGGAATCTTGAGAACTATGGTCTTTGAAGGTCAGCGTTCCCTCCCAGCTTTGTGAAAGACCAGACAATAGCAAGGACCTGTGGGAGCAGAGATCTGCCTTTTGAATCACTCTGAGACAGAGAAGGGAGCTAGAGTGAGTCTGTCTGTGGAAGAGAGAGAGAGGTAAGCATCAGCAACAGCATCATAGTGATCAGGTCCTAAGGGCTTCCTGCAGTACAGTACGTGCTCCAAGTCTAGAAATTTAAGCTTCCAAAAGGAGCTTCTAGGCAGAAATTCTGTTCAAAGGGGAGTAGAACTCAGACTGCATGCCGGTTGTAACCATCACTTTAAAAAATGAGAAATAGTTCAAAAGGTTACTCTCTCCAACTCCTGTCCCTATGCCTATTTGTTAATACACAACCTTGATATGATTTTTCTATTTTTTTATGCTGATTTTGTTTCACATAAAAATCCATAATCAATTGTGAATGCTTTGTCACGCATAGCTGTATTTTTATTCTGTTTTTTTAACTCTGCATTTGACAGAATTGTAGAATTTGAGAGTTGAAAGACTTCTCAGCAGCTCTCAAACCGGACCCACACATGGAAGGAATCCCCACTGTAACCTGTCTGACAATATCTGCTTGACTACCTCTTGAGATTGCCCTTTCTACTTTTGCACAGCTCTTACTGTTAAGAAAACTTGGGTTCCCCCTTCCCATATCAAACCTAATAAACAGAATAAAAGGGGGTAAAATGAAAGGTACCAGTGATGAAGTAACATAAACAGAATTTTAAAATGTCAAGATTTGATTTTAATGTGAGGGCTCCAGAGCCGACCATGTGAGAGAACTTCACAATTATGATTTTATTAATCACATGTGACAAACCACCTCAATAGGAAGAATTTAAATCCTGGGGCTTTTCTTTTGTCCTTAGGGTTAAAAGTGAGCAGTTACTATAGCCAGCTGTAGCTGCCCGGGATTGCTAATGGAAATTCCAGCCTCCAGTGTGGATAGGACAGAATGGGTGTAGACTAGTGGGCTGCCTAATCTAGGGAGGAAGTAGCTCCTCACCAAATTCCTAAGGAAGGAGAGTAGAAAAACAAACTTTGTAGCCAAAACTCTGCTCCACAGCGACACCAACTGGTTGAAAAAGGGGTGAAGTTCTTTTCTCTGGCTCACATCTCTCCATCCTCTTCGAAAAAATGTCATGAGATACTTTACCAAAGCTGTGCTCAAATCTAGGCAACCATATCTACTGTACTCCTCTCGCCTACCAGTTTCCTAATCTTATCAAAAATTAGTTTAGTTTGGTGTGACTCACTCTCTTTTAACTTTTCTTTTGCTTTTCTTCAATTAACAAACTGTCGAATTGATCTTCATAAAGAGCAAGTCTGACCATGTTACTCTTTCAATAAGGTGTACTGGTTCCCTATTGCCTCCAGCATCAAAAAGAAAATTATCTGTTAGGCTTTGCATTGATCAGCATTCTTAAGTTTTTCAGTCATTTGTCTTTACAATGTTGTTACTATGTAAGTGTTTCTTCTGCTTATGCTCACTTCAATCTCTATCAGTTCATACAAATCTTCCTAGGTTGCTCTGAAACAGTCCCTTTCCAAAATTTCTTAGGACATCATAGTGTTATTTTCACATACAATAAGTTGTTCACAGCCATTACCCAATTGCTGCGCACTCCTTTAATTTATAGTTCTTTGCCACAACAACTATCCGAAAAAAAGCTGTTCAAATATTTTTGCATGTATGGATCCTTCTCCTCTTTCTTTGATCTTCTTGAGGAATAGGTCAAGTAGAGGTATCTCTGAGTCAAAGAATATGCCTACTTTTCAGTGACTTTGTGACTAGTGACAAAGTTCACTAAATTTTGTTAAGTTCAATAACTTTTCAATTTACTGGAAAGTTTGGGCATAACTCCAAATTACTTTCCAGGCTGGCCAGACCAATTCACAGCTCCACCAACAGTCTATTAGTGTCCCTACTTTCCCTCAGTTCCTCCAAATCACCCTGCTTTTTTTTTTTTTTTGAAATTGTTGTCAATCTGATGGGCGTGAGGGGGAAACCTCAGAATCGTTTTAATTTACATTTCTCTATTACTGATTTGGAACCTTTTTTCCATATGGCTATTAATAGCTTGAATATATTTTTATTTTATTTTTGAATTACCAAGCCTTTATTTTCTCATTTTCCCACTTCTCCACATGCCAAACTAGCTGTGACCCTGGGAAAGTCATTTAACCTATGTTTGTTTCAGTTTCTTCAACTGCAACATGAAGATAATAACAGCACTACCTCCTAGGGTTGTTGTGAGGACCAAATGAGATAATATTTGTAAAACTTTTAGCACAGTGCCTGCCACATAGAAGGCACTACATGAATACTGATTCCCCTTCAAGTGACAATAATGTCAAATGGCTTAGGAACAGTTCCAAGTTTTAGATTTTTTTGTGTCTTGAGTAGCAAGTCATCCTAGTTTCAATGTCACAAAACAGAAAAACGATGACAGCCTAGACCTGTGGTAAGATAAGTTTTAGTTAGAAGCAACAGCACTTTCAAAGTTGGTGGATCGCTCCTATCCTAGTTGCTATGATGAAAGTACACATTGCTTCCCATAAACATAAAATTAATAACATGGAAATTAAAAAATAATTAAATTTTGTGGAGTTAAATCTGCAAGTTATTTTGTTAAAAGAAACTCATCTGGGATGAAATAATGTCGAGGGCAAGAGTTATTGACTAAAACAAAAAGTTTAAAGATGCATAGGTGCTAACAATAATGCATTAAGTCATCTCTAAATACCCTCAGAACCAGTAAAAATTATGACAAGGCCAGAGATTTAGTTCATTCTAATGATGATTACCTGTGAAAAATGATGACTAAAGCATTAACTTTAAATAAAAGGTTAGATTAATTCTGAAAGAAACAAAAGCATAGGCAAAACTTCCTCAACAGTTGTACAAGAAAGAATTTTGAGTAATCAATAGTGCACAGAAGATGCCATTTGCTCTGATTTTTTTTAAAAGTCAAAGAAAGCTGAAGAAGATTATATTTTTAAAATTTTTTTTTAAATTTTGGAGGCAATGGGGGTTAAGTGACTTGCCCAGGGTCACACAGCTGGCTAGTAAGTGTCTGAGGCAAGATTTGAACTCAGGTCCTCCTGACTCTAGAGCCGGTGCTCTATCCACTGCACCATCTAGCTACCCCAAAATTATATATTTTTAAGAGAAATAGAAACTTCAAAATGTGGTGATTTGTCTATGAACCAGAGATAAAGCGTCAAAGTCAAAGTTTTCTTTGGAAAACTCCTTGCAATTCCAAACAAAAAATCCTTGCGATGACAAACAAAAAAAGAAACTATGCCATCAAAGAGCCTCAAAAGTGGGATAGACCTTGAGGGCCCTCCAGTCAACCTGGTTGTTACAGTCCTGCAGCACCAATTTCCTTGGAAAAATATAGTTTAATAACTGGTACCTTGTAGTCATGTTCTCAGTACCCTCATACTGGCTAGCACCATGATAAGCAGTTGACACCTTTTGGCTACTGTGAATGGGGATGAGGGCAGTACAATAACCCACCTCTCCTCCAACTAGCTTCTGCCAGCATAGAAATGTTTCCCAATGGTCACAGAATTGAAGGGGTGGAACTTCTCACTCTATTAACATACTCCCCTCATTCAAAATTACTTCTTGTTGGCAGAACTCCAGAGAAGCATTTAATCTACAGAAAAGGCAAGATTGAGAAGCTAATGTGACCAGTTTGGCAGAATAGTAGTAGGTATGTTGCTTGAATCTTGGCCCTCCACCTTGCCTCCTATCCCTGTCCTTCCCTCCCTGTCTGCAGAGGTGTAAGAGCCTGGAAGCTCTACTCAGACTTTTCCTTCCTCTCCTGCAGAGTAGTGATAAGAGAGCGACCACTGGGCTGTGCTCAGGGCCTCTTCCTTCCCAGGAAGCCAACGTGGAGATCCAGCTTTGCAGCCTTTCTTCTTCTTTTTAAAATCTATCTCCTGGTAAAGTCCACGCTGATGTATGGCCAAATAGGTCCAACTGGATTTAGGACAGGCAATCCCATTCCTTTTTTTTTGATGAGGCAATCGGGGTTAAATGACTTGCCCAGGGTCACACAACTAGTAAGTTTCAAGTGTCTGAGGTCACATTTGAACCCAAGTCCTCCTGACTCCAAGGCCGGATCTCTTTCTACTGTACCACCTAGCTGCCCCCCATTCCTCTTGTAAGGGCTTATTTTGTGTATTATATTTCTAGAATTCTTGTCAAAGAGCTTCTTTTTTTTAATTATGTAGATGCCACTTTTCATAAAATTTATGTTGTTGAACTTATGATTTCTTTCATGGTCCAGATTTTTATTACTGAGCTAAGAATTCCTTTATAGTTTGAATTCTGACAATAAATATTTTCCTCTGGAACAAAACTGTCATTATTTTTGTGGAGTTTAGCTTTCTAGCATAACATCACGGCAAAAAATTCCCAAGAGCACCAGACCCCAAAAGATTCAAAGGTGCACTTGAGAGCTGAAAATTGGTGGATTTCTTATCATTTTGTTGTTGTCATTGTTTGCCATTGTTAGTGCACCCTGGGTAAGTGAACCAACCCAAAGAGGAAAAGGGGTGGATATCATGCCCATGCCACATTTACATCAAAATATTTCAAACTGTTTGTCCTATGGGCATCTGGTTCAAAGTCAACCGGTCCAAAACCAAACCTGTCACCCAACAACTTCATTCCTTTCCCAAATTCCCTTTTACTGTTGAGGGTACCATCATCCTCCCAGTCACCTACATTCAAAACCTAGGTGTCATCCAAGACTTGTCACATTCACTCACCCCATATATCCAATTGGTTGCCAAATTTTGTCACTTCTGCTGCCATATCCTCTTTCATATATATCCCCTTCTCTCATTTCCCAGAGCCCCAACTCTTATTTCAGACCTTCATCACCTCTTTCCTGGACTTTGCCTCAAGTCTCTCACCACATCAATTCATCCTCCACTCAGCATCCAACATCATTTGTCTAAAGCATATGTCTAACCATGTCACCTCTTTACTCAATAAACTTCAGGAGCTCCCTAATATTTCTAGTGTCAAATATAAACACTCTTGTTTGATACTTGAAGCACTTCACATGGCCCCTTCCTATCTTCTGACTTATCACTTTCTTTCATTCACTCTATAATGTAGCCATAAAAGCCTAATTATTGCTGCTTATACTCTATGACACTGTATTTCCTAATCACTTTTCTCCAAGTCTTTGCACATGGCTGTCCTCCGTGCTATGAATGCTTTCTGTTCTCACCTTTGCTTCTAAGAAGTAATTGCTGGCTTCCTTTAAGAGTCATCAAGCAGTGGGAGAGAGAGGGAGGGAGGGAGGGGGAGGGAAGAAAAATACATTAAAATAAAAAAAATTTTTTTAAAGAGTCAGCTTAAGTCCCACCTTCTGCAAAGAGACCTTTCATTGTCCCATTCCCCTCCTCTATCTCCACTGAGCTACTAGTGCCTTTCCCTCTAAAATTACTTTAATCTACTGTGATACATACCTATTTATATGCATGTTGTTTTCCCTATTAGAATATAAACTCTTTGAGGTCAGGTATCATTTTGTTTTTTTCTTTGCATTCCCAACACTTAGCATAGCGCCTGGCATATGGAAAGCACTTTAAAAATACTTGCTAATTGAATTTGCTCCTCTTCAACCTCAACCCACTGTTCCTAATTCTGCCTTGGAGGCCAAGCAGAACAAGTCTACTTCCTTCTCCCTGTGGCAGTTCTTCAAATACTAGGAGAGCCATCATGCCTACCTCCTCCTTAGCTCCACGCATCTTCTCCTCTCTGAGCTAGTTAATCATCCAATCTTTATGTAACACAGTCATATCATATCTTGGTTTCCCAACTCTAAATGCTCTGTCTCTCTCTCTCCATGTTATCAATGTCATTCTGAAACTGTGATGACCAGAATTTTACACAATAATTTAGAAGGGATCAGACCAGGGTTGAATACAGTGGAATGAGCAATACCCTTGTCCTGGATAGTTTAAATTCAGCCAATGACTGTAAGTATTTTTGGCTGCTATGTCACACAATGAACTCATACATAGCGTTGCAGTGCCCTAAATGGCTCAGATATGTTGTGGAGCCACCCTTTCCTTTAACTTGTACTTTGATTTGGCCTACCATTAAGCCTGTTAAATCCTTTGAGATCCTATCATCCTGTTTGTTATCTTCATGTCATTCTGCAAATCTGAAAAATATGCTAATTATTTCTTTATCCAAGCTTTGGAAACAAATGTAAAACAACATAGGACCAAAAATTAGGCACTCCACTACAGCACTCACTCCAAACTGAAAATGATTTATTTGGCCCCATAATTAGCCAGTTTTGAACATACTTATTTAGCTCACATTTTTTTTTTTTCTGGAGAGGCAATTTGGGTTAAATGACTTGCCCAGAGTCACACAGCTAGTGAGTATTATGTGTCTGAGGCCGGATTTGAACTCAGGTCCTCCTGACTCCAGGGTGCTCTATCCACTCTGCCACCTAGCTGCCCCAACTCACATCTTTCAATTGCATCTACAAGAAAGCACAGGAGTGACTCTTAAATGCTTTGCTGAAATCCAGATATACTTCATATACAGCACTCTAATAACTGTCAAAAAAAAAAAAAAAGAAAATGAGGCTAATCTGGCATGTCTTGCTTTTGATGAAGGCATGCTAACATTTAGTAATGGTACTCCCTTTTCTAAATGCTCACAAGCCAGCCCTTAAATAATACCTTCTAGAACTTTGCCAGAAATTAAAATCAAGCTCTTTGACCTACAGTTTGAAGTCTCTACCTTCTTCCACTTTCTGAAAAATGAGACATGTATCCTTCTCTAGTCCTATGGTACCTTCTCCCATTTATCATGATTTTTCAGTGATCACTGGTTCAGCAATCACATTCACCAAACATCATGGATGAAGGTGATGTTGATTTGTTTCTTTGATAGTGTTATTCAAACAGAATTTATTCCCCCCAAAATTAAAGAATCAACCAGTTTAATAATGTAGAAATTCTGAAGCATTTGAGAGATTCTGCACCATCCAGGTACAGAGTACTGAGGCCCAATGACTGTCCTGGTGGAGAAACCACCACTGTGGTCCACAAGAAATACTTTTTGACCAAAAACAGTATTACTCAGCTTGAACACTGAAACATCTATTACTACCCAACGCATGCCAGGATCTGAGAAAGTATCTTTCTCTCAGAGAGCTTACAAAATGAAAGGGCTGGACTACAAGCTTTCTAAATGATGTTGCTATCATCTCTTGGTTGTGCAGTGATAGAGTGCCAGGCCTGGAGTCAGGAAGACTGCACCACCGAGCTGTGCTTTCCCTTCTCCCCACCCCAACAAAAACTTACTTATTTTATTTATATTTTGCATTTATTTATACATGTATGTGTTGTTTCCTCTTGAGGAAAGGAAATGACATTTTTGTTTGGCACTGGAACAGTGCCTGACAGATATAGTTGATTAATAAAAGGTTATTGATTGACTGGGGTGTAGGGTGTGTTCAGGAAAGACTAGTACCTCTGACATGAGGACTGCTGAGAACTCTTCAGGGCTGCTTTCCACCTTTGGTGTCTACTTGATCCACTCAACTCTCACCTGTGGCTCCAAGAAACTGTAGTGCATGAAGCGGCCACAGCCTAGTAAACTATTTCGGCAGATGGACTAACCCAGGTTGAGGGTAACTGATAGGTCTCAAACACTTTGGTGAGTTTGGGGGTTATCTACCCCAAGTATGTGAAGACTTCCCCTGGTGGAATGGGTGGGCAGGGCGGGGTGAGAACAATTGGTTCCAATGGCCATGAAGACAGCTGAAGGAAGTGCTGCGGACTGCTTAGAGCTTGGTTAGACCTGGAAGACACCAAGGTCATTCACTGCAAACTGAGCTATCAACCAGTCCTCTTGACTCTGTCCTGCCACTGGACTGTGACAACTCTGGAAGAGGGAGTGAGGCCAACAACTTTGTGCAGCTGCACCTCCCTTAAATCCTATTTATGCATGAATCAAAAGACATGACCCATACCATTTTATCATTTTTACCTATCTCAAAGTCAAGTGACAAAGCAGCAGGTGCAGATACACTGGGAGATGTACTCACAACCCTGCACACAGGCGACTCAGGCCATACAGTCATCTTCTCACTGGAAGCAGCAGTGGGATTTGGCAGCTCCCTGGGTATCTGAGCAGCCTTTTATGGACCACACTGCTCACTTCCTGGTGTGAGGAAGGGGCTAAAAAGGTGCCCTTAAAAGTGTCTGCCTATCCAACCTTGGCCTGATTACCGCAGCAGGTGGGATTCCACCCTGTGGCCGAAACACAAAAAAGTCTATAACCTAAACATAATAAAACTTCGTGGATACACACTTGCAGCAAACATTGGCATTTAATAGACTATGTCACTATAAAGAGAAGAGACAGACAAGATGTTAGAGTGACAAAGGCAACGTATGGCACAGAGTGCTGGACTGATCATAGACTTATCCTCTCCAAGCTAAATATTTGCATTCAACAAAAGCAGCAATTCCAAGGAAAGACGTCTACCAGAAGACGTAATGTCAACAGATTAGAGTGCTTCTCTGAGCAAGAAGAGCTCCTTGCTAACCTGGAGGGAAAGTTGAGCCAACACACAGTTGGCAACAGAGGAGCAGAAAAGGAGTGGGCAGCTTTCAGAGATCTGGTATACAGCATTGCATTTACTCATATGGGTCAGGACACTTGCAAACATCAAGACTGGTCTGACGAAAATGATGGAGAAATTCAGAAGCTACTAAGTGAAAAATAAGAACTCCACAGGGTTTACCAGCAGGATAGTTCATTCATCTCTAAGAAGGCAGCATTAAACGCCATCAAAAGGAAAGTACAAGCGAAGCTTAGAGATGCAGAATTCTTGGCTCAGTAAGAAAGCAGATGAAATTCAGTTTTACACTGATAGTAACTTTTATGATGCCCCGACGGCTATCTGGGCAAAGACATATGGCACATCTCAATTACTCAGTGCTGATGGAACCACATTGATTATTGATAAAGACATGGTCATTGAGAGATGAGCTGAACATTTCCATAGTGTTCTCAACAGACTATCAATCAATGCTACCTCAGGTTGAAATCAATTCCTCTCTAGCCAAATTTCCAGCTGAAGAAGAGGTGTTGAATGCTATTAGGCTCCTCTCCTGTGGCAAAGCGCCTAGTGCTGATTCTATTCCAGCTGAGATTTACAGGGGGTTCATTGCTCATGCAAAAGCTAACTGCAATTTTCCAGGTTATATGGCAAGAGGTCATCCTCCAGGAGTTCAAGGATGCCTCCATTGTCCATCTCTATAAGAGTAAACGAAATAAATTGTCCTATTAAAATCATGGCGGGGGGGGGTCCTCTCTCTTAGTCACTGCTGGCATGATTCTTGCCAGAGTCCTCTTTAATAGGCTGATCTTTCACTTGGAAGATGGTCATCTACCTGAGAGACAGTGTGGCTTCAGAAAGGGCTGAGGAACAGTTAATATGGTGTTTGCTGCCTGACAACTCTAGGAGGAATGCCAGGAGCAGAACATTGTGTCTGTACACAATGTTCATCAATCTGACCAAGGCCTTTGATACCGTCAGTCATGAGGGCTTAAGCAAAGTTATGTCAGAATTTGGTTGTCTGAAGAAGTTCTCTCACGCTTTCCCAGTCACCAATGCTGAATGTTTTCAGCAATGTCGTCAGACATCTTCAATGGGGATGAACACAGCATCAAGGTCAGCTATAACACTGATGGTAAATTATTTAACTTGAAAAGGCTACAAGTCAAGACTAAAGCAGAGCAATAGTTGGTGCATGATTTCTTTGTTTGTAGATGATTGTGCACTCAATACAGTCTCTGAAGCTTAGATGCAACAAAGTATGGATCAATTCTGTTCTACTTGTGCTAATTTTGGCCTAACAATTAACACCAAGAAAACACAGGTGCTCCACCAGCCAGCACCACACCAGCCATATGCAGAGCCATTGATGGAAGTTTTGAATACTGTGGATAAGTGAACTTACTTTGGCAGGATACTTTCCAGGGATGTATACATCGATAATGAGGTTGATGCAGGTACTGCCAGAGCTAGCTTAGTGTTTGGGAGGCTCCAAAGTAAAGTGTGGGAGGGAAGAGGTATTAAACTGACTACCAAGCTGAACATCTACAGAGCTACTGTGCTGACCTTATTGTTTTATGTTTGTGAAACCTGGACAGTATACAGCACCATGCCAGGAAACTGAATCGCTTCCTTTTGAATTGTTTTTGTTGAATTGTTTCTGAGAGCGCCTGGCAGGATAAGGTACAGGAGACTGAGGTCCTTTCTCCAATTAAACTATCAACCATTCAAAATCTATTGCAGAGAATGCAACTCTGATGGGCTGGCCATGTTGTTTGAATGACAAATACACGCTTGCCTAAAAGACTATTCTATGGACAACTCACAAAAGGCAAGCCCTCACATGGTAGTCAGAAGCGATACAA
The DNA here is from genome assembly GCF_900497805.2 of Vombatus ursinus. NCBI lineage: Eukaryota > Metazoa > Chordata > Mammalia > Diprotodontia > Vombatidae > Vombatus > Vombatus ursinus. Next base: position 993,366 of record NW_020953936.1, read on the forward strand.
GGACACTCTCAAGGTCTCTCTGAAGAACTTTGGAATTGATTGCATGACATGGGAGACACTGGCAAAGGACTACCCAGCATGGTATACTCACATCAAAGAAGTTGCTGTGCTCTCTGAGCAAAGCAGAATTGAAATAGCTCAAAACAAATGTGAAATGTGCAAATTTAAAGAATCCACCCCAAATGTTCACATGGACTATTTGTGCCCCATTTATGATAGAGCAGCCTGAGCTCATACTGGTCTGAGTAGCCACAGTCAGATACACTGTAATTTGACTCTAATAGTGACGTCATTTTGGTCCTCTTTGAGAATGAACAACCAACCGATTGATTAGGATTCAGTGAACCTGGGTTATTATCTTGATTCTGCTTAGTATTGGTGCATCTGTCACTCAATTTCTCTGTACATCAATGACCTCATCTGTAAAAATGAAGGGTTTTGACTAGATATCTCTAAGTTATAAAAGCACTTAACTAGATATAAAAGACAGAGACATCCACACTTGTTGGATTCAACTGAAGCTTTTACCTTAAACTAGTAGTATCAAACTCAAATAGGAGGATTCCTGCAGGTTGCATACTGATTTATAAACCATGCTGCAAACTCAACCTTGAATGACACCATCTCACTCAGCCTCCTTTCCCTCTGATCAGAGGGCTGGAGGGTGTAATACCAAGCTCCTCCCAATGCCTTCCTTTATAAAGGGTAGAAACCGGACTCTCGGCTCACTCCACCCTGCACCTGCTGCTCTGCCTGGTCATAACTCCATGGAACGAGATGCTCCTGTGTCAGACATCCCTTTTTGTTCCCCATCACACTCCCCTTTGCTGCCTCCTTTTGTGTGTTATCCCGGTCCCCATTAAATTATAAGCCCCACAAGGGCAGGGACTATCTTTTTCTTTATTAGTTGTATCCCCAGGTCTTAGAACAGTATCTGGCACATAGGTGCTTAATAAATGTTTATTGGATTGAGAAGTTAAGTGCCAAGTCCAGGGTCACATGTCTAGTATATATCTGAAACAGGACTTGAACTCAGGTCTTCAAGGCCAGTTTTCTGTCTAATACACTACATCTGACCTTGTTTTCAGGATAAAATAATATGACATATAGTATTCTTCCAGATCCAAAAAGCATTACGTAAATGTGAGCTAACTAGCTCAACATTAATAACATGAACTAATATTATCATCATTGAAGGCAATGTAGGTGATATATATATATGTATACACACACACACACACATATATATACATATATATAACACAGGCCCTGTCCTTAATGTAACTGAATCAATAATATGATTCATATTGTGTTCTTAGTGTTTGTTCTCAGTGTTAAGTATGTAAGATAGGGGTATGCTGGAGCCATGGCTTACAAGAGCTGATTATTAAATTTTAATGTGAGTATTTATACCTCAGAAATCAGCAAATGTTATATATTAGGGTTTGATTTATTGTAGTGTTAATTGCCTAAACTTAAGAAAGTGATGAATAAAATGTTAACAATGCTGACTAAATTTGAAAGTATCATGCATACTTTCTTTTTCTGGAGAGTTAATGGTTAAACATTTACCATCACACATCTTTGCTGTCTTAGGTCAGCAAAATGATCCATCTAATCCAGTATCTGATCTCCAATTCTGATGTCCCTGGATAGTTCATATGCTAGCATGGAGCTATTTACGACATAAACCTCTACTATCCATGAATGTGTATAAACCTTTCTTAAATCTCTTTATATTTTTTATCTATATCACTTCGGGGTTTCAGAATTTAGTAATCACTATGTATGGCAAAATTTCTTTCAACATTATTTTATAACTTCCTCTTTCAGGTTTCAAAAGAGGTCTCTCAATTCTAGTATTCAGTAAATCCACATTCAACTTATTCATACCTTTCATGATTTTATAAATTATTTTCATGGTTCCTCCTCTGCCTTAATTTATTAAACTTGGTAAGTGCTAGTATTTTTAATATATTATCTTAAGGTAATTTTTTCCCCTTACTGTGTAAAATATTTACTATAGTGACCATATAAGGCACTTATTACAAATTTCTTTTTTCCTGTAACTCCCACAGAGGCAGTATAAATTTCTTTTTTTAAATATCTGTGAAAAATTAATTTGGATCTTCCATTAAAGTGGACCATAATGCTTGGATCCTCCAAGCAGTGATAATTCATTTTATTGTCATTTCTATAAGTCAGCAAATGAGTGGCTATTCATTCAGAATAATCTATGATTGACCCATTAATATGATCAGGGGAGCATAGATCCAGTGCCAGAAGAGACCTTAGGGGTCATCTAATCCAACCCCTTCATTTTACAGATGAGGAAACTAAACTCAGAAAGATTAAGTGACTTACCAGAAGTCACAGTCAAAGACAGGATAGAAACCACTATTTTGTGCTTACACACATTAAGGCTGTTCCCTATCAGTACTGAAGGCCTAGGATAATTTGAATTTATGCAAGAAATGAATTTAAGACAGAAAAAGAATTTAATTTAACTAAAACTCTCATCTTATATCCATTTGGAAACAGTATAAATGGTGGTGTTTCTTTTTCCATCCAGAAGATAGGATTATCAGAGTACTTATTTCTCTTTGTTTTTTAAAAGACTGATTGCTTTTTGTTTTTACATTAAGTTTCTTTCTAAACACGCCCTTTCTAACTCTCCTATCCAACAAGCCTTCCCTGGCAGCAAAGGTTAAAAAAAGAAAAAAAAGACAGTTCAGCAAAACGTATCATATCAACTCAACATTCCACACCCATAGTCCTCAACCTCTCAGTGAAAGGAAACACCTACATTTTCTCACCTCTTCTCTAAGACCAAGCTACATCATGATTATTATACAGCATTCATTGTCATCTTACTCTTATTTTCACTGCTATTCATTCTCTCTCTCTCCACACACGTAAACACACACATATGCACATAGAGTGTTTTTCAAGTTCTATTTACTTCACTCAGCATTGGTGCATGCTTACAATGTAGCAATATTTTATTATATTCTGGCATCATAATATGTTCAGCTGTTCTCATATGATGAGAATATACTTTGTTTCCAGGTCCTTGCTACCATAAAAAGTGTTGCTGTGAATAGTTTGGTATATATTAGACCTTTCTTTCTGTCTGATCTCCTTAGAGCAAACACAGAGAAGAAGGATCTCTGGATCTAAGAGAGGGGCTCAATCTTTTTCATGTCATTAATCCCAACCCTTCTTTGGCAGTCTGGTTAAGACTATAGACCCTTTTCAGAATATTTTTAAGGGGCAGCTAGGTAGTGCAGTGGATAGAGCACCGGCCCTGGATTCAGGAGGACCTGAGTTCAAATTCAGCCTCAGACACAACATTTACTAGCTGTGTGACCCTGGGCAAGTCACTTGACCCCAATGCCTAGCTTAAAAAAAAAAAGAATATTTTTAAGTACCTAAAATAAAATACACAGAATAACAAAGGAAGCCAAATACAATTTTTTTAACCCATCTTAATAGACCCCAAGTTAAGAATTTAGAGCATCAAGGAACCTTAGAGATTATCTAGCCCCTATTTTATAAACGAAAAAACAGGCTGGGAGGAAATGATTTTTTTTTTAAATCATTTTCTCTTATTGGCGCTTATACAAGGTGTCCCAAAAGACTTAGTTTTAAACTATGAAACCTTAAATTTGCCATTAAAACTTTTGGAACACACTGTTTGAGGTTGATGACTAAAAATAGGATTAGGCTATAAGTAGAACACCACTCATTTGTATTACAAAATTGCTCAATACAAATATAAGGTGTTAAAATTAATTGAACATAATATGCATTACTACAATTACTATAAGCAAAGGAATAATTATGAACACAATTTGTATTGCAAAATTTAAGGACTGCTTTAACAGTAGTCTTCTGGTAACATATAAATATATATGTATAATTATGGGAAGACAGCAAGTAACTCAGAGAAGTCTGCAACTAATAAGACTGCAAATCTAAGCCCAGAAATAAAAATACTTTCAACATAACCTCCTCACAATTAGTTAGCCAACATGAGATAAAATTGTATTTAATTTATGGTCCAAGTAAGGCATGTGAATGAGAAAGAATTTGTTATGTTGATTCAAGATAGGGTCATTACCATCTAAAACTATGAAAGAGGGGTGGATAATGGTACTGATAATTCTAGGTGAAATAAAAATAAAAAATCATTTAAGTGGCTTCAGAAAGTAGTTTTGTATTTATATTTCAACATAGATATGTTTAATACTCTGAATTTCTGATTCTTCCAAATAATGTAACCATAAAAGACTAACTACTCATTTCACCCTCCCCACCTACTGCCTCCCTTCATCAACAGGAAAAGGACTGAATCACCTCTCATATTGATATAAAAGGTCAGCCTAAAGAAAGACTGAATCTGGGCTTTCTCTAAAAACTTGCTGGTTCATACCTTCCCTGCAGGAAGGTAATTGTTTTAGCGGAAAACCTCTTCTTACTCCTGCTGGGCTAAAATAAGAGGAAGCTATGGATAATGTCAACAAAATAGTACTTAATTAAGCAGAGTAAAGGCAACACAAATTTGAAAATATTTGCCTCAGATAATCAGCAATGTGGACAATCTGTTAATATATAACTTCTCATTGACTGTATATACTAGTAATTCCATGAAGTATAGAATTAGGCAATGAAGAGTAGTGGAAAATAAACCCACTTTGTTTTATAATGTTTTACAATTTCTTTTTTCTTAAGGATTTTGTCTTTCACATTTACTCAGATTCCAAATTTCCCTGTAGTCTTTCAAATGGCAAAGAAGTAGTGACTGCTGAAATACTTTTTAGAAGCCATCATTTTCTTTCAAGATAGCAGATTAAACCAAAAAACACAGTGAAGTATACCTTGATATTCTTTAATGGTCTATCAAATTTGATGAAAGCCGAGACATACCTTCCAAAGTCATACAAAAAATATCAAATCAATGCAAAATACCAAGCAATACAGTTGAAAGATATCTCATTCCTTTTAGTCAATAGATTGATCTTAACCGTCAAATCAATTCAACAAATATTCAGAGTGCCTACTACCATGGAGGATATAAAATGAGTAAGACAAGGTCCCTTAAGATATAGCAAAAGGCAAAAAAATGATAAAAGACACAAAGTGGTATGGCTCATTTATTGTTTTGTTTTGTTTTTAAATGAAAGAGAGGTACAATTGCAAATATCAGAGAAGCCTTCTGGAGTTGGGTGATATCACTGAACTGGGCTCAGAATAATGGGATAGAATTTCAACAACAAAAATGAAGAAAAAAAGATAAGATGTGATGTGGATGTGATATGGGAAAGAAACTATCACTGGAGATATTGTCTGACAACTAACAAAATAAAATAGCATAAAAATCTTCAACAAAGAAGAGGCACTACTTTAGCACCTTCAAATTAAACCAATAGGTAGATAACATTTTTAGATGACTCATCAGTCTTTGGCTCTCCAATTTAGGTTAATGATACAGACCACCAGTTCTTTCAACAGTTGTCAGTGTGGTCTGTGGACCCCTTGAAGGTCCCCAAGACCCTTTCAGAGGGAATTTTAGGTTAAAATTATTTTCATAATAATACTAAGACATTATTTACCTATAAAAATATTCATTCTCCCTCTTACTTTAGATTACAGCCTCCCTGAGGGCAGGGATTGTTTTTTTTGTTTTTGCTTCTTTTTGTATCCCCAGCAATTAGCACAGTACCTGGCACAAAGTGGGTGCTTAATAAATGCTGACTGATTGCAATCATAGGTCTGTGTGAAGCTGGATTTTCTTCAGATACTTCAAATAAAATATACACAATAAACAATGCAAAAGCAGACATGAGAATCTAGCTGCCTTCTGTTAACTCAAACATGAAAGTAATCTCACTAAATTTTTGTTTTGAAAAGCAGTTATTTTTCTTAAAATATGTTATGTTAACATATAGTGTACTTATTGTTATTATTATTAAATGAATAAATATTTTAAAGCTTTATCACCTTTAATTCTAACATGGTAAGTATCAAAAGTTATAAGTCACATAAACAAAAGTTCTTTGGGTTCCTCAACAATTTTTTATGAGTGTTAAGGGGTATTGAAACCAAAACTTCTGAGAACCGCTGAAACAAAGTATGTTAAAGAAAAAACCTAAGAGTATTTTAGGAAATAACTAACTGATATAGTAGGAGTCACACAACAGATCATCTTTAAGACCTCTTTTGGTTCTAAATGTATGATCTGATTGTCACAGGGAGTTGATGAGCTCAGCTGGTATAAAATTCTCACGTGGAAGAGGCTGGGGAACCTGCTTCTGGAAAGACATGATGATATGTAATAGAAGGGCCAACTCCCCAGTTCAGAGCCATTCTATAACTGGTTCTGGTCTGCCAACGTGATGAGAGACTAAACATTGCTTGGCTGCAAAGTCAGAACTGGAGTGTGTTCAAAAGGCATTAAAGGTCCAAAGCAAGGGCATTCTCATTCCCGGCTGGCTGTCACTGGGCAAGGAGTTTGAGCTGTGGTGGGTCTCTGGGTTGGGGAGGTGCCTCAGGCCCTCTCCTACCTGGAGCTGTCCCAGAATCCAAAGTGCATAGCCTTGCTTTTGCTTCTGTCCTGGTTGTGTACATTCTTTCCTATTAGGTGGAGTATTAGAAATATCTGTTACCTTGCGAGCACTGAAAGGTCAGGAAAGCAAAGTACTAGAAGTCTTGGGGCTGGAGTCTATGCTGGAATTTGTCAGAAACCAGACACTTAGGAGTGAAGTACTGAGAGACCTGCTTAACCCAGACCAGTAATAATAGACATGCAACCTCTTTTACCACCAGCTATGCCACATTTGCTAAGTCTGAGCTCACTATCCTCAGGGACCAGGTGGTAGAGGGGAGTACATGCTGTGTGCTGCCCCCTAGCCCCACCATATGGGAGAATATTTGTATTTCTAGTCTCTATTCTTTCTATATTTTCAAAATAAATATCCTCTTATTAGGCAGCTAAGTGGCCCAGTAAATAGAGCCCGGGCTGCTACTCAGGAAAACCCAAGTTCAAATCTGACCTCAAATACTTCTTGCCTTACTTACCTCAACTGTAAAATGGGGATAAGAATAGCACTTATCTTCCAGGGTTATTGTGTGGATCAAGTGAGATAACAAAATAGTAAAGCTCTTAGCACAGTGGCTGGTACATAATAAGTACTATATAAATGCTGGCTATTATCTTTTATTATTATTTTTATTAAAAGGTAATTGGTGTTAATTGGTTAATAGGTGATTAACAATGGAGAAAACATACTGGAATGATGTCTGATGCCAACAGCATTAGAAAAAAGACCCTAGAATCCTGATTAGGAGATACAGCCAACCTTGATCTGGGAGGGTAAGCCAGTGCAGAGTGTTGTTACATTATAAAAGGTACAAATCATGGCCAAGAAACTGACATTCTGTTGTAAGTTCCAGCCCATTATAAGTAATTCCAAGAAACAGCTAAATGTTCTGTTAAAATGGTCCTCTGTTTTGATATAAGTACGTTGCTCTAAATCACATTAATAATAGGTGGGCAACCTGGAACGAACACACACACACACACACACACACACACACACACAGTTAGGAATAAACAAGTGAAAAATCTGTACTCAAAACTTGGGAAAAGGAAGAAGAGGATGTCACTGACACAAACCTTTCCTTTCCCAAAGTTCCTGAATCAAACCGTGTTTCAGAGGACTGCTGGAGACTTTCAGGTAGGCTTTTCTAATGAGTACTGCTAAACTGTTTGTGGTAAAAAGGAATGAGGGGAGCTGAAGCCCTGAAAATGGCATAAAAACACAGGTCTCCATTACCAGGAGCGGAATAGTAACGATTATACGAACAGATTTGTTGCATAGTACTATTCACCGTAACCAAAATAAAAAATTATCCAGACCATCATTTCAGAGTCCTCTATAATGACGCTCTTCAGACCCTTTCTGTGTAATTATACAGGGTGTCCCAAAACTCTTAGGGCAGTAGTAACCTATTAAAGCTTAAAAAAATCCAGCCTCACGAAGATCTATGATTGGAATAAACAGAAGACATCAACAAAAACTTATTTTAAAAAATCTTATTCCTTTTTGGTAATTGCGGAATGAACCAGCAAGATAAACTAAGGGCTGCAGTTCACCTATTACCATTAACTGTTTAAAGCATAGGCAGCTAGCTAGTGCAGAGTGGGTCCTGGAGCAAGGAAGACTCATTTTCCTGAGTTCAAATCTGGCCTCAGATACTTACAAGTTGTGTGACTCTGGGCAAGTCACTTAACCCTCTACCTCACTTTCCTCATCTGTAAAATGATCTGGGGAAGGAAATGGCAAACTACTCCAGGATCTTTGCGAACCCCAAATGGGGTCACAAACTGCAAACCCCAAATCGGGCCACAAAAAGCCAAACACAACTGAAACAACTAGCACAAAACAAAAAAGCCATCCAAGGTTCTTTTACGTAAAACTCAGATGCAGGTTCATAGAACGGCTTATCTAAGATCTACTAATAAGTGGAAACTAGGGAGGCTGAAAACTGGGACTTGATGAATTGTCCAACCAAAGCTCAAGGTCTGAAAAAAGACCATCAGTCTGTGTGAGACTGGTGGGACTGACAGGCCGGCTCAAAGGATCAGGGTGACTAGCCTTAGCATACATGCCAGTTAGGACAAGAGTTTTAGGAAGCTAAGCTTTACTAAAGAGATTTTTAAACATGGTTCAGATTTGCTTGGTCTGAACTGAAAATAATGACTATAGGAAGTGAATCACAGGAGCTAGAGAGAGATCAGTTTCAGGAATACAGCCACATTGCTCCCTCTAATGTTGTGCCAGTCAATTCTTGGTTAGGTTACAGATATTCTAAAATTACATTCTCCTAACTTTGTCAATCACTCTAGTACCTGAATTATGGTCTTCTTTACTTCGTTCCCTGATATCATCCTCATGAACTTCACTATTCCTTTCAAACAACCCCTCTAAAAACCTGACCACATACTCCTCAACTTGCTTAACTCCAACCACCTCCACGCTGGCCACATGCTGACACGGTCACAACTCAGACCTCTTGGAACTGTACCATTTCCAAGATCTAGAACTTTTCAACAACAATCTCCCAACATAACCTCCTCCTTCTCTCACTGTCTCACACACTAAATCTACTATTCACCACAGCCTCGGCGGGGTCCTTGATCCAAGTCTCCCAATCCCACCTCCCCACTCTGCTTTGGCTTGCTTCCACACCCAGCCTTGATCCAGTGGTTAGTACTTTAATATTTCACAAACTATTATCTAAAAGCTTTTGCTCCCTCAGCTTTCTGCAGGTCCTTATTTATGGATCCTCAAACCTGGGTAACCATCACCACCTGAATTCTTTGTGTTTGCTCCTAGACTACTAAACATTGCCGAACAAAGTCATGGAATAAAGTTAATTTTATCCAGTACAAAATCATGGAACATAACCTGAGCTCCATCCTTGTTGCTTTTTGACAGGCCTACTCTTCAACACATCCTTATCTCATTTTAGAAAATTACTGGTCCAAACTTCCTCTTCTCTGTTGGTTACCAACTATATCCCATTCCCCATACTTAAATAACCCCTACATTACAAAGAAAATTGGGGCCATCTGATGCAAACTTTTTTTTGAAGATCAGAGAAACCTCATTTTACATATACTTAGTAATCAGGATTACAGAATCAGAAGATATGAGTTGGAAGGAACCTCAGTAGCCATGTAATCCAACCCATATACTAAATTATAAAATACACAAGTGGTCAGTCATAGAGTCCCTGCTTGAAAACCTTCAAATAGGGGGAAATCAACTGTCTCTGATGGCAACCAGTGCCACTTGCATATAACTCTAATTGTTAGGAAATTTCTTTAGACATTAATACTAATGTGGGGTTTGAGGAAATTCTAATGGAGTGGTAAGAAGATTCTAATATAAACTATTTAACTAGTTTTAACTATTCATTGATTCAATTGAATTTTCTGGGCCTTCTGTGTTGAGGTGGGGTTAGAATCCCTACCCTTACATTGCACAAACTGTACAGACTCAACGATTTTAATATTTGTTAAACCATACAAAAATAAGCATAATTACCACTGGGAAAGGAGATTTCTCCAGTTCATTAAATAAATAATAATCATCATTCATTAAATAAGCAATATTTAAAGTATTGGGGTGGGAGGTACTTGCTAATTAATGAGACTGCAACAGTATGAATGAGAATGAAAGTATCATAGTGTATCACTGGATTACTCTAGAGCTCATGACGACAATATTTTTAAAGAGATGAGTCAAGTAGCAGGCAGAGGACTAATTCACAAGCAGGGCTGGTTGACTTCATTCCGTCAACTTTGCTTGTGTTGTTGGTCATTTCATTCACGTCCGACTCTTCGTGACTCCATTTGGGGTTTTCTTGGCAAAGATACTGGAGTGGTTTGCCATTTCCATCTTCAGTTAATTTTACAGATGAGGAACTGAGGCAGACAGGGTTAAGTGACTTGTCACACAGCTACTAAGTGTCTGAGGCCACATTTGAATGCAGGAAGATGAGTCTTCCTGACTCCAGACCTGGCACTCTATCTATTGTGCCACCTAGCCACCCATTAGTACTTCTCAAGGGTTTACCTCTTAGCCACTTGGGGGGTAGACCCCTAATTTCAACCTCTTGCCTTTATTTCATACCTCTCCGTGTGCCCATCTCCTTATGCCCATTCAGTTCCTATGACCTGCCTAGCACACAGATCACCTTGTTAACACAGGGTACTTATGCATAAAACAAATAATAATAAATTAATGGTCACAGAAGGAAAAGTGAGAAAGATACTGCAGAGACAATGCAGCCAAACCAGAAAAAGAGAGGCTGCTAAAAGAACATAAGCTTACGGAACAGCGAGAAAGAGGACAGGGCCAAAAGATTGTATGTATGTATGTATGTGTGTGTCCGTGTGTGTGTGTGTGTGTGTGTGTATACACACAGCTGGTAGACAGGAATTCACACATCCTGTGTATATATGTATATACACAGGATGTGTGAATTCCTGTCTACCAACTCCTTTAACCTCCTTTAATACAAAAATTTTGGGGCAGAACAATTTTTTTCTCTCCCCAGCAACATTCCACTGAGTTCACCATGTGACTGCTACAGAAGCTTTTGCTCATACTACCATCACAATGAATTTATTCCTCCAGTTACCTTCTTGATACTTAGTTAATGCAGCATGGACACCCTGGCACATCAATCTGGCTCAGATATTCTCAGCAAGACATTTTTCTATTTAGACTCTTTCCAAATAGATCTAGCCTCAAACAGTATAAAACATTTTAGTTTTTTGTATAGTGCCCCCCAAAAGTCCTGAACACATATTCAAAAAAGTATTTGAGCTATATTAGGGTTACACACACACACACACACCCTTGAGTAGCAACTTAAAGGCTAATTCAAATCTATTTGGTTTAAAACTTATCTACCCCATAGAAACCCTGCTTCAAAGTACACCTGAATGGAAGGTTTTAAACAGAAAAACACCACCAAAATCCAGAAATTAAAAAACAAAGGAAAGCGGTTGTTTCTCAGTGGAGTAATAGTGATGGATAACCATATAATGCCAACCTATCTTTGGGGGTTAAATATTACATTCTGGTCAACCTCTAGGCAACATTTATGTTTGCCATTATGTTGACTTCCAGACAAGTTAATCCATCACCTAGATAATGTTTATTAACATCCATCAAATTAAGAGATGTACTTCTGTACTCAATGTTCTTATCCTAATGGTGGCTTAACTGGTAGCAGCTATCTTCACTTACAGGGAAAGCTAGGTGGGGAAGTGCAGAGTGCTAGGGTCTCATCTTCTTGAGTTCAAATTTGGCCTCAGCCATTTCCTAGCTGTGTGACACTGGGCAAGTCATTTAACCCCATTTGCCTCAGTTTACTCATCTGTAAAATGAGCTAGAGAAAGAAATGCCAAACCACTCCAGTGTCTTTGCAAAAAAAAAAAAAACAAAAAAAAAACCAAACCCCAAATGAACTCATGAAGAGTTGCACACAATTGAAAACTGACTGAACAATTTCATTTGTTAGCAAATTTTTCTAAGGTTTTTATAGAATTTACCACCATATGAAGCTTACCACCAAACTCAAGTACAAGGTTTATACAGCCCTACAGGTTTTCCTCATCATTCTTTTTTTCACTCCATAAAGCTGACCTTTTTTTTTTTTCTGGTTTCTAAGTCAGTTGTTAGTGTATTAGTCTATTTCCTGATCCTAAATAAAAAAGCTACAATGTAAGGAAGATGGTGATACTTTGGAAAACTTTTTTAAAAAGAACATTACAGCAGTCGTGATGGTGATAGTGATTATTCTGGATAGATTTAGATAGTTACATTGGTAGACAAGATAACATTAATTTTATTTAATTACTCCATAAGCATTACTTATGTGTATATAGTATTTATTATTAACAAATATAGTTCTTCCATTAAAGCTAAAAATATATTAGTAATAATATTATAATAATTAGTAATAATAATAGCATTTATATAGCGTCACACAACAACCCTGTGAGGTGTATATGTGAACATCTCTCTATATTTTTATATATACATATACCTTTTTTAATGTCCAAATCTTTCAGCTCATAAGAACATAGATTTAGCCCTTCTGTCAAAATCTCTAAATATAAAGATGAGGAGTAACAGTCATCATTCAATGTCATTAAACAATATTAAAATTATGAGCTTTAATAATCAGTAGATTAAAAGAATAAGTACATAATTTATCTTGAAGCCCTTCAGGACAGGCTTTTTTCTTCCTTTTGAATCTGGAGTTTTTCCAGAGAACTGGAACATCTGTATATAACAGGTGTGTTTGGAAAGTGGCATATAAATCAGACCTTAAGAAATTAAGTTATGGGGCCAAGCTTGTCCCTGAAAAATGTAAGAAAATGTTCCTCCCTTTCTTCCTTGCAGGTGTGGGAGAATATGAGTGTGGAACACTGCATGTACTCTCAGACTCAATTGATACAGTGATTACTTTTGCAGAACTTTTTTTTTTTCTTTTCCTTTTTATTTCTTGTTGTTACAAAGGCTGGCTCACTGGGAAGGGGAAGGAACAGATACATTTGGAAATGAAGATTACATAGAAACAAAAGATACTGATAAAAATTTAAATCAAATGTATTTGAAAACACAGGGCCAAATGAGTGGGTCAGCAAATCCTATTGGGAATAAATTTGTGAAATGAGTTTTTTGTAAAGCAAATAATTATTCATTTAACTTTTGCTTACAATCTAATTTACAGCATATATAGAAGAGCAATATTTTACATCTGGCCTTCTTTCTGTGTTTGATGTGATTCATCTCTCACTTTAACAAAAATTGTTGCCATTTTACCCACCACCAAAGATGTTTTTAAACGAGGATTTTTTCCCCTTTCTATTTGGTAAAGTTACTGACAATGTCAAATGAGTTTATTTATTGAACTGTTAGAAATCTGGCAAGGAAAGGCATATGACAGTGGATAAAATAACTATTTAAAAATAATGGCAACAATTGGGGGAGTTGGGAGGGTGAGAAAATTAATGCTTGTTAATTAAAAAAGAGCTATATTAAAAAGTAATGGCAAATAAAATTTGAAATTAAAAAGTTTTTTGTTAAAGCAGTATGCTAAATATGCCTACTTGAGTGAACTCAGGTTTTCAAGCCTGGAGCGTTTTGGATGTGGTGGCAGACTCCAGACAGCTATAGAGAATGCTGACAAAGGCTACAGATTCGTGGATTTGCACGAGGGGCAGAGTTAGTGAAAAAGTTTTGAAGAGACACAAATGGTGTCAGACTCTCTGTCAGACCGGCTCCAGACACATGGAGAGAGAGAGACTTCAGAAGCTAAGGACTTGTAGGAGAAGCCAGATCTTCAACACGTCCCTGGTTTCCTGCTTAGATAAATGGGTTTGCTTGCTATTCAATGGCATGGTCTTTTGTGTAAACAGTGTTTGGGAGGAAGGAGTTACACCTGCTGGTATAAATTTGGGTTAACTCTTCTTCCTCCCTTTAAAAGACAGCACCAGGCAATAGTTTCTGTTTTGAATCTAAAATAATGACTTTAAAAGAGTTAAAAAAAAAATTGGGAGGGGGCCAATACTATAGATATATTTTTAATCCACTATTCCTCTCAGAGATTGGAGAAAAGAACACTGTGCCTCATGGTCCTTCTCCTATTCCCCATACCTCCTTCAAAGCATGAATCAGAGCCTCCCTTGGAGAGGAAGGGAAATAAGGAAGAAAATAAGTATTTAAGTGCCTACTATGTGCCAAGCACTCACTAAGTGCTTTACAAACATTATCTCATTTGATACCAACAACCTGGGAGGTAAATGTTATTATAGTGTCCTCATTTTACAGCTGAAGAAACTGAGGCAAACGGGTTAAATTACTTGCCCAGAGTCACACAGCTAATAAGTGTCTGAGGCTAGATCTGAACTGAGGTTGGAGAGATGGGCAAGATTCCTGAAATATCTGTCAATGCCTCCTTTGAGACACATGTAGACAGCCCACTGGAAATACACATCTCACACAGACACATACAAAAGATGGATACAATGCTTTATTAAAAATACCATTTTTGAATGAATGAAAAGGATTTAAGCACTTAACTGTATGCCAAGAACCCTGCTAAGTACTGGGGATGTAAACAGAAAAGATAGAACCAGATCTCAAGAAGCTTACATTCTACCTTGATGACATAATTCTGAAAATCACAAGAAAAAGAATCCGACAAGGCAGTGAGGTGGCATGGCAGACAGAATGCTAGGTCTGCAGTCAGGAAGACCTGATTTCAAATTGGCCTCAGATACTAGCTGTGTGACCCTGGGCAAGTCACTGTTTGCTTCAGTTTCCTAATTTGTAAAATGGGGATAATAACAGTACCTCCAACCTCCAAGGGTTGTTGTAATGATCAAATGAGATAATATTTGTAAAATACTTTGTAAAACTTAAAGTGCTGTATAAATGCTAGCTCTTATTATTATTGTTGTTGTGGTCATAACAGAATTTGAGAACTACGAAGGACAACCAGAGTCCCCTCAATATCATAAATAAGTAGTCATCTAACTTTTGCTTCAAGGACTCCAGTGAAAGGGAATTATTACCTCCAGAGGCAACCTAACCCACTTTGGAATTGCTCTCATTGTTAGGAAGATTTTTCTTACACAAAGCCATTAAATGTATCTCTTTGCAACATTTACCCATTACTCCTATCTGCCATTTAATAGTTTTGTGACCTTGGGCTTCAACTCTCAAGCCCTCAGTTTCCTTAGCTATAAAATGCTTAGATGAAATTATTGCTAAAGTCTCATCCAGCTGCGTGATATTCCATCATTCTGTTAGTCTGAGAAAGTTATAAACTTTACTCACATTTACTGTTTTGTTCTCAAGAAAATGTAACCAGAGTGTAAACACCCTTTTCCTAACTGTTTTTGATGACCCTTAAATATAAAAACCAATGTTTTGTGAAATATCAAGTCATGATCTACTGATTTGCTAGACTAGTGATCAGTATTCCTTGGTGGGCTTTTGTAATATATATATAGGCTAAAGTCGGGGAGAGAGAGAGGGAGAGAGAAAGAGAGAGAAAGGGGGGGAGGGGGAGAGGGAGAGACAAAAGAGAGCCCCTTACTGATTATTAGCATATGAAAAGAGTAACACAATTGTGGAGAGCTACCCAGCCTTCCCCTCCCCTCACCATAGGCCCAACAACCCAGGGTAGCAGAAGTAAGCAGTTCCCAATGAGAAAGCAAAAGAACAATCAAAAGAGTTTAGTACCTAGAAGAGATATATGTATAAAAAAGAATGGTATGATGCTAATGAAGAAAGTAGTTAAAAAATCCGAAAAGAAAACCAGGTTTTCCAATTAAGGAGAAGGGGAAGAAGGGAATAAACATTCATATAGCACCTACTAAATGTCAGGCATTTTGCGAAGCACTTTTTTTTTTAAACAAATATTATCTCATCTGATCCTCACAACAACTCTAGGAGGTAGGTGATATTATTATTTTCATTTTACAGCTGAAGAAGCTGAGGCAGACAGAAGTAACTTGCCCAGAGTCACACAGCTGGTAAGTGTCTAAGGGTAGATTTGAACTCGGGTTTTCCTGACTTCCCCAACAATTAAGTTATCAGTCATGGTCTATTGGCACATTCATAAAAACAGAAGGTAAAAAGATAAACTGCTAATTTCTATTTACAAACACATAAAGTGGATTCTCTTTGTCTTTTTTAAATCTCAAATGAAATGTCACATCTGAAATGACTGTCAGTTTGTTTCTCCAAAAATAAAAAATATTGTATCAAATTAGCTCATGACACCACACTGCTATCCCTACAAATAAATCAAATGACTTTTTGATGCCAAGACAAAAATCATGCTGGGCACAAAGAATTAAAGTCAAAACTAAAGAACATTCTTTATATATGATATGTACTTGTCGAGCTGCCTCATTTATAATGTTCAGAGTTATTGATGAAAAGTCATTGGATCTGGAATAAGATCAAGGCTCCCACCTTACTCTGGGGGGGTTGGGGGAGAACCACAGCTAAATACTTTAATCTCTCTGAGTCTCAGTTTCTCCACTTGTAAAACAGGGTTAAATAAAACTTTTATTACCTATCTTACAGAGGTGTTTTGAGAACAAAATGAGAAAACTTAAGAGAAATTATTTTACTTTTGAGAAAATAAGAAATAACTGAAAAGCATTATATAAATGCACTAGTATTTTTAATAATAATATTAATAACTATAATAAAAAAACTCATTTTATATAATTATAAATACTAGTGACCCTGGGTAAACCACATGCCTTCTGTTTGCCTCAGTTTCCTCACGTATAAAAGTGGATAATAATAGCACCTACCTCCCAGAACTGCTGTGAGGATCAAATGAGATTAATATTTGTAAAGCACCTGGCATGGTGCCTGGCGCATAGTAAACTCTATATATATGTTAGCAATTATTATTACTATTATTATTATTACACCTACCTCCCAGGATTGTTGTGAGGATCAAAGGAGATAATAATTGTAAAGTACTTAGTACAGTGCCTGGCACACTATTCAAATATTGTTGTTGCAATATCACTATTATTAACAATATCA
This sequence comes from Vombatus ursinus, assembly GCF_900497805.2. NCBI lineage: Eukaryota > Metazoa > Chordata > Mammalia > Diprotodontia > Vombatidae > Vombatus > Vombatus ursinus. Next base: position 1,010,534 of record NW_020953936.1, read on the forward strand.
TGTTATTGATATAACAATTAGCATTTATTTTTCATAATTAATATTATGAATATTATGTTATAATAATTCTGATCTTTTGGGGGTCACCATCCATAATGCCTTAAGAGCATAGCTGCCCTATAATCAGTGTTTTGTTTTAAACAGAGTTCAACATTAAGGGCCAACTATGTGTAAGCACTAGGGTTACAAAGACAAAAAAAAGGAAATTAATCTCCCATCAAAGAGCAAATATTCTACCAGGGCATGAGGGGTGATACAACATATATGTTGTATCCACATGATCCTGTGAGTCTGAAAAATAAAATAAACTTTACTTACTTGACCTCTTGTTTCCAGGGCTAACTAATGAGGTTAAGAACTTTTTACTCTTTAATAACACAAGACCACTAACCAAAAAGAGAAAGACAAAAAATAAAATTCTTCTTTTGACAGATCCATGACTACTTCAGGAAGGCTATTCCCTCCACTGATGAAACTGCTCCACCCTTTTTCATTCTAGGATTCCTCAGTCTTTCAGAAATCCTTTTCAGAGATTAATTCAGTGTGCTGGAGGCCTTCAAAAAAAACCTCCACTAAAAGTTTAAAATAAAAGACAAATAACATAATGAACATAAGACAAATAACATCTCATTTTGAATGGTAAATATATCTTTAAAAAAAAAACTAGGAAAATATACTCTCATCTAGAAGAAAGAAAACAAATGTTTACTCAACATCAAATGTATACAAACTACACCTACAAGATGATGAACTTTCTCTAGAAGAAAATTCAATTAATCATTCCACCATCACAAATATATATAATAAAACTTTTTCAAGAAGTTTCACAAATTAGCCATTTTAACAATCTGTTCTAGAATTCAGGCCTAGGTCCCATGTCAGGTCCCAGAGTTAGCAGCACATAGACTGAATACCAAGAAAAGGATAAGCCCAGAGCACAGAAGGAATGGGTTAATAATAACACATTACAATGGGAAAGAACTTCTCCACTCCAACTGAGAGATCAATCTTTACATTGAGAAGGACATAGTAGGAAGATTCAAATGGGAACTAAAACCTTTACCTAAATACATTACATTCCAGGGCACTGAATGAACCTACAAACATGATTAGTAAACTATTGTTTCTGAAGATTTATGAGCAATGGCAGGAAGTGTTCCAGTCATAACTTTTAAAAAAGGCAAATTCAATGAACCTGATGAAACTCTAAGACAAAAAGTACAAAACTGATTATTAAAATGCTCACTTTACCTCATCTTCTAAAATAGTGCGGGAAGAATGGTGAACACCAAATAATACCATAAGGAATGAAAAATACAAGGTGTCCCAAAAGTCTTAGTGCAGTTCTAAGCCTTTTGAGATGCCCTTTATAATTTATTTTAACAGGAGGATGTTATTGATGTGGAAATTATTCCTGAATCAGCTGTGTACAGCACAAACAGGAAGAATGAATAATAATGAGAAAAAGATATGGCTTACAAGTCATGTTAAAAGCATTTATTAAGCACCCACAATGCTAAGGCACAAGGCACTGTGCTAAGTACTGGAGATATGAAGAGAGGCACAAAATCGTCCCTGCTCTTGAGAAACCCAATCTAATGGTGGAGATAACATGCAAACAACTATGTACAAACAAGATATAGTTGATCCAGGAGGGGGAATTTACTAGCACTAAAGGAAATCAGCAAAGGCTTCTTTATTTGTAGGTGGGATTTTAGCTGGGACTTACAGAAAACAGGGAAGCCAAGAGATAGAAATGAGGAAGGAGAGAATTCCAGGGATGGGAAAATGCCAATGAACATGCCAAGAATCAGGAAATTCAGTGTCCTATGTGAGGACCACCATTTCTATCAATAATTTGCAAATATAAAAGTGATGGTAGTAATAACTGACATCTATATAGTGCTTACAATTTGCAAAGTGCTTTTACAAACATCCTATCTGAGTCTCCTGTTACCCCCAGGAAGCATATACTACTTACGGGTATTAGTGACCCATTTTATAGCCAAAAGGCTCAAGTACACACAACTTGTGTCAAAGGTGAAATAAAGACAAAAAGCACATATTACTTGTCCAATCTGCAGATGACAAAAAGCCTTGAGGAATAACTAATTTGTTTTAAAAAAAAATGAGATTAAAAAAAAAAGCCAGAAACAAACAAGATATTTAATAGTAAAGTCCTAGCACTTAGGTTCAAAAAATAAATCTTATAACAAATAAATAAATCTTACAAGTACCAGGTGAGGCGCACATGGTTAGACCTGCCAGTTTTAGCAGAGCTAAATGAGTCAATGCAACAAAGCTAATTTGATCTTAAATTGAAAAGGTCAAAGTATAGGGTCCAAGAGAAGGTTAGTGATAGTCAAACTGTATTCTGTCCCTGTCTGAATATAATATTCCAAATATGGTCCAGTCTAGACATACATTAAAAAGAATATTGATAAGTTTGAGGATGTCCAGGGAAGAGTAACCAGCATGGAGAAACACAGTCTTAAACTAGAGATGATTCACCTGAAGAAAAACATGTTGGATTTTTTTTTGTTACAGCAAAGAATTACAAACAAAGTAGATGCCCATCAATCTGGGAATGGCTAAACAAATTGTGGTACAAGAATGTAATGGAATATTATTGTGCTGTGAGAAATGACTTATGTGATGAATACAGAGAAGAAAAAGATCTACATGAAGTGATGCATACTGAAGTAACCAAAGCCAAGAAAACAATACACACAATGATGTCAAAAATGTAACTGGAAAGATACACACATACATACAAATCAGTAGTGAATGCTGCAAAACTATAAGGAACAAAGTATGGCTCAAAAGAAGAGAAGAGGCCCCACCTATTTACAGAAGTGGGAGGTACAGAAGTGTTGTACAGGGAACATGTTTTCAAACTTTTTTGAAGCATTAATCAGTTATGCTGTTTTTTTCCTATTCTTTTTCCTTTTTTCTTTAAAAAATACTATTTGTAATATGGAATGGTTCTCAAAGTGAGAGATCCTGGGAGAAACGATGATATAAAAACAGACCAACAAAATCTTGTTTTTAAGAAATGAAAAGCATGATGGGGGGGGCAGGAGGATGGGATAGAATTTAATCACATGCTAAAATATTTGAAGTATTGTCATTTGGAAGAGGAACTAGACATTCTGCTCAATCCAAAAGGGTAGAAATAAAACCAGTTGGCAAAAGGTAAAGGAGGAAGATTTCAGCTCAAGACCTTTCTAATATAAATACCTGTTTCAGTGAGCTTAGTGAATAAGAAAAGTGGAATGAATGGGTTGCCTCAATAAGTAATCTTCAAGCAAAGACCTGATGACCACCTATAGAGAATACCATAGAAATGATACATGCTTCAGTTAGTAAAGTAGTTAACTTCTGAGGTCATTTCTAACTCTGAAATTCTATGATTCATATAAGTTCATAAATACCTTCTGGGTATGGTCCTATAGAGTTTACAATTTAACAAAACAACAGTTCAGTATATTCCCAGTTCAAAATACTCCCTTAAAATATTATATTTTAAAGTTCCTAAAGTTTTGAATATAAAACCTCAAAATCTATTTATCTTAATTATCCAAAAATGTCCCCATCATCTTAATAGCCAACTTTCAATTGATGATTTTTAAAAAATATCTGCATCTAGTTGTTAATTCCACCCTTCCAACTAAATACTTCTAGGTCATCTCCAACCTAACCACATCTATTAAATAGTTTATGTTCAAGAAATTCTGATATCTCTCTGAAATCAGCCTTGCCATAGAGAACGTCCCGGGAAGTTCTGGTGTTCTCTGGGCCAGATCAGTGGTAAGAGTAGCTGAGAAAGAGAGAGCAACAGTATCACCTCAGTTTCAGATACAAGTTTTTTCCTGAGCCCCACATAGCCTGGTCATCATCTGGGAGTTGAGAGGTACCTTCAAGGTCATATCTTGTGAAGCCTACAATTTCAGAGTTAAAAAAATTCTTAGACATCTAGTTTCTTAATTTTACAGATGAGAAAAATGACACCCACACAAGTGAAGTAGCTGCTAAGATAGCTGCAGACTAAAGACTAGAACTTAATTTTCCTGATCCTCAGGTCTGTGCTCTTTCCACTTCATCCTCTTACCTTTTCATCAGTAGATTCAGAAGACCATGCCAAGAGATGAAAACATCCCGAAAAAGCTGAAGAGTCTGTAGTAAACACTCAAATGCTCACTATTTCTTTACATTATTAGATTAGTCAGGTCTTCAAGAACCTAAGCAGTTCCCCTACAGCATACTTTACCTACTCCTTATGGTTCATTATCAATCAGCGTAACTAATTTCCAAATAATCAGAAAGGCAGAAATAACCACTTAAATGTAATTGTGTCCCAAATCTGCTATAAGATATTTACATGATTTATTCTCCTAGTTTAAGTATCAGACACTATTAGAACAGTTTAATTTTTATGTTCTTCCCTACAGAAGTGAAAAGAAAAATTCAATCTAAATATCAGTGAAAGCTCCTAAGAATAACCCTTCCATTTCCTTTTCTCAAACATATTTTAGAAGATAATTAAAGAGAAAACTAAGGAAACACCACTTCAACTGCACCACTATACCCAGAGCCAGCAGAATCATGCTCTTTTATGCCAACTGCTGTCAAGACACACCGCTATTGTTTCTAAAAAGTCCTGTGAGGGCAGAGATTTTCTTACCCCCCCCAAAAAAAGATAAAAATAAATAACAACCCTTAACAAAATGGGCAAATGTTTCCAGAATGTGTTATCTAGAACACCACCATTCTAACCTCGGAGGGATTCAGGGCTATCACTTAGAGGCAGCCCACTCACTAGAGGGGTTACTTTCCCCTCAAAACTGAAGTTCAAGAATACGAAAGATACTTCTCTCTCCTTTACCCCCCCAGACACCTTAGCATTTCTATAGATTCTCTCTTTAATATATGTCACAGCTAATTAGTTATTTACATATACAAATGTATATATGTATGTGTATATAGGCATACATATGAATACGTACATATAACCTTGTAATAAATTTTCAGCTTTTAAGCATAACCTAAGTTCAATTGAACACAGTAATAAATAAGGCCACCTATATGGTTTTGATTAAATTTCTTATAAAGGAAAATTTTTCCAGAACAATAACTCTAGCAGGCTGTTTTGTTTTGCCTTTTTTTTTAAATCTCCAACGCCTAGTGAAGTGCCTGGCACACAGTAGGCACTTAAAACAAATGCTTGTAGAATGAGTAACTGATTGACCTTCAGTCTCAAAAAACACGTTATAGGTTCAAATGAAATGACTGAGCCAACCCTCTTAAAGTCTCAGAAGTACATGTCATAGTTCAAAAGTGAGACCTACCATGAGTAATCTAATCAACACCTAATACAGGACAAATATTTCTAAAGATGTACCTTATACAAAGCTTCCTCTCCAAAGCAAACATCAGGGATGGCCCCTTTTCTAATGAAATTTCAGGACTACACACCATAGATAAATTATTTCACAGATGTCATTACCGAATGCTAATCACCATTTGTTAATACTACACTCTTCGTAGATATGTTAGGATTAAAGACAAAAAGGTCTAGCTGGAAGACAATTAGGAAATTTATGAATCAGGCTATTCCAATATGAAAAATAATTAGCTTAGGATCTTAAATTTTGACTGCCTATATAAAACTCAAAATTCAAACATAATATGAACTGTATGGGGGTACTTTATCGTTAGAGCAGCTGACATAAATCTTGCACAACAGGGTTCTAATTAAAGAATTTGCTAATTATTCTTTCATCTTCAGCACTGACAAAGATTGAGAAGGAAGAGAACTTTTGTTAAAGCACTGACTACTGCTCAAAGAAAATCAAAGGGAACTCTATGAAATAGCAATATAGTAAAGAACTACTAAATCTCCAACACACTGTCAATCACAATTCCAAGATGATAAAAAGCTATTACTCAGTTAACTTTCAATCCCTTCTCCTCTAGATCAGATACTCTGACCCCCTCCTTTGTCCCATTCTCTCTTCCCCTCTAAAGTAAGCCAACCTTCTTTTCCTTTCTTCCCTACCTTTATCAAATAATTTTTTCCTTCACTTTCTATCTACTCAAGAAAAAGGATTCCTCCAGTCTCTCCCCTTCAAGCTGCACCCCCAGTAAAAATAAAACCACTCCAAAATCCAAAAGAAAATTCCACTTCACCCTCCGGGTCATCGCTCCCATTATCTCGTCCCCTTCCTCACACATCAGTGTCTAATCTACGGAACTTCCTTCACTCCCGCACGGCAGCACCGACTTCTTATCCTTGGGACCCTTTCATTCTCCCCCGGGACCGCCCCCGGGTCCAGGGGTTCTCAAGGTGTGGTCTTAAGTGGCAGCTCGCCGCGTTTCTTACGGGAACCGTGCGGGAAAGCACGTGTTCACTTTCATTTGGGGTAAAGTGATTTGATGGAATTTCTTTTTTTTAAAGAAACTGACAAACTCACTTCGGTCTCATCAAAAGCGAGGAAGGTCTTGCATTAATTAAGGTGGAAGATTTCTGCTGAGAAGGGGGGGGTTGGAGACTAAGGGGAGGAGGACGGTTTGCAAGGCTGGGGGGAGGAAGGGCTGCAAAGCGCCAAGCAGGTGAGGCACGCGGGTGGTCCCACGGCTCTCGGGCACTGCCTGAACCCCCGGCCGAAAAGTTTCAGAATCATTCACAGCCCTGTTACCTCACCCTAAAACTCTTTCTGAAAGCCCTGCAAACGCTGGGGCTCCTTCTCCCCTGCATTCCCTACACTTCTCATTCCGTTTTTTCCCCTTTTTACATTTCCCCCCCCCGCGCTCTAGTTTCCTTTTCCCCATAACCAGCTTCTTTCTTCCCTCCCCCTGCCGAGATGCCCCAACATCTGCCCTTCCCTACCCCATCCCCCTCCCCAGCCCCGGGGGAAAGTGTCAGTCAGCCGAACTGAACATCTGGGCAAGTGAGCTCGCGGGTCTTCCGCACCCCCCCACCACTTGCCCCAGCGAGCCTGGGGAGGGTTGGGGTCCCGTCCCGCCCCGCCCCCCGCCGGCTCCCCGGCGCCGGCCCCGCCTCGTTTCCCCAGCCCCCCTACCTGCTCCGGGGGCTCTGCTGCCGGCGCCGCCGGGGGCCGCCCTGTGCTGCCCGGGGCCGGTAGGGCCGGAGGCGGCGTGGCCCCCGGCGCCCCCTCCCCCGGCCTCGGGGCGATGCGGCTGCCACGGGTGGCGGTGGCGGTGGCGCCGGCCGTGCTCCAGGAGGGTGGCCCCGGGCGGCGGCGGCGGGAAGGGAGCGGCTGCGGCGGCGGCGGCCGGAGCAGGAGCGGCGGCGGCCGCGCTTCCGCTCATGGCGAGCCGCCGGGAGCCCCGGGCTAGGCGGGAGCGGCTCTGCTCGGGAGCGGCCTGGGCCCGGCCGGGCGGCGGCGGCGGCGGCGGAGAAGGAGGAGGAGGCGGCGGCGGAGGAGGCGGGGAGCCCGAGCGGGAGGAGGAGGCGAGGGAGGAGGCAGCGGCGGCGGCTCCCAGCAGGAGGAGGAGCAGGAGCAGGAGCAGGAGCGCGAGCCCGGGAGCGGCCCCAGCCCGGGAGGAGCGGCCGAGGAGGAGGAGGAAGCGACTGGGGAAGGAGGAGCGGAGGAAGAGGAGGAGGAGGAAGGGACCGCCGTCGGTCGGCGCGGACCCTGGGGCTCCCGGCGCCGCTGCTCAGCTGTCCTGGGGGCCGGCCTGGAGAGCGCTGCCCGCACTGCTAAGCGGCCGGACGAGCTCGGGGATGGGCATCGCCCTCCCGCCTCCGAGCTCGGGGGGTCTGGACGGCGCGGCCCCGGCCCCGGCCCCGGTCCCGGTCACGGTCCCGGTCCTGGTCCTGGGGCACGGACGGAGCGGCCCGGCGGCGCGGAGCTGGCGCGCGTGGGGGGTAGGCTTCCGGGCACGGAGCGCAAACTAAGTTCAGGGACCAAAGTGGACGGAGGAGGAGCGCGGTCACGACGAGCGAGCGCCCGCCCCTCCGCAGCCGCGGCCCCTGGGAGTGGGGCTGGCGGGGGGAGATGGTCTGGGAGCCCCGCCCGCCCCAGGGGATCCCCGCGGGTGCCCAGGGCTGCAACTTCCTGCCTCCCCCAGTTTTCCAGAAGATGCTCCCCAACTCCCCCCCCCCCCCCCCCCCCCTCCTCCCCCCCCTTCCTCCCTCCCCTCTCTCTCGCTCTCCTGGTTTGTTCCTGGTAAGTCAGTCCGTCTATCTCCATCTACTCTTCTCTTCTCTTCTCTTCTCTTCTCTTCTCTTCTCTTCTCTTCTCTTCTCTTCTCTTCTCTTCTCTCCCTCTCTCCCCTCTCTCTCGCTCTCCTCTCCTGTCTTTCTCTCGCTCCTCTTCTCTCCTCCTCCTCCCTTCTTTCCTTCTCTCTCTCTCGCCCCTCCCCCCTCTCTCCCCTTCTCTCCCCTCCTCTCCCCTCCCTTTTCTCGTCTGTCTTCTCTTTCTCTTCTCTCCTGTCTCCCTTGTCTCTCTTCTCTTTTCTTTCTCTCCTGTCTCTGTCTTCTCATAATCTCTCAGTCTCTCCCCCCTTTCCCCCCTCCCCCCTTCTCTCTTGCTGTTTCTCTCCTCTCTCTTCTCTCACACTTCCCTAGTCTCCCCCCTTCCTTCTCTCCTCTCTCTCTCTTCTCTCTCTCACTCTCCTCTTTTCTCTCGATTCTCTTCTCTCCTCCTCCTCCTTCCTTCCTTCCTTCTCTCTCTCTCCCTCTCTCTCCCCCTCCCCTCTCTTTTCTCGTCTTCTCTTTCTCTCCTCTCGTGTCCCCCATGTCTCTCTTTTCTTTCTTTCTCTCCTGTTTCTCTCAGTCTCTCTCCCCCCCTTTCTCCCTCTCCCCCCTTCTCTCTTGCTGTCTCTCCTCTCTTTTCTCTCTCACTCTTCTCTCCTCTAGTCTGCCTCCCCTTCCATCTCTCATCTGTCTCATCTCTCTCTCCTCTCTCTCTTTTCTCCTCCCACTTGTATCTCTTCTCTCTCCTCTTTTGTTCTCCATGTCTCTCATCTTTCTCTTCTCTCTCTCTTTTCTCTGGTTTCTCTTCTTCTTCTTCTTCTTCCTCCTTTCCCTCTCTCTCCCTCTCTCTTCCCCCCCCTCTGTCCCTCTCTCTCCTCTCCTCCCTCTCTCTCTTTCTCTCTCTGTCCCTCTCTCTGTCCCTGTCTCTCTCTCTGTCTGTCTGTCTCTGTCCCTTTCTCTGTCCCTGTCTCTCTCTCTCTGTCTCTCCCTCTCTCTTTCCCTCCCTTCCTCCCTCTCCCTCTCTCTCTCTCCTTTCCCTCCCTCTCTATCTCTCCTTCTCCTTCTCTCTCCCTCTCCTCATCCCTTCTTTTCCCTTTGCTGCAGCTGAAAAAGAAAAAAAATTATCCCTTGCATTCTTAGGATCCCTGTGTATGTGTTGTTACCTCAGTTGACTCTTCTACATCTTACAGATACTAACCAATCTCCTCCAATCCAGGGAGAGGGTTAAAGGAGGAAGGGAAAGGTATGATGGGGCTGAGCTTCTCACATGTTTAAAAAAATATATGTTGAAGCTTAGAAGGAGACACTGAAAAGGAAATCTGAAAAAATTTCCAGGATACTCATGACATCTCTGGCCTGAAGCCCTGCTTCAGAAGGCAAGTACAGAAAGTCCTGAAGGTACCTTCGTGTTCATCCAATCCATATGCTTAGTTTGACAGAATAGGAAATGGAGACCAAAGAGTGGGGACCATAGTGGTTGCATATGGTCACACAGGTAGTCTGAACTTGAACCCAGACCCTCTGACTCCAAAGCTAGCTTTCTTTTTTATAATACCATGCTTTTTTTTCTCTCTCTCTGTTCCCACCCCTGCATTTGCACACACTTTTTATTTTATATTTAGTTTTGCTCCATGTTTTATGGATAATTATAAACATCATCAAGGGTCTAGATAGCTGGCCAAGAAGGGTTTAGAAGATGTTGGTAATGGAGTTGGGTTGAAAGGAGTGTCTTCATATAGTTAAGGAGGCGTTTAAGTCTTGCTAAAAGTTTGTTCTTAAGAATATATTTGGTATACCCTTCAAATGCCCTTTTTCCTTTCTCCCCCTATATTAGGTATTTATATTCCCTGTGTCTTTACCCTAAACATTGTCATGCATTTGCTCACTTTTTTTTTCACTTGGCACAGTGAAATGAGTACTGGACTTGCAGTTAGAAGAAGTAGAAAGCAGGCTGGACCTGGAGTCAGAAAACCTGGATTTGATTTCTATAGGATGATAAATTTAGAGCAGATCTCAGTGATCTTTTCCAGAGGTTCCCAAAGTGGGCAGTACCACCCTCTGTGGGGCACTGGAATGAGGTGGGAGGGGAAGGCCAGTAGTAGCTTTTTCAATTAGAGGCATTGAATAAAAATAAGGGGGCAGGGGAAGCATAAGGAAAGAAGAGAGAAAAATTTTTAAAAACTGTACATCTTCCATCTGTTGTGTAACAGAGTTAAAGTTATAGTGATTACATTATTTTCCAAATAAACACACAAAATGCAAGTTATAACCAGTTAGTGGTCAAATTTGCTGACAGGTCTTAACAAGCAAGTGTTGGCAAGAGAGTGTGTTGTGCATTGTCAAGCATTCATCAGCAGGCATATGTACATGCAATGACTTGTTTACAATGTGATACTATACAGTTACAAGACACAATATTGTATCACCAAAATTTTAATGCAGGAAAAAACCCATAAATTTACAATAAATTATTAAATTTAAGATGCCTCATTTAAAAGAATGTATTTCATATTTTTAAATGATGCAAATTTACAAAAAAGTGTTAAAGGGTTAAAGAAAGATGGGGAGGCACTGAGTAATTTTTTTAAAAGGGGGTGGTTTGTGTGTTTTCTTGAGCTTCTTGAGGGTAAATTTTATGTTTTTACCTTTCTCACGGTGCTTAAAACATGTTTGTTCATTGACTGATTTTTAAGGAAAAGAGCTAGAGGAATGCTGATAGGTATTTCTTCTATTTCTTACCTCTGAGGGTTTTCTTTTTAAGGCTAAACGTGCCTGTTTCCCTCAACTGATCTTTATGTGAGATGGCCTCAAGGCCTTCTCCATCCCAAATTGCTCTCTTCTGGACATTCTCTCGATTATCAGTATCCTTCTTAAACCATGAACACTATACCCCAGATGAGGTCTCACAAAGGGACCATCACTTCCTTATTCCTAGAAGCTATGCCTTTCACACTGCAGGCCCAAGATTGTATTGGTTTTCTTGGCTGTCCCATCACACTCCTACCTTATATTGAGCTTAAAGTCTACTAAAACTCTCAAAGCATTTTTATAACTGTTATCTAGTCATGGCCTTCCTCATTTTATGCCATTAGAGCTGGTTTTTATCATTATTATTACTGTTATTATTTAGAGTTATTACTTAAGTGTAAGACTCTATAGTTATCTCTGTTGTATTTCCACTCAATTACTAGCTATGTAACCCTAGGCAAGTTTCGTAATCTCTGTCTGCCTCAGTTTCCTCAATTATAAAATGGGGCTAATAATAGCACCTACCTCCCCCAGAGTTGCTGTGAGAATCAAATAAGAGAATATTTGTAAAGTGCTTAATACAGTACCTGGCATTTAGTAAAAACTTAACAAATGTTTGTTTTTTTCCTTCCTTCCTCAGTGTTCTAGCCTAAACTTTTGGATCTTGATTCAGTAATCCACTGTGTTAGCTAGCCTTCCCAATTTGACGTCAGCCAGATTTGATTAGCATGCCATCTATGTTCATCAAATATTGATGAAATGATATCGATGGCTTTATCTAAGTCACTGATAAAAATGTTAAACAACATGAGGCCCAGTATAAATCCCTGGGGTACTCCACTGGAGACCTTTTACTACATTGGTGTTTAACCATTAACGACTCTTCACTGATTGCAGCCATCTCACCATCTAATTATACTCTTGTCTAATCCACACGCCCATCTTCTCCATAAGAATAGTGTGAGATACATTGTCCAAAGCTTTATACATTATCAAAAGCTTTGTTGAAGTCTAAGTAAGCTGTATACACAGCATTTCACAGGTCCACTTGTTTAGTAATCCTGTTAAAAAAGGAAATGAGGTTAGTCTGTCATGACCTGTTCTTGATGAAGCCATGCTGGTCCTTTGCAATGAACACTTCCCTTTCTAAGTGGTCACCAGCTATCTCTTTCGTGATCTGTTTTACAATTTCCTCACAAATTGAAGTCAAGCTCATTTGGCATGTGGTTTGCATACTCTATTCACCTTTTTGTCAAAAATTGGGACAGCATTTGCTGTTCTCCAATCTTATGTTACCTCTCTTATTTTCCATGATCTTTCAGATTTCACTAGCAGTGACTAAGCATTCACATCTACCAGTTCACTGGGGATCCTAGGAGGTATTTCATCAGGGTCAGATGGCTTGAGTTCAAGGGCAGATAGGTGCATTTTAACTACCTCCTTACTAATCTTGGGTACCCCTTCCCTTTTTCTCTTGTTCCATCACTCCCAGTTCAAAATCATTTTGTGTTGTTATTATTAGCCTACAAATAATTGCCTGTATGCCCTGAATAGTGATAAGATCATAGAGCTAGAGCTGAAAGAGATTTCAGAAGCCATCTAGACCAACACCATTTTACAGATGAAGAAGCTGACGCCCAGAAATGCCTGGAACCTCTAGGTTCCTCTGTACCTCTAGGCCCCATCTCCCATTGGCGAGTTTCTTCTGAGCCCTCCATTTTGAATAGTGTCCCAGGCAAGACATCTTTCATTTTGCCATCTGTTTTATCTTCTGATTCTCCAGACTTTACCACCATGCCCCAGTGCCTGCTTTTCAACTCCTTTGTATGAATTGTATTACCCCATTAAAATTTAAGCTCCTTAAGGGTAGGAAAGGGGCAGCTGGGTGGTGCAGTGGATAAATTGCCAGGCCCAAAGTCAGGAATATACTTCTTGAGTTCTTCCTGGGTTCTAATCTGGTCTCAGACACTTAATAGCTGTGTGACGCTGGGAAAGTCACTTAACTCTGTTTGCCTCAGTTCCCTCATCTGTAAAATGAGCTGGAGAAGGAAATGGCAAACTACTCCAGTATCTTTGCCAAGAAAAACCCAAATAGGGTCACGAACTCAGACCCAACTGAAATGACAACAACCACAAGAGCAGGTACAATCTTAAAATTGGCAAACTATAGCCAGGCCAGATCCAGCCTTCAGCTTGTTTTTTGTATGGTTATAAAATAATTTTTATATTTTAAAATTGTATGTAAAAAAATTCTTATTTTGCTTTCTACACTGATTTTAGTTTTCTGACCACTACTCTTATGTAGTAAGGACTTAATACTTCTTGCCTTGCCCAAGGTCATACAGCTAGTAAGCATGAGAGGTGAGATTTGAACCCAGGTCCTCTTATTCCAGAGTCAATGTTCCTTTCACTGAGTCACAGTGCCTCCACCCAGGAAATCACATCTAATCCTCTCTTCTTCCTCAGACCTTTGCTAGATGCTCTCCCACCTGATAGCAGCTGTGGCTGCCCTGTGTCACTGTTTGGAGGACAAGCAGATTTTTCATCCTCAGAGCATTCAGTTCTTTCCTGTCTAGGAAAAGCTTCAAATCTGTTTATTAATCTCTAATTGTACAGCTGAACAATTTCTCCTTTTCCGTTTTCCATCATCCTGACTCCCCTCCTCCACCTCAGATCCCATTTTTTCCCATTGATTATTCACTGCTGTTTTCCTTAGGAACATTTCATTCTCCTTAACAACCTGTAGCATGGAAAGGTTAACTTTGAGTATCTTCACCTTCTTTTCCAGGAGGGAGAAAAACCTACACCTGGAATGCAAATAACAGTCACAGAAATACAAATATCACACATAGGATTCAAGTCATTGCCCAACATCCTACTCTCCATAATTGTTGAGATTTTCAGCCTTTTCATTTGAAGTATTTGTGGGTGTTTATACCACCAACCTAAGTACCCAATTAAAACATTTATAGCCAATTATTGCTTCTTAATAACTTGAAAACTCCACTCAATTTCTTTTCCTTTTTTTAAGTCCCCAGCCTCAGCCATAAACACCTCCTCATCCAACTTTATCCCAACCTCTAATAGGTTTCACCAGTTTCCCCCACCCAACAATGTACTCTAACAATTTGCTTAATTTTTCCATGTCACAGCAACTATCTTCTCTTGACCCTTCTGGAATCTACCTTCCCAGATTCTACTCCCTAATCCTCCTACAGCCTCCTTAACCCTCTCTAATCCTTTTATATTCTCCTTAATTGTCCTTGATCCTGCTTTGCCTGTTCTTTGGCCCACTAATCATTTAGAATAATATTAATTAATCCCCTTTTCAGTTCACCTTCTTTGTTCATATTTCCTTCATTTATTATAATTTTTTTGTGCTATGGTCTACAAAAATGTGAAATATTTCTGCCTTTTTAAATTTGTTTAGAAGTTTTTTATGCCCTCACACATGATCAGTTTTTGTAAAAATGCTGTGAGATGCTAAAAAATAAAGTAATCCTTAATATCAAATTAAAACACCACACACTGGCAAACATAGATGAGGTATTTTAAAACTAGTTTACAAGGGATGACTCATTGGGTCAAGAAGGTGGAGGGATAAATTTTAAAATGATTATGATATAAAAAAGATTAATAAAATAAAACTTTTTAAAGATTCTCATTCAGAAATTGCTAAAATGTCTATTATAGGCTCATATATTCAGAGTAGAAGGAACCTTAGAGATCATTTAATTTAACCTCTTCACTTGACAAATGAAATTGAAGCCAAGAGAAGTTAAGCAATTTGCCCTTGGTCACATAAATCATAAGTGACACAGCCAAAATTCATATCCATATCTCACTCCATATCCCTTGTTTTCCACTGCACAAGTATACTTTGTTTTTCCAAAACTCTGTTTAGATTCTTACTTTCTTATCTTATTTCTATATTTGTCTAAGTCTAATGGAGGCTCATTGAAATCCCCTACAGTTATTGTCTTGTTTTAAGTCTTGCAAATCAGTTAACTTTGCCTTTAAGTATTGAGATACTATGCCATTTGATGTGTCCATGTGTGTTTATTTAATATTAATATTGTTTTTCTTGGGGGTCTTTATGTATAAAATAATTTCTATATTTGTCTCTCTTACTTTTTTTTTAATTCAGCAAAGACATAACAAGTGCAACTTCAACCCCTCATTTTAATTCTGCATTAAACTTTATGTCTTAAATGCTTTTTTTCTTACAGGAAATTTTTGGATTTTGCCCTCTAAACCATCCTGTCACTTTGCTCCATATTTTGAATTAGTTCATCCTATTCATATTCATGACTATAATAGTTAAATTTATTTTCCCCTCCCTCAAATTTTATTACATTTTTCTCTTTTTAAAAAAAGAAAAAGAAGGAAATCAGTACTAGGTATTTATAGTGTATTCTCTTAGGATCAATCTAATTTCAGTTTATTTCCTTTCCTATTTCTTCCATGGCTAGACCTAAATCACCAGGTTCTGCCCTATCCTCACACACTCTCCCTTTTCAGGATAATTAACTTTCCATGACTGTAGTATATTTTGCTTGAGGCTATTCAATTCCTCACCCCTCACTGGATTCAAATACTTCTTTCCCTCCCTCAATTTCCTTATCTGTAAAATGAGAGTTTTGAATTAATTGATAATTAAGTCCCTTCTAGTTTTAAATCCTGTGATACAGTATGTCTTCAGTGACTTCTGCCCAGACGAAAGTGACCTCTCCTGAAATCTTTTAGCATCTTCTTTAAACCACTCTTGTACACATCAAATAGTTTGTGTTATAGTATCTATACATACCTTAGTTCCTTTATCAGATTATAAACTCATTGAAGGGTGAGATTGTTTCTCATTCATCTTTTAATCTTCCCAAAGGCCTAGAAAAGAGGCACCTAGGTGGTTCAGTGATAGGGAGCTGAACCTGGAATCAGGAAGACCTGAAATCAAATCCAGTCTCAGATACTTGCTAGTTGTGTGACCCTGGACAAGTCACTTAACTTCTATTTGCCACTTCAGTACCTTTGCCACGAAAACCCCATCAGGGTCACAAAAAGTCATACACGACTGAACAAAAGGCCTAGAACAGTGGTTTGTCCATAGCTGTCACTCAATAGATACTTATTAATTGAATGAGATAATAATACCTTGGACTTTTATAGCCTTTTACTGTCTGCAAAGCACTTTCACTTATTTTATCTCCTTGGATCCTCACCCCATTACTGTGAGGTAGGCAGAAAAGGTATTATCATCATTGCACAAATGCCTGCTACCTACTGTGCATAATACTGAACCTGGAGTCAGGAAGACCTGAGTTCAAATCCTGCCTCAGAAACTTACTAGTTGTGTGACCATGGGCATATCATTTAACCTCTGTGTGCCTCAGTTTCTGCATCAATAAAATGAAATTAATAATAGCACCTACTTCCCATGCTTGTTGTGAGGATAAATGAGGTAATGTTTGTAAACCTCAAAGTGCTTTATGAGTGCTAGCAGTTATTATTATATGTGGCAGCTAGGTGTTGCAGTAGATGGAGTGCCATGCCTGGAGTCAGGAAGACTCATCTTCATGATTCAAATTGGGCGTCAGACACTTAATAGCCATGTGACCCTGGGCAAGTCACTTAACCCTGCTTGCTTCAGTTCCTTATCTATAAAATGAGCTAGAGAAGGAACCAGCAAATCACTCCTGTATCTTTGCCAAGAAAACCCAAATGACTGAACAACAACAACAAATTATCATACGGAAACTTTAGAAGAAGTTAAGAGATTTGTCCAAAGGGATACAGATGTTCAGTGATGGAGCTGGATCTCAAACACAGGTCAGACATATATTTGTAAGATTCTGAACTGCTGGCTGAGTACCGCTGTGAGACTTTTTCATGAAAAATTATTTTAATTCATTAAATAGAATCTGTTCTTTTAAAACCCTTTATTCTTTCCAACATAGTTAAGGACTGGACAGCAGCATTGCTTTTTCTTTGATTTAGAACCATACAACTTCACTGTTATTGTTGTAATCATTCTAGTTCTGGATGTGGCAGCCTATTGGTCTTTTAAGATGTTGAAAGGTTGAGTCTGGGTTAGAGAATAGTCCATCAAAATGAGATGGTACATATAGAAGTACTGTCAGAAAAAAAAAAAAAACTTGCCTTAGCCCATCCTACTTTGGTTCTGCCTACCTCCCTGTTGGATTTTGACACGGGCATCCTTGGCTCCAACTTTGCTTTTCACTTTTGACCCTCTTCAATTCAATCTTATTCACCTCAGCATCACTTTCTTCCAGTCTTTCAGTCCATAGACCATCCTACATTTGACCTTTGGCATTAGATGCCCTGCTCTGATCTCTTAATTCCACAGGTCAAGTTGGTGGCTCCAATCTTCTTCCTGGATGGATGGAGGAATGAATGAATGAATGATCAAGCATTTCTTAAACTCTAACTATGCACTGTGCTAAGCACTGAAGATACAAATTGCTTTCCTCAAGGAGTTCACATTCTAAATAGAGGAAGGCAGCACATATAGCAGGAGGATTCAGCTTCCAGTCAGTATGGAAAGACCCAGTGGTACTTAGGGTACAGGAGCAAGGCAGAAGGTAATGCACTCTCTTTAGTGTCATTTCCATTGATAAAAAGCATATCGACTTCTGGTAGCCATTTGACAGTAGCAGGGCCTTTGATGGTGAGAATTCTCTAATCTTAAACCTCTCCCTACCTACAGGTTCCTCCCCTACTGCCCTCAAACATGGCCAAGGTGCCCCCATCCTTTAAAAAAAAAACAAACCTTTAGTATGCCCTTCCATTCTCTCAAAAGATTGTCCTATTATCTTTTCTCTCTTTCTCAGCAAAACTACTTGAAAAAGCTATCTACAACTATTGTTTTCACTTCCTCTCTTTTCATTCCTCAACCTTTCATAAGGTTGCTTCTGACCTCATCACTGCACTGAAATTGTTCTTTCCAAAGTGACTACATGATTTCTAATCCCCAAATATGACTGATCTTTTCTTTTCTCAGTTCTTATCCTTCTTAACCTTGCACTTGACCACATTGACCACTCTCTCCTCCTGGCTAATCTTCTCTGGGTTTTTGTGACATTACTCTCCCTTCATTCTCTTCTTATCTGTTTGCTAAGTTCATCTTACCTGTTTGCTGGGTTATCATCCATATCACACACTTTAATTGTGAGTTCTCTGTAAGACTTAGGCCGTTTTCTACATACTTCATTAGCTTTCATGGGTTTAATTATCACCTCTATGACAGTGATTCACATGTCTATCTATCTAGCCTCAGTCTCTCCCCTGAATTTCAGTCTCACATCACCAGTTGTCTATAAGACATTTAAAAATGGGGAAATCTCAGATTCATCATGTACAAAACAGAGCATATCATCTTTAACCCCAGACCTACTCTTCCAAACTTTCCTGTTTCTATCATTCTTCCAGTCTCCCGCATTTGTAACCTCATTGTTGTCTTGCATTGCTCTCTGTCAATCACCCCAAGTATCCAGTTAGATGCCAGATTTTGCCATTTCTACCATCACAAAATCTCACATCTGACCCCTACTCTCCATTCCCACAGCTAATTCAGGCCCTCATCACCTCTAGCCGGGATTATTACAACAATCTACAACAATTAGAACAATTCTAAACTGGTCTTTCCTCCTCAAGTTTCCCCCCCATTCCAGGCTCATCTTACACACTGTTGCCAGTTATTTTCCTTCCCTGGAGATTCCTGTGTCACTCCCCTACTCAATCAACTCTAGTGACTTCCTTTTGCCTCTCAGTTTCATTTTTGAAGCCTCATACACCCTTATTCCAGTTTATCTTCCTGGCCTCATAGTACATTACTCCCCCTTCCACCAAGCTGGCCTCTTTGTTCCTTACAAGGGAAACACTATCTTCCACCTCTGTGCCTTTTCATTGGCCATTCTTCCATTGCTAAAATGTACTTTCTCCTCACTTCCACCTCATAGAATCCATATCTTCCTTAAAGATACTATTCACATGCTGCCTTCTACATGGAGCCTTTCCTGATGCCCCCAACTTGCTAGTGCCCTTCCTTCCACACTACTTTAACTACTTTGCATATGCTTGTATTTATTAACTTGACATTTGTGCTGTATATCTTTTTATCTGGACTTGTTATCGCCTGCATTAATATGTAAGCTCCTTGCAAGTAGGAATTGTTTTATACTTTGTACTTGTACTTTGTATTTGTCCAGTGTCCAGTGTATGTGTTTAATAAATGCTTATTGATTGATTGACTGGAGACTTCCAATGTTTGTGTGTCCACACTTGACTAACTACAATAAAGTCACTTAACTTTGTTTAACCTGCAGTAAAATGCCCCCATATGGGCAGCTAGGTGACACATTAGATAGAGTTCCAGGTCTGGAGTCAGGAAGGCTCATCTTCCTGAGTTCAATCTGGTCTCAGACACTTGCTGACTCTGTGATCGTGGGCAAGTCGCTTAACTCTTTTTGCCTTAGTTTCCTCATCCATAAAGTGAACTGGAGAAGGAAGCCACTCTGGTATGTTTGGCAAGAAAACCCCAACAAATCTGGCCTCAGACATATAACACTTATTAGCTGTGTGACTCTGGGCAAGTCACTTTGCCTCAACCAAAAAAAAAAGTGCCAAGAAAAATTGGGTCATGAAAGTCAGACATGACTTTAAAAAAAACCTGAACAATAAAGTGCTCCCTTAGTCCATGCAGACCTTTCTCTATTGTCTTAGGAAGCTTTAAAATATAGGTTATTAATTTAAAAATCACATATAACTCTTGACCCCCCCCAGATCAAAATTCAAGTCTTATCAGTAGTATAGTGGTCTCCTGACCAATTTTTTAGTTCTGTATATTTCCCATACCCCACCCCCACTTCCAAGGCATGCAATAATTATACAGATATGCAACACAAGCATTCATAATCAATTGTGGATTTTTATAGAGAGCAAAAAATCAGTATAAACAGCATAAATAAAGAGCAAGAAAAATAACATGCTAACAAAGAGGCATGTTTGGGAAGAGTGAAAAGTTTTCAGAGAAGTCCTAGTTCTTAAAACAATGATGGCAATTGGGCAGCCTCACTCTGAGTTTTTTGTTGCATATATCAGAGACTGTACCTTCCTAGGCTGTCAATGAAGGCAAACTCCCTGCCTGGGAGCTGTGTTGTCTGTACTCCCTATCACAGATTGCGTGTCCCTCTTTTAAAACTTCCAATCTGACCCCAGCTCAAAGATTACACTAGTCCAAAGTCTTGGAGCTAAAAAGGAACCCTTGTCCTTCTGAACTGCAAATCTCAGAAAGTCAGGCAGGTTTCAAACATCTCTTATATAAGATTTAATTAGCCCTCCAAAGGTATAGCAAATAAGCTCCATTTTTGTTTGCTGATAATCTTTCACTAGCCTCATAACTAGGGAAAAGCAACTGAGCTACAAAAGCAAAGAGGGCGAGTGAAGTTTGTTGTGAGTAATTGCACTGCCAGTCTGGTATACAAAGGTGGTATTTAGCTGGGGTATATAGAGAAAAAGAAGGGTATTTACTCTTGTTGGTGAGCGTGAGATTGGCCATAACTGTTAACTTTGTTTTGTTTTGTTTTGTTTTTTTTGACTAGGCAGTGGGGTTAAGTGACTTGCCCTGGGTCACACAGCTGGTAAGTACAATGTGTCTGAGGCCGGATTTGAACTCAAATTCTCCTGAATCCAGGGCCGGTGCTCTATCCACTGTGCCACCTAGCTGCCCCTCATAGCTGTTAACTTTGGAACAAAATCATTTAGCCAATTTTGATAAGTTAAGTGCTTAGCACAGTGCCTAGCACATAGCAGACAATTAATAAATGTTTATTGATTGATTGATTCATTGAAGTGAGAGATTGAAGTAAATTTGTGTGCTGGGCTCTGGGAATACATTGGGAAAAAAACGAAACAGTTCTTGTCCTCATGGAGTTTACATTCTGATGGGAATTGGGGGAGATACAATACCTGTACAAGAAGGTAAATATGAAATAATGGGTAGGGGAGAGGGGCACTAACACCTGGGAAAATTAGGAATGACCTGGCATAGGAGTTGGCCTCTGATCTGAGCTTGGAAAAGTAAAGAATTCTAAGACACCTAAGTAAGCAAGGTGAGCTTTCCAGGCAAGTGGGACCATGGTATATGTAAAAGGAATGGAGGTGGGAGACGGCCCATCACATGTAAGAAAAAGCAAGTTATATTCTAAAATAATAGGATAAATAAAATGGGGGTGGGTGGGGGATGAAGAGACAGAATAACATTGCATGGTAAGAAATACTTATGTTTGGAAAAACATGATAGGAGGAAGAATGGTGGAAGGTATTGGGGTATATATCAATAGAGAAGGAAGATGATACGTTATCAGCATTTATTTTAGAACATGTGAAAAGAGAAAATAAATGTGGGTTTCAAGAACAGATAAAAAAATCTAGAATAGATGATTTCACTTATCTAGACATCAGCAGGAGTTCTTTCTGCTCCCCCTCAAAACAAAACAAAACAAAACCCTAGAGTACTACTAATCTCTTGATTTACCTTAATGGTAACCTCATCCTTCAAAAGTCAGAGAAACCAATTCTGGACCTTATCACTACAGGAAGAAACGAATTACTGAAGTAGACATGATTAGAACCTTGAGGAGAATTGACTGCATCATCTTGGAGAGAACTGACTACATCATCTTTGAATTTATGAGGAAGTAGAGACACAGTATAACATTTTGCCAAGTGTTTTGGGAAAACAGATTTCAGAGGATTTTGAAAAAAAGGATAGCAAGAACTCTGATCAGTGCAATGACCAACCATGATTTCAAAGGACCAATTATAAAGTATGCTACCTGCCTTCTGATAGAAAAGTGATGGACTAAAGAAGTAGAATAAAACACACAGCTTTGAACATGACCAGTGTGAGAATTTGTTTTGCAATGTAATCAAAAATATATTTGTTACGAGAAAAGAAAAGAAACTAAGTAAGGAAAGCAATTTGGCTGGAATGTATCATGTCTCGAGAGGAATGATATACTTGGAAAGGTCATTTGGAATTGGAATGTGAAAGACTTTAAATGCCAAACAGGATTTTGAGTTTATCCTAGAAGTAGTAGGGACTCACTAGAACTCCTTGAACAGGGGAGTGACTTTATTCCAGCCAAAATGGACTCTCTGGTGTTTCATGAACATGATATTCCATCTCTTACCTTGATGTTTTTACACTCACACTATCCCTCTTTGTTAGAATGTCCTTCTTCACCCTATCCCTAGAATTCCTGGAATCCTCAAGATTCACCTCTGATACCACCTCTAACAGGAGGCCTTTTCTGACCTTTCAATTATGAGTACCCACCCCGCAATTACTTTGTTTTTATTTTCTATATTGCTTATATTTTCTCAACTGTGGGTAATAGGCAGGCTTTCATAATTATCCTCCCAATAGGATACAAATGTCCCATCCCAAAAGTCTTAGTGTAGTTTTAAACTACTAAAGCTTAAATGTGCTAGGCTTAAGCTTTAGTAGCTTAAAACTGCACTCAGATTTCTAGGACACCCTATTAAGCTCTTTGAAGCTGTTTAGTTTTTGTCATTTTATCCCAGTTGACTGGTTCTTAATAAGATCTTAATAGGTACTTAGTACCTTAATAGGTGCTTAATAAGATCCTAGGATCATCTATTTAGAGGCAGAGAGGTTCTTAGAGGTTGTAGAGTACAATCCCTTGTTTTACAGATGAGGAAACTAAGGACCAGAGAGGTTAAATAATTTGGTCACAAGCAAGGACTTGAAAGTTGAACTTAAACTCTAGCTAGATCTATGATCTCAGGAAGTGGGCCTTTGTGGGCTGACTTGTGAACCTGATCAGCAATTTAAACTTTGTTTCTGTGAGAAAAATGCATTCATTGCAAGTTTTAAACTATTGATATACAAATGGACTTTTGGCACCACCTGCTTATAAGTTAAAGACTTCTTTTGATGGCTTTCTTGAATTTTTTTTTTAAATAAGGTGCTTACATTTGAAATCAGGGGATGGTCTCCTTTCAGTATCTTATAACTGACTCTTTAGTGCCATCTTCAGTTATTTTAAAAAAAGTGTTTATATTTAACTGCCCTTCATTTATTTGAGTAGCCCTTAGCTGAGAAATTCTTCACTCTAACATAGACCAGTACAAGCCAAAATTGTCCTCATTTGATGTTTTGAATGATGAGAAGTTCGTAGTATATATGATATATGTTAAAGCTAAAGTCTAAACTTTGAGATAAATTAACATTCTAGAAAACATAAAACCTGAAAAAGGTCCATCAGAGATTATTTTCTTGCTTACTGGGTTTAACCAAAATATCTGTTTGTAATAGTTGTCATTGCCTAACTAATATTTTAAGACAAGGTTGTTTCCATATAGGAATAAGACACATGCCCTCAATGAAAGTCATGCTTTTATGAGCAATGGAAATCAGAGAGATTATCACCATGGCAGAAGGAGAGCAATCATACAGATGCTGTTCCCACCCTTATTGGAGGCAATTAGTCTAAGACTCTAAGAAATAGGGGTCAGAAATGCTTCTGACTTTTGTAATTTGATTTTAGGGCACCTTTTTCATCCTGGCTTCATTTCAATTCACATTTTTAAAGTGTCTACTATATGTAAGACTTATATGAGAGTCAGTGTGGCATAGGGGATAAAAAGCCATCCTCAGATAGAGCAGTCTCAGAATCAGTAGGGTTCAAGTATTTCCTCTCATGCATACTGGCAATGTGACCCATCAGTATCCTTAGGTAAATTTCTAAGACTATAAATTGCAGATAAATTGCCAGTCTACATCAATGAAATGAATATCCACTTATGGTGTTCCCTACAGATTCCCTAAGAAAACCACTGATCTATACCCTCCCCTACCAAAAAATTTCTCTAGGCACTATGCTAGGTCCTGGAAAGAGAAAGACAAAAATGAAATAGTCCCTTGCTTAAAAGAACTAGAGATAGTGCAAAGTGGGAATTCTGAGGTTCCATAGCCAAAACACTGCAGATGGTGACTGCAGCCGTGAAATTAAAAGACACTTGCTCCTTGGAAGGAAAACTATGCAAACCTGGACAGCATACTAAAAAGCAGAGATATCACCTCTCTGACAAAGGTCCAAATAGTCAACCCTATGGTTTTTCCAGTGATAAGGTATGGCTGTAAGAGTTAGACTATAACGAAAGCTGAGCACTGAAGAATCGATGCTTTTGAATTATGTTGCAAGAGAAGAACTTTGAATCCCTTGGGCAGCAAGGAGATTGAATCAGTCAATATTTAAATAAACTAATTCAGACTAATCACTTGAAGGTCAAATACTGAAGCTGAAGCTTAAATACTTTGGCCATATAATGAGAAGATGGGACTCATTGGAAAAGACCCTAATGTTGGGAAAGATTGAAGGCAAAAAGAAAAGGGAATGGCAAAGAATGAGATGAATAGATGGTATTATGGAAATAGTGAACATGAGCTTGGACAGACTTCAAGAGATAGTGGAAGATAGTAGTGTGCCATAGTCCATGATGTCACATAGAGTTGGACACAACTAAACAATAACAACATCAATACATAGCTAGTAAGTTTCTGGGGAAGGATTTGACACAGGTCTTCCTGACTCTAACTCCACCAATCTATCCACTACTTCAACTACTTGTCTCTAAGAAAGTACTCACATAGTATTATTTGCATTTTTTGGAAGTACTATTGGTTAGAGAAATGCAAATTAAAACAACTCTGGCTAAAATAATAAATGTTGGAGGGGATGTGGGAAAACTGGGACACTAATGCACTGTTGGTGGAGTTGTGAATTGATCCAACCATTCTGGAGAACAATTTGGAACTATGCCCAAAGGACTATAAAACTATGCATTCACTTTGATCAGCAATACCCTGTTAGGTCTGTATCCCAAAGAGATTTAAAAAAGAAAAAAAAAGTTAAAGAACCTATTTGTACAAAAATATTTATAGCAGCTCTTTTTGTGGTGACTAGAATTGGAAATTGAGGGGATGCCCAACAACTGGGAAATGGCTGAAAAAGTTGTGCTATATGATTGTAATGGAATATTATTGTGCCATAAGAAATGACAAGCAAAATGATTTCAGAAAACGTTGGAAAGACTTTTACAAAGTGAAATGATACAAAGTGAAATGAGAAGAACCAAGAGAACATTATTCATAGTAACAGCAATATTATATGATGATCAACTGTGAATGACTTACTATTCTCAGCAATACAATGATCCAAGACAATTCCAAAGACTCATGATGAAAAATACTATCTGCCTCCAGAGAAAGAACTGAAGTTGTCTGAATACATATTAAAGCATACTTCCTTCCTTCTTTTCTTAATTTCTTTTTTCTTTCCTTCTTCCTTTGATCCTTCCTTCTTTCCTTCATCTCCTCATACAAAATGACTAATACAGAAATGTTTTACATGATCACATGTGTATAACTTATATCAGATTGCTTACCATCTCAGGGAAGGGTAAGAGGAGCAAGGAAGGGATAGAATTTGAAACTCAAAACTTAAAAAAAAAGAATGTTAAAATTGTTTTTACATGTAATTAGGGGAAAATTTTATAAATATATATATTTATATACTAAAATACTAAATATATATATATATTTATATACTAAAGTACTAAAAATTGCTGGTTTAGAGTGGTGCTAATTTAATGCTACCAGTTTTACAAGTGTGTGTTTGCTAATCTGAGATACAACATTAGCCAGACATTGGTAGTAGCTGGAATTTGGATTCTAGCCATAACATATCACCTATGTTCACCTAAACTTGTAAAATAAAAACCTCTGACTTTACACTGGGGACAAAGTGCCCTGCTCTTTGTATTCACACACAATGCCAATGGGAAAGTGATATTATACACAAGGTTACTCCCCATTTGGGAGTGTGGTTCACTTAGGATTGCCAACACAAGCTAGTATTCTGCTGCTTCTACTCCACTGTCCAGCATTTTCTAAGTGCCTGTGAAAATCATGTGGAATTATGTTATGCACAAGCTGCCAGCCACAGAATAGAGGTTCTTTTGTTTAGTCATGCATAAACCTGGTTTAGAGAGAGAAACCAGGAATATGGTAGGGGAGGTTCCCTTTTCACTGTATGAGCAAGAAATGTTTGTCATCCAGGCAAAGGGGAGAATAAAATCTTAGTATCTTAGATTCTGAGCTAGAAGGAAACTTAGAGGTTATCGGGTCCAATTTCTTTGTTTTACACATGAAGAAACTCATGTACTATGGGTGCAGTGCTTTTCTCAAGGTCACACACTGAGTATTTACTATAAATGGCAAAGGTGGGGTTTGAGCTCAGGCCCTGGACTCCAGATCCTTGCTCTTTGCACTGTATAGACCGTCCTGTACTGACGTAACTTAAAGCACAGATCATTCTGGAAGTCTGATGAAACCTTTGGACCCCTTCTCCAAATGATATTTTTAAATGCATAAAATAAAATGCATAGGACTAAAAACAAGTTATTAGACCAGAGGTTAAGAATCTCTAATTAAGGTGGGAGTATGCTTGGTCTAAGTTTATTTTAGGGATGTTGTAATTTCCAATCTTATGTCATAGCTGTAGGTCAATTACTTAGCTGAAATAGTCCATCAACCAATAGTATCTCTTTGTCTTCTGAGTGCCCCTTCCCCATTCAGGACAGTGATGATAATAGTAATTATAATAATAATAGCTAATATTTATATAGTACTTACTATATGCCAGGCACTGTGCTAAGCATTTTACAAACAAAACTAAGATCTTGGCAACTGCTCCCATCACTTCCTGGCAAATAGAGAAGAAATAGAAACAGTGTCAAACTTTATATTCTTGAGCTCAAAGATCACTGCAGATGGTGACTACAGCCATGAAATTAAAAGACACTTGCTCCTTGGAAGGAGCTACCTCCATTTTACAGATAAGGAAACTGAGGTAGAGGCTAAGTGACTTGCCCAGGGTCACACAGCTAGTAAGTATCTGAGACCAGATTTGAACTCTGGTCTTTCTAACTGTAAGTCCTGTCCTTTATCCATGGTACTTTAGCTGCTGATTATAAAGCTTTTGGACATTTCTAGTTTAGAGAACACAAATTATAGTAAGCTTTCCTTTACACTGTTCAAAATCATTTGCCCTAAGAGGGTCTGGGATGAACATTAACTCTGTATATAAGGACCTGACAACCTCATTGAGGATACGCGAAATCACAATTTTAGTGCTAAGATTAAATGAGAGAAAAAATATTGAAAGGAATAAGGTTACTTGCGGCACAAACGATCAAAGAATCACAAAATTTTACAGCTAGAAGGGATTTTAGTAGCCCTCTGGTATAAACCATACCCCAAAGGAATCCTGACTTATCAGTTAAATGGCTTGCAATTATAATGACCAAGTTTAACCTTTGCTAAGAGATGAGAAAAAGCAGCTCCTTCCTTTCATTGGAGATGTGGAGTGCTATGGTTATGGATCATTGCTTATGCTACTAGACTTGGTCAATGGGTCAGTTAATTTTGCTGAACTATTTCTTCTTTTGAAATTTTCATTGTAAGGAAAAGCATGCTGGGTAGAGGACAGTGAATGTTTGGAAATTAATGTGATATCAAAACAAAACAAAACAAAACTCCATATTTCAGGTCAGGACATTTTCTCTGGCTGTCCTCCATGTTTTGAATGCTCCCCCTCCTCAACTCTGCTTATTGACTTTCCTGACTTCCTTTAAATCCCAACTAAAATCCTATCTTTTACAAGTAGTCTTTCCCAGCCCCTCTTAATTCTAATGCCTTCCCTCATTTAATTATTTTCTATTTATCCTGTATATAGATTCCTTTGTATGTATTTGTTTGCACATTTTCTCCCATTTTAGATTGTAAGTGCCTTGAGGGAAGGAACTGTCTTTTGCTTCTTTTTGCATCCCTCAAACCTGGCACATAGTAGATACTTAATAAACATTTATTACTTGGTTGATTAAATAGTGCATAGCTGTTGATCGATTAATATTACTAATAAACCTATATACCAAGATATCAAAGAAAGAAAAAAATTACCTATATACAAAAATATTTACAGCAATTCTTTTTGTTGTGGCAACTGGAAACGAAGGGGTTTCCTTTCAATTGGGAAGTTGGCAGACAAATTATGATATATTAATGCAATGTAATACTATTGTGCCTTAAGCAATGATGGAAATAATAGTTTCAGAGAAACCTGGGAAACCTTGTATGAGTTGATACAGAGTGAAATGAGCAGAACCAGGAGAGCAATTTATGCTATAATAACAACATTATAAAGACAAATGACTTTGAAAGACTTCAGAACATTGATCAATGTAATGACCAACCAAGATTCCAGGGGACAAATGATTAAGTATGCTACCCAAGGCCTGACAGAATGTTTGTGGTCTCAAGATGCATGTAGAATGAGACATACATCTTTGAATGTGGTGGATGTGGAAATTCAGTTGCTTCACTATGAATATTGGTTACAAAGTTGTTGTTTTTCTTTGCCTAAACGATGGGAATGAGGTGGGAGAGAGGGAAATGCTTATTAATAAAATTAATAAATTAAAACAGAAGTCACCAATGAAACTAAAGTAAACCAAATAAAAATCTTGATAAACTGTCTCTACAACATTCCCTTGATTTTCTAGTTGAGTAGCCCTGTCCAAAAAAAAAGAAAAAGAAAAAGAAATATGCTTAGTTTGGCATTTTTTTATCTGTTCTTGATAAAGTTGTGCTGGCTGTTTATAATCACCATTTCATTTTCTAAATGTCTATTAACAATCCTTTTAATGACTGGTTCTAGATTTTCTCAGTGTATCCTGAACCCCATTCTATCCAGGTTCCCTAAGCACAGAGTGGGTATTCTGAAGGTCAGCACTGTGATATTGAGGGAGGATGGGAGATATGTCTCATGATTGGCTGAGAGACTTCTAACCCCTGAAATAGTTTGGGGAGACTCTGGAGTGAGAGAGACAGAGAGAGAGAGAGAGACAGACAGACAGACAGACAGAGACAGACAGAGAGAGACAGACAGACAGAGAGAGAGACAGAGAGAGACACAGAGAGACAGATGGAGAGAGAAACAGAGACAGAGAAAGGTAGAGATACAGAGACAGAGAGAGAGAGAAAGACAGAGACAGGAACAGATAGAGAGAGGTGTAGTTTGAGATAGATAAGGCATGAATTTTTGAGTGGCAGATAGGAAATTTCCTGGCGTCATAGACATGTGGGAAAGCTGGCCCCCACCATGTCCTTTGAGTCTCAGTGTCTAGACTACCTCCCATCCCATGACTGAGAATATCTCCAATCATTCTCTAGTTGATTGAGCTGATTTTTATATTGCTTTCATGATAAGAGGTTATCTACTCTTGTATATTCTTTCATATATTCTAATCTGTATAACTTTCCCTATTTCTGTTTACTGTTTCTTCAGATAAATAGATTGGTGTGTGCTAAGCCTTTGAAAGGAGGGAGATGCTGGTGGGTTTGCCTGCCACAAGTCTTTTTCCCCTCTAAAGCATCCTCCACTGTGCCACCAAAGTGATTTTCCTAAAGTGCAAGTCAGGTCATACAGTCTCCTCTCTCCCCAACTCAGCAAACTCCTGTGCCTCCCTATCACCTCAAAAATCCTGTGTTTGACATTCAAAGCCCTGCATAACCCAGCTGCTTTTTACCTTTCCAGTCTTCTTACCCTTACTCCTCACCACATATTCTTCAGTCCAGTGACACTGGCCTCTTGGTTGTTCCATGAGCAGGATGCTGCATCTCTCAGCTTTGGGCATTTTCTCTGGCTGTCTCCAATTCCTGGAAGACTCTCCCTCCTCATCTCTGCCTCCTGGATTTTCTGACTTCCTTCAAGTTTCAGCTAAAATCCCAATCTCTACAGGAAACCTCAAACCCATCTTTGATTCTAGTGCTTTCCCTTTATTGATTATTTCCTGTTTATCCTGCATGTAGCTTGTTTGTACATATTTGTTTTCTTGTTGTCATCTCCATTAGATTGTGAGCTCCTTGAGGGTAGGGACTGTCTTTTCCCTCTTTTTGTATCCCCAACACCTAGGAGGGTGCCTGGCGTAGTAGATGCTTAATAAATACTTATTGACTAACTGGTGAGGGGAAGCTATTGCCCTTTTTAGAGTGACTGGGGAAAGTTAGTTTATTTTTTTCCCTGACCCCTAAAAAGGCATCAAACTCCTGGACTACAAATATTTAATGTATGATAAATAGATATAATTTTAGCCATATACTTTTCTTGGAGATGGAGTGAAAGAATGGTAGTGCTGGGCTTCATCTTGCCTGCTGCCCCTTCTCTGCTAGGCTGGTGCAGCCATGGCTCTCCTCTTTTTGTCAGATCTGATATCTATCTGACATCATGCTACATTCAGGCCATCTGTTCTGCATATTAGATGGCTATCCATCTATCTATATTACACTATCACAAACTCTAGGAGGGAGTGATCATTTCCCTCCAAGGTTCTCATAATTCCTCATCAATGGCTAGATCATAGAGTGCAGGAAAGAGAATAATGTGTAATAATCCTGGAAAGGTAAGTTGGAGCCAGGTTGTGAAGAATTTTAAATGTTAAACAGAGTTTATTTTTTATCCTAGAGGTAAAAGGGACCCTTGGAACTTTTTGAGCATGAATGTGACATGCTCAGACTTATGGTTTAGGAATATCACTTTGGCAACTGTATGGAAGAGGTATTGGGGAGGGAGAGACAAGGTCAGGATACCAATTAAGAGGTTATTATAATAGGCAAAGCAAGAAGTGATGAGGGTCTGAGCTAGGGTGGTAGCCATGTTAGTGGAGATAAGGAAATAAATAAAAAGATTTTGTAGAATAGAACTGTCAGGACTTGTAACTTACTGGATAGAGTAGGTAAGGAAGAGTGAAGAGTTGAGTTTGATGCTAAAGTTTTAAATCTGAGTATCTGGGAAAATGGTGGTGCCCTTGTTCTGAGTTGGGCCTGATTCAGGCCTGGTAAGTTAGGTTTAATATTAGAATAGAATGAGACACTCTTGGGTCTTTCAAAACTCAAGGAAAGGAGATTTGCTTAGTAGGAAAAGGATATAAGGATAGGCATTAAGGGCATCTTAAGTGATTCAGCAGAGTGAAGCTCCTTCGCCTGTCACCTATGGTTTTCTACCAACCAATTGTCAGAAAGCTCCAAGAGCTCCTTGTGACTGTTTTGCACTCTGGTGACCAAGAAGTGATGTCAACAGTCTTTAGTCTCCTGAACCTATCACGTTTTAAAGTCTTAAAAACTAGCCTGACTTGTGTGGGTGTAGGGCAGGGATCAGGATTAAGGTATTGCTCATACTGTGGTCCTCAATAGAAATAGGGAAGTTAGGAAGAGGAATGCATTTGGAGTTCTGTTTTGGACATGTTGAGCTTGAGATGCCTACAGCCATAATTAGTGGGAAATAGCTAAAAGAGAGTCAGTGATGCAAGACCAGAGTTTTGGAGAGAGACTAGGACTTGATATATTGATCTGAATTCATCATAGTGATTATATTTAAACCCAGGGGAACTGATGAAAGGGAGTATATACACACATACATATATACATGTATATATGTATCTATACACACAGAGACGTATATGTGCATGTGTGTGTGTATATATATATATATTTTTTTTTAGAGTGAGAGAATATAGAATAGATATACAGTTCCCTTCCACATCAAGACTTTCCCCATCGAGGTTTTGATATATTGTGGATCAGCATAAGAAATATATAGTATTGTATAATATCAACCCAAATTTTATAATAACATACTGTAAACATCACACAAAAGAAAAAGAAAAAATTCAGACTTCTCTGGTATGAAGGGAAGGCCAAAAAATTTTACACAGATTTTCCAGATTGCAGGGGCACTGTGCCCCTACCCCCCATGAAGTGGAAGGGATAACTGTACATAAAGCATTTCTTAAGCACTTACTATGTGTCAGGCATTGAACAAAACAGTGGGAATAAAAATTTAAGCAAAAAGAAAAACAGTCCAGAAAGATCAGAGCAGTTCTAGAAGGAGAATGAAGGCAGACTGACCTGGGCCTTCTATAAAATGGAGTCTGCAGGAGAAACTCACCAATGCAAGACCGGGAGCTCCAGAGGGAGCAGGCAGCAGACGTGGTAGGTGGCTTCAGGGTGAGGTCACCTCAGGCTTTAACAGATCTACATGTATAAAGATGACTAAATGTAGAATTGGTCTAGATCTTATTGATTCCCTCAAATTATTACACGGACTTCTGTCCATGGGGTCTTCTTGACAAAGATACTGGAGTGGTTTGCCATTTACTTCTTCAGTGTGTCCCTGTTTTACAGATGAGGAACTGAGGCAAATAGAGGTTAAGTGACTTGCCACTTGGGTCACACAGCTAATAAGTGTCTGGGGCCGGATTTCAACTCAGATCTTCCTGATTCAGGCCCCATGCTCTATCCACTGCACCCTTCTCTGTGCTAAAAGTTTTAAAGAGAACTAAAATATACAGTTGTTATATTGGTAGAAGAATTTTTTTTAACCATTTTAATAAGTTTATCACATAAATATACTCATTAGCAATGATCAATAGGCTAAAAATCTCTTTTCCATGTTGAGCATATGTCTATCGTTACAAATAGCTAAGAATTTGCCTAGAAATATTATTGAAAGTATGTCGTTTTTTCCAAATATTTTTTCTAGGTTAGTATTTCTGGATAATTAGAGGCTTAATAGAAGTACAATGAAAAACTTATAAATGCTAACTTTCATGTTATCACATGCCTTCTCACCTACCCCTCTCACTCCCCCCACCCCCATTTGAGAACAAAAGAAAAACAAAGCCCATTACAAACATGTGTACTCAATCAAAACAAATTTCCACATTGATGATGTCCAAAAAATATTTTGTTTTATTCTGCATTCTGAATCCTTCACCTCTCTATTCATAGGCAAATATGTTCCATCATTAGTCCTTTGGAATCATGGTTGGTCATTATGCTAAGAGTGCAGCACAATAGTATTCCAAAACATTGGTGCCATAACTTGTTCAGCCATTCCCCAATTTATGGACACTCCTTCGGATTCCCATCCTAGCTCTACTATCCATTGTGCCATTTAGCTGCCTCAAAATTAGATATTGCTTTAAGGTTTGCTAATCCTTTACAAATGATGTCATTTTATTTTCATCTACCCCATTTTTGAAATGGACTCCTGCCTGGAAATGTTTTGAGCCTGGCTGTGGGTTCCTGGGTTGTGGTCCTGGAGAGAAAGTGGCTTTTTTCTCACCTGGGGCTGAGCCTGGTATGGTTGCAGGAGTGTAAGTGGTGAGATGGACTTCTACAATACAGAGGGTTTTTTGTTTGTTTGTTTTTCTTAACTGAGCACTGCTGCAGAAGCATGAAAGAGCAGTTGAATGGAGGAGCTAGGGAGAACCACACAATAAGGATGGGTGGAAAGGATGGAGGGGACTTTCAATTAGTGAGTTCCTGGGCTAGAGTGAGACTTCAGGATGGAGAGCTGTGAGTCTGTTTTCTTTAGTGTTTCATACCCAATAACCATAATGTATCTTGAATGCCTCTCTGCAGCCTTTGACACTGTTGATGACCATCTCCTCCTAGATACTCTCCTCTCTAGGTTTTCATGATTTTACTTTTCCCCAGTTCTTCTCTTAACTGTTTGGCCACTTCTCAATCTCCTTTAATGGATCAATGATCTCATAACTAGTAAGTAACTGAGACAGGCTTCTTGAGCCATCTACTATACTACCAAAGATCTCCCTCAGTCATGCCTCTTACAGATGTTGCCAAAGAGATCCAGATGCCTGCTGCTTTGAGGCAGAAATATCCCACTGTTCCCTTCCTCAACTCCCCACGGTATTTTAACCTAACCCCTGCTCCATCTTTTGGCTTTGTAGGAAGCTGAGAAGTCAGATGGAAGCTGCTGAAGTGCCTGGAAGTGAGAGAGGGAATATATCCATAAGGTCATCAGAAAAGATTGTGGAACTGAAGTATTGTGGAATGTTGTGCTGCTGAATTCCATCTGGGTTTCAGGTGAAAGGTAATGATTCCTTAGTCCCTTCTCCCCTTTCCCTCCCTCTCTTTACCAAGGACATGAGTCTGATGTTTCCTCAGAATCCAGCTAGATTTATCTTTGTTTCCTGAAAGTCTGTTTATTCATTTACTCTTTAAACATTTACTTTATCTCTTAAAACTGGAAAAATATGGAGAAGTTGTTAACCACCCACATTGCTAAATGGTGTGTAGCAGAGAGAAGTAATTAGAAACACTGGGGAGGGGAGATGAAGAGATTAAAAAGCAAAGTATTTTGCTAGAGTATGGGGTCTCAAAGGCCGAGAAGAAAGTACTTGATTTATTTTTACGTCTTTCCAGGAAAAAAAGAATATATTTACTGGTGTTTCACTAGGCAAATGAGTGTAACAGTAACTGGTTCAGTTTCTACCTGGGTTTGCAAAGAAATGAAACAAACTCCTGCTTGCAAAGAACTTATATTCTATGGGAGGAATACAAGTGTGCAAGGTAAATAATCTTAAAGTACACTAATGCAAAGTCCTAT
This sequence comes from Vombatus ursinus, assembly GCF_900497805.2. Lineage (NCBI taxonomy): Eukaryota > Metazoa > Chordata > Mammalia > Diprotodontia > Vombatidae > Vombatus > Vombatus ursinus. The sequence continues at coordinate 1,045,079 of NW_020953936.1, forward strand.
CAAGAAGAAGAGAGTGCTAAAAACTCAGGAGATCAAGAGATACTTCATGTAGAAGTTGTCAATTGAGCTATGCTTTTAAGGAAGCTAGAGACTCTAGGAGAGGGAGAGGAGTATATTACAGATACAGGGGACTATTTGTGCAAGGACTGAGTATAAGGAGTATCATATTACAGTGCTGGTAAGTACATCCTCAGACAGTTTTCAAGGTTCATCAATTGCAGATTGAGGGGTTGATGGCATGGAGGGCTTCAGCTCAAAATCCATCTTCTCTAGGAAGACTTCCCTGGTCCCCTAGCTGCTACTGCCAGTCCCTCTAAGGTCACCTTTCATCTATTCTGTATTTATTGTATATGTACTGATTTATGTTGTCTCCCTAGAATGTAAGCTGAGGGCAGACACTGTTTTTGCTTTTTATTTATATCCTCAGCATTTAGCATAATGTGTAACATAGAATGAGCCCTCAGTACATTCTTGCTGAGCAGTGACCACCCAGGATTCCAGAGGACTGACCCCTAATGAAACATGCCTGACAAGAGAGGATTCAAGGTGCATATTGAAAGATATTTTTTGAACATGGCCAATGTAGGAATTTGTTTCGCTTTAATATGTTTGTTTGTTACAAAGCTTTTTTTTCCTTTCTTTTTTTCACTGGGAAGGTGAGTTTTCATTAGCTGAAAAAAAAAAGCAACCCTGCTTGTTAATCAAAAAACTGATTGATTAGAGGGCAGCTGGGTTTGGAGGTAGACTTAAACTCAAATTTCAGTTTTGCTCTTTATTCCCTCTGTGACTTTGACCACTTAAACTCTCTAGGCCTTAGTTTTCTCATCTGTACAATGGGGGTGTGGTATACGACGGGCCGCATTTACTCCTTCCAGCTCCAAATCTATGGTGTTATGACTAAGACGATCTTTGGGGCTGATGTGAGCGAAGCAGGAAACAGAAGGAGGACCTCGGATGGGGAATCGCGTCTGCCCTTCGGGTCAGGCTGCCTCTCCAAGACAAGAAGGAACAGGAAAGGGAAATAACTGGCAGCCCCATAACGTCCACGCCAGAGAGTCGCTGGAGCCAGGAGAGCAAAGGAGGGAAGAGGGAACGCGCTTGCTCCCGCCTCCCACGTGGTTGGCTCTAGTTGTCCCCCGAGATGCCCCGCCCCCTCTCCGCCCCCGCCCTTCCGCCACGCCCCTTCCGGTCTCCGAGGTTTGATTCTATTGGCGGGCGGAAGCGAGGCGGGGAGCCCGGGAGGTTTGAACGCTGGCCGGGGAGGTGCGGTTGCGTGCGTCTCCGCTGCCGCTTCACTTCGCTCCCCCAAGGCCTGTTCAACGGTTCGGCCGGTTCGCCTCGGCCTGTCCAGCGGTCCGTGCACGCCCCGTCCTCCTCGCGGGTGAGTGGCCGCCCGGCCCGGCGGGGATGGGGTCGGAAACCCTCGGAGACGTCCTGGCGCGGCGCGGCGGGACGGAGGAGACTGGGCGACCGAGCGGCTCCTCCCACCTGCGGGGCCGCGGGCAGAGCCGGCTCCGGGGCGCCTGGGTCACCCAGGCCATCCACACCGTCTCTCCGGGCTGGGACCAGGCCAGGGGTCCTTGGGGGCATCCCAGGAGCTCCGCGAACTTGGTTGGGGAAGAATACACTTAACAAGCTTCTTTTCCCATTAATTCTTAAGTGAAAATTAGCATTTTCTTCCGTTATGACTGTGGGCAACAAGGCATTATTCTGAGAAGGGGAGAAAGGGTCACAGAAGGGGTGTATGAGCAGCAGCGCCTTCTGAGAGGGGGTCCCTAGGCTTGACCAGATTGCCAGAGGGATCCGGGGCACAAGCGCACGAAATAATGATTGGTAGCATTTATGTAGGGCTCTACGGTTTGCAAAACAGTTTGTTATCTGATTTAATAATAATAATAATAGCTAACATTTCTAGAGGGCTTAATGGTTTGCAAAGAGCTTTACGTATTGTCAGATTCAATAATTATAGCTACCATTTATATAGTTTAAGGTCTGTAGAGTGCTTTAACATATGTTATCTGGCTTAATAGCCGACATTTGTAGAAGGCTTTATGGTTTTCAAAGCGCTTTACGTGTCTGATTTAATAATAACTAAATTTATAGTTCTTTAAGGTTTGCAGAGAGCTTTAACATATATTATCTGATTTAATAATAATAGCTAGCATTTCTAGAGGGCTTTAAGATTTGCAAAGCGCTTTACATTCTGATTTACTAATAGCAATTACGTAGCTGCATTCTGATTTAATAATAGTAGCTAGCAATTATGCAATTGCTTAATTTTTTTTTTTTTGAGTCAGTCGAAGTTAAGTGATTTGCCCAGAGTCACACAGTTATTATTACACCTCTGAGGTCAAATTTGAACTCGGGTCCTCTTGATTCCAGGGCTAGTGCGCTATCCACTGTGCCATCTAGCTCTCCCTAGTTCCTTGAATTTTGCAAAGTCTTTTACGTGTTTAATTTAATAATAATACCTAGCATTTATATGTTTTATAGCATATATAGATAGTGTTTAAGTGCTTTCCAAATATCCTGTTTTATCCTCATAACAACTGGGGAAGTAGAGCATGTGATATTAATCATCCTCATTTTATGTGTGATGAAATGGAGGCTGAGAGACATTCAGTGACTTGTCCCAGGTTGTACAGCTAAGTCTGTCTGAGGCAGAATTTGAACTCGGGTTTTCCTGATGTAGGCCTGCATGTTCTGAGCTACTTAGCTAGTAGTAATAATAATAAAAACAGTACTAATAGCAATATTTAACATTTATGTAGTGCTTACTATATGTCAGGTACTGGAAAGCACTTTAAAGTTATTTCATTAGATTCTTACAACAATCCTGAGAGGTAGGTGCTATTATTATCCCCATTTTGTGAGGCAGACAGAGATTAAGTGACTTGCCTAGGGTCACACAGCAAGGAAGTGTCCGAGGCTGGATTTTAGTTCCAGTTTTCCTGATTCCAGGCCTAACCAAGAAGAAAGGCAATAGCAATACTCTGAGAGCAACCTTTAATGTGATAGCTGAAAGGGAAACACTCCTATAAGAAAGGAGGCTGGGTTCTGGGCCCCATTTTGCCCCTCAGATCCATGTATTGTTAGAAGTTGTTTAGTGGATATTCAGCCTCACTTTAAACATGTTTGGGGAAACAGTTGTGAATAAGGGAATTTAACCAGGTGATCTCCAAGGGTCGTTCTAGCTCTGAATCCTATGACAAAAGTGTTTGTTTGGAAATTCTTCTTTTACAAATCTCTCTTCTTTGTACTCATCACTCCTACTTCTGCCTGTTGGAGCAACTAGGAATAGATGTTTTTCCTTTCATGTGAAGACTTTGCAGTTATTTGAAGTCAGTGATTGTGTTTCTGGTTAGTCTTATTTGTCCAGGCTAAATAGTCTTTGTTTCTCATGTGATCTAGTTTTTATGTCCATCACCCTTATTGTCATGGTCCTCTGGATATGCTTTTAGCTTCTTAAAATGTGACTGGAACATAGTACTTGAAGTCTGACATAGTATAGTGAAGTCCTTACCTCTCTTGTTCTGGATACTATACTGTATTTAAAGGAGTTCTAAGATTGCATTTGCTATTTTTGATAGGCACATCACCTTGTTTCAGCATTTTTTTGAGCTTGTACTCTACTGAAATATTTCACATAAATTCCTTTTAAGCCGGGTATCCTCCATTCTGAAGGTTTGTGATTGATTTTGTTGAACATGCATATAAGACTTTATATTTGTCCCTATCAAATTTCATTTTGTTAGTTTTGGCCTTGTTCCAGTCTACAGTGATCATTTAAAATATTGTCTCTGTCACTAAGTGAGTTAGCTCTGTACTGAAGGATTGCCATCCACTTGGCTGATAAACATGTCCTTGTCCAAGCCATTGATAAAAGTGTTGATGGCCAGGGATATAGACTTGGGGCATATTACTGGAGATTTCCTTTTATACTCTTTGGGTAATACTCTTTTGATGGTGTAGCCAGCTGCAAATTCGATTGACAGACCTGTCATCCAGCTCAGACTTTTTTTTTCATGTTTTACAGAAAGGTGCCATAAGAGATTTATTAAATATCTTGTGCCTACAGCCTGTAGCAGTACAATTTTTAATTTTGTTTCTGTGGCAGTTTTGTCTCTCTGAGACATTTTTATCTGTAAAATGGTAATAATAATAGTTTCCTTTGGAGCTCCTAAGTTTGGAGCTGGAAAGGAATGTTTGAGATCCATCTACTCTAACCCTCTCATTTTACAGGTGAGGAAACTGAGTCCCAGAGAGGTCAAGTGACCCAACCAGGGTGACACTGGCAATAAGTGGCAATGCTAGGGTTTAATCCTAGGTCTTTTCATTGTAATCTCTGGGGGTAGGAGGTCTGTATTAGCTCTTCCAGATTGTATGATTGACAGCTAGGAGAAAAAGTGGATGGACCACCTGGGCTTGGAATCAGGAAGACTCAACCTCATGGATTCAAATGTGGCTTCATACACTTACTAGCTGTGTGACCCTGGGCAAGTCACTTAACCTTTTTGTCTCAGTTCCTCATCTGTAAAATGAACTGGAGAAGGAAATGGCAAACCACTCCAGTTAAAGAAGCATCTTTGCCAAGAAAACTGCAAATGTGGTCACAAAGAGTCTGAAAATGGCTCAATGATGATTATATGATTAGCTCCCTGTTCTTCTGCCTAGGCAGGCACTTGGGCTACTTTTAATGAATCAGGTGGAGGCCTCTGTCTTTCTCTACAGGGTAGAATGAAGGGAACCCAAGAAGTACAGGGAAAAAAAGTTGGTTTCTTTCATTTCCTTGAACTTTTGAGTTCCTACTATATCCAGGGCCCTGGGAATCATGGAGGAAATGAAGAGTGAGATATGTTCTTTACACTTACTGAGCTTCAGTCTTGTATGTAGGCTTATTTCTGCAGGCAAGGGACCGTTTTAGAGCATCGTATCTACTCCCTGGCTTCTTTCTCCCCTTCCTGCCCCTCACTCACTGTCTCATCTGCTTCATTAATTCTAGCTCTCAAATCAGCTTCATGTCTTTCTCTGTCTCTAATCTTATGACCTGCCTCAAACCTTCTGATTTTGTATGAACTTACCTTGTGCTCCTTTGCTCTGTTCTTGAATTGTTCTTCCCTTTCACTGTCAACAAAGGCTCATGCACACAGACACACAGACATGCAATATTGAAAATGATTTTTTAATGGGATTTTGAAGCTGGAAAGTTAACTTGATGATCATGATAAAACTCAGACCAAAAGAAGCTAAGTAAATTACTTGGCCAAGATCATATGACCAATAAGTTGGCAGAGCCAGGGTTAGAATCTACTTTAAACTGTTACAGAACACTTCCAGGAATCCAGGAATGCAATTTGGAATTCTGCCAAGTATCTTCTATTATGGTGGTTTATTGTGCATGATAGATAGTTGTCTAGAGGCAGTGTGGTAGCAAGATTTATCTTGTTAAAGAAGCAGCTTACTATAAATGACTTTTATTTCTCTCTGATTTCTTAGAGGGGAAATATGGTAGTTAAATTCCATAGATAATCAAACAATTGAATCACTTTTTAAAAAAAGTATTTATTTTTAGTTTTTAACATTCACTTCCATAAACTTTTTTTTTTAAGGCAATTGGGGTTAAGTGACTTGCCCAGGGTCACACAGCTAGTAAGTGTCAAGTGTTTTGTCTGAGATCAGATTTGAACTCGGGTCCTCCTGACTCCAGAGCTGGTGTTCTATCCACTGGGCCACTTCCATAAGCTTTTGAGTTTTAAATTTTCTCCGCCTCCCCCTCTCCAAGATGGTGTGCAATCTGTTACAGCCTCTACATATACATTCATATTAAACATTTTCACATTAGTCATGTTGTAGAGAAGAATTAGAACCAATGGGAGGAACCACTAGAAAGAAGAAACAAAACAAAACAAGAAGAGAGCAAATAGTGTGCTTCGATCTGCATGCAGTCTCCATAGTTCTTTCTCTGGATGTGGATAGCATTTTCCATTGTGAGTCTTTTGTAGTTGTCTTAGATCCTTGCATTGCTGAGAAGAGCCAAGTCTATCAAAGTCAGTCATCACACAGTGGGGCTGTTACTGTGTACAATGTTTTCCAGGTTCTGCTTACTTCACCCAGCATGAGACCGTACAAATCTTTCCAGGTTTTTCTAAAGTCCACCTGCTCATCATTTCTTATAGCACAATAGTATTCCATTCCATTCATACGCACAATTTCCAGTTCTTCGCCACCACAAAAAGGGCTGCTATAAATATTTTTGTACATGTGGGTCCTTTTCCCATTTTTATAATCTCTTTGGGATACAGACCTAGAAGTAGTATTACTGGGTCAAAGGATATGGTTTTTATAACCCTTGGGGCATAGTTCCAAATTTTTCTCCAGAATGGTTGTATCAGTTCAAAACTCTAGCAACAATGCATCAGTGTTCTAATTTTTCCACATCTTCTCCAGCATTTATAATTTTCCTGTTTTGTCATGTTAGCCAATCTGATAGGTGTGATGTGGTACCTAAGAGTTCAAACAATTGCATCTTAACCCAGAATCTTAACTTAGCTTTCATTTCAGCTTTCTCTTCTCCCATCGTTAGCTGGGAGAAACAAGAAACAAAACCAACCCGTCATCTCCTTTTATTTTCTCACTTCACCTGTTGGTAGAGATGCTAATGTGTGGAAATGATCAAAAGGTAAGTTCAGTAGGAAGAAGAGAAGCTCTGGGCCTGAATGTTCGTTTCATGATCAATTCTACAACCGGACATTGACTTATATGTGTTTGTATTAATCTTGTGTATTGTTGATGCTTGTCAGATGACTGATTTCATCATAGGTAAGTGTGATTAGATCATCAGATGTTTGTTGCATATCTAATATGTGTAAACGATTGTTGTAGGCTTTGAGAAAACAAGATATTTTAATCTCTTAAGAACCTTCAGATTTAAAAGTTCCTATCAACCATTTAGATCATCCTTAATTTTTAATACTAGATTATAATCTTTTTGTGTTGTTTGTACCCAACAGATTGTGTGCTTGTTTTCTATTTTTTGGTATTTTGAAACAAGCTTTCACCATGGCGGTGGGAGACTATGATGAACTTCTCAAATATTATGAATTATATGAAACTATTGGGACAGGTAAGCCTTGCTCCTTTTTTTTTTTTTTTTTTTTTTTTTGGGTGGCAAGAGAACTATTTGAGTTTTCAGCCCATGAGTTCTTGCTGATTCCTAACCTATGTCATTCTGTCAAATAAGCAACATTGTTTAGCAATCAGCACTACTATATATCCTTCATTAGATCAGAAGAAGGAGACGTTAGGATAAATGCTGCTAGATGGAGTTCAGATTTTTAAGATTTTAATCAATCACAAATTTTCAACTGCTTGGCCATACTTCTGCATATGCACACACAGTCAATTATCTGTTGATTGGAGTGGCCAAACCCTAATGAAGTAGAGATAGTTATTTGACAGACTTATTTCAATCTTAGTTTTGATGGAACACTTCAAAAATTTAGGTTGGTCTTTATATATTTTTATTTCTAGATAGCAAGAGTTATATTTGTATGTTTGACTAATCATCATGTAACGTAAGCTTGTCTGCTGCCCAGGATGGTCATAGTCGATCCTGGAGTACCTGGATCTTGACACTTTGATAGGTGCTCTGATTGTTTCTCAGACAAGCCCAATGTTGTGCAATATTTTATTTAATTTACCTTTAATTCCTCACATTTTACCTTTCTTACACTGCTGCTCTTGGTGGCGTCCATGCATCCTTACCACCTTCTACACTGTTTTGTAACTTAAATCCTTCTGTTTGGGCACAGTGAGTTTGTATTCAGTAGGGTTAATTTAATTTAGTTCTGTTTCATAGTATCAGTCTTATGAATATGAGTAATCACTTTTTGATACTATAATCATTGCCACACTCACTTCTTTGATTACATGTAACATACTTTAATTTTAATCCATAATTTCTCATTCTTCTTAATTTCCATGCTTTAAGTAGAATAGCAGTCTTAATTCTGATTTAATAAATATAATGAATTGGTATAATAAATTTAATAAATTTTGTTTTGAAGAGGATATCTGTTACATTGTTTCAGGTAGCCTTCACTGAACAAGACTTTTTAGCAAGTTTGAGTCTATAGATTATTTCCCAAATGGAAATTGTTTGTAGAAAGGCAGGAATATTTTCAGTAAGCTGAATACTTAAATATTACTTTAATGACATCTCTGGTAGCGGTAGTAATCAGTTGCAAGTATTTGAATATGTATCAGGTCCTTGAAAATCTTGTAGTTGATATGGGATTGCATGATGTGGGATTCCAGTAGATAGAATGGAAATGCTGTATTCTCTGCTTGTACAGATTATTATTTGTGGGGCTTGGCTTGAGTCTTTGGTAGAAAATTTGCTGAGGGTCATGTATATGATTTTTTTTCCTCTAGGTTTCCATTTTAGGTAAAGTCCTGATGAGAGTAAACAGTCACTATTTCACTACTAAATGGTTGGACTAATATCAATAATTTTTAACTAGTGAAATAATATAGGACCAAGGTACATTACTTGGCATAGTGTGGTACAATAGGAGACTTTATTTAAAATCCAATTTTGGTAAATGTGGAGCTTGAACTCTTCTTTTCTTTAGTGATAGTGTTTGTAGGCCTATTTATAAACAGTAAGGGAATAGGGAAATTCATGGTTCTCCTCCTACTCACCTTGATTTAGATAGTCTTTATTTTTTTTAACTGACCTGCAAAAAATATTGATAAGGCTTTTGGTGTGTTTTGAAAGATTGTTGGTTATATTTACAGCTTTATTAAAAGGTCAATTGATGTTGAAAGTGTTATTAATCTTTAGTCATTGGCAGATTATTCACAGACTCCCTCCCCTTTTTAATAAATTGTTATTGATTTCTTCTGTGTTTATATAATTTTCATTTCCAATTATATCTTTTCACTATCTTTTGTAATAAAGAATAAAACAAAGAGAGAAAAAAGCAGTTCAGCAAAACTAGTCAATGGATTGATGAAGTCTGATAGCACATGCAGTCTTTTACTTCCATAGTCTTTTGCCTCTTCAAAGAAGGGAATGAAATCCATATTCTTATCTCTTATCTGGGACCAGGCTTGGTCATTATAAATACACAATGTTCAATTTTGTTTATTTCTGCATTTGGTTTAACAAAACATATATGTATTTATATACACACAGAAGTATCCTTTTCTATATGTAAAAGATATACTTCTGTAGCATTAGCTCTAGAGCAATTTTCTCTAAAATGAATTCTATGTAGTACTTTGAAAAACAGTCCACTAATTTTTTTTTAAATGAAGAGGGGTTTAAGGTAGTACCCAGTATGCAGCCAAATGTGAAGAAAGAATCAGGATATAGTGGGAAAATGTACATACATCCAAGCCATTGGAAAATGACTTGGCTTGTTGCCTAAGCCCTTAATTCTGGAGATTATATTTACCTAGTCTCTTTCTAAATATGTTTATTTTAAAATGTTACTTTTTCTTAAACTCAGGTGGCTTTGCAAAGGTTAAGCTTGCCCGCCATATTCTCACGGGAGAAAAGGTAGCGATAAAAATCATGGACAAGAATACCCTAGGGGTAAGTGTTATTTGTTTGTTTTTGTTTTCAAATTTAATATTAAATCAACCTCATAAATCAAAATCCGATTTCTAGAGCTCATAGTGTAGGGATTTATGACATTAAATATTACTTTAGAGGAAGCAAGTGTCACCTGGTTCATGAATTTGACAACAGGATAAGTAAGGATGCTTATATGAGCACTGTATAATCCATTTGTCTTGCCACTTAACTAAATCTAGTTTCTAGATTTTCTGAGCATGTATTTGACAGTTTGTTTGCCTTAATTGTTGCCAAATTATCTATGTGTTTCGTAGGACAGGTTCATAAATTCAGTAGGATTTAGTTTATTGTGGGAAATAAAACATTTCATTTTAGCTGAGTCTATTTTGCCCTGGTAAAATGAGGATAAAAGCATTGTTGCAACCCATCACTTCAATCAGTCAATCAAGAAGCATTTATTAAGTGCCTTTGAACAGGTACTGTGCAAGATTTTAGGCATACGGACACAAAGGATGAAACGATGGACCAATCCCTACTCTTGAATAGCTTGTATTCTAATGAGGAAGATTAAAAATACACATATAATTATATGTATAGAAAAAGTACAAATAATTACAAAGTATTTCTACACAAAGTAGTTTTGGAAGGAGGGTACTAGCAGTTGGGGCAATTAGGAAAGACCATGTAAAAGGTGACCCTTGAGTTGTGGCTTGAAGGAAGAGAGGGATTTTTTGAGGAAGAGGTGAGGAGAGAGTTTATTATATAGGTGTGGGGAACAATCAGTGGAAGAGCATGGGGATGGGAGATGGACTAATGTGTTGGAGGAACAATCTTTTAGTTTGGTTGGATCGCATAGTGTTGAAGGAGGAGAAATGTATATTGAAGCTGTAATATGTTAGGGCCAGGTTGTGAAGGGCTTTATACGGTCAACAAAGAAATTTATATTTTTATTCTAGAGGCAATGGGGAACCCTTGGAGTTTATTGAATAGGTAATTGATGTAGTTAGATCTACATTTAAAGAAAATCACTGAGGCAACTGGGTGTAGGATGGCCTGGAGTGAAAAGAGGCAGGAAGATGATTGGGAGGTCATTGCAGTAATTTAGGTGAAAGGTTATGAGGGCCTGAACTAAGGTGGTAGGTTTGGGAGTAGAAAAAAGGGTCAGATTGAGAGATTTTGTGGAGATAGAAATGGCAAGTGCACTTGTATTGTATAATAGTGTTTTCCTGGCTTGAAGGAGACTATTTGCTAAAAGAAGGTCTTGACACTGAAAAGAATATTTCTTTCAACCACAGGTTTTTTTCAGCTTGAATTTTGCAAGACTCTAGAAGTGCTGCAATACAACTGTTGTAGTGTAGATAGCAGAGTGATATTGATGTGGTTTTTTTTTTTAATCGAAAAAGTAAAAATGATTTATTATTCAGGTACAACAAAGAAAATAATCTGTCTAGAATGTTGAGGGTCTATGGCATCCGACTTTGTCAGAGAGCAGTCAAATGATGGCAAGAATCCTGTATCAAATGGTAGAAATAAGAATTCTGAATAAGATGGGAATGCTGCTACAGTCCTCCATAGGGTGATATCTCCTGAAAGTTTCAGCCAGTTGTGACCAGGGGCTGGCATTCCATAGCCCTGCACTTGTGGTTTTTGTGGTCAGTACAGTCAGTCTAGGTAGACCTCTGTCTCATCTTTCTCCACTTGCTTTTCAGCCTGTGTATTTGCTTCTTCTTAACTTGCCTGTTGTGGTGGAGTGGAAATGACAAGATGGTGCTAAGACCATGAGCTATTGTTATGTTTTTCCATTTCAACTAAAATGGAACATTTTACTCTCAATGTGTATTTTGTGAAATTACAGTTTAATGAAAATAGATTTAATCAAATGCCAACATGAACTGGAGGTTTGTGAGCTTTAGAAAGAAGCCCAGAGTTTGACTTTCTGATTTTACCATGAACTTGGACAGGATCCTGTTTACAAACTGGCTGTAATACGTACAGGATCATTTTATGATACTTAAAGCATAGAACATTATTCCAGGACAGTGTTTCAGATCAGTTCTTTCATGATAGAGCACAGGGCTCTAGTTCTTTGACTAAAGCTCCTTGAGGTGTACTTATTTCAGTAAGGTTGTATTTGGCCCAATTTATGATTTCTCCCCTAAATTGTTAATCTGTATTATGAGAAGCTACAGAGAGAGTTAGTTAAATATAAGGTACGTTGGGGCAATGGGGAAGCTTTTGTAAGTCAGCTAATTCTTTCAGATATAGTTTTGTAGAACACCATTCAAAGCGTAATGACCTTGCTTCGAAATCAGTTAACGTCTCTTGCTTGGATTCTTTTCTAAATCGATGCTCTAGTTCCATTTAGTCTTTTTTGATAGTATATGTAGTTCTATTTGCTAACATGTTTTAATTCCTTATTAAGAAGTCTCCCATATCCTTCTATATTTTCTGAAAGTTCATTCAACCTCTTGAATTGGTTCTCTAACAGCTAGTCGTCTTTCTAGAAGATGTATCCATATTCCACTGAGTGACATTGAGGTGGTTAGAGAGAAATTCCAGCTGGTAGCCCTGGTTTCCGAAGGCCTGTTATAAATTTTGCTAGCAGAAGAATTAATGCCTCTCAGTATAGGGTTTGGAAGCTGAATTGGAGTAGGGAATGAATTTTGGAAATACTAAGAGTATCTAGCTAGGGTAGTGTTCTTGGGCTTAGATAGAAGTTCTTTTCCCTCTTAAAATGAAAAACAGAGGCTTTTTTTGGTAGGATGGAAGAGAGGCGTATTGGTGGGAGATAGATCTTATAAATGCCTTCTATAAGAGAGAATCGCTTTCCAGTGGTCCCTATGAGTAGTGAATGCTGGGATAGTGAAAGATCCTGATAGTCCAGGAGCCCTGGGATTGTTTGTGTCCTGATTCCTTAGTCTCCACCTTCCTGTGTAATCTTCTTTAAATCTTTGCATCTTGGCTTCCACATTTGTAAAATGAAAGGTTTAGATTAGATGATTTCTAAGGCCCCTTTCCGCTCTAAGATTCTGTGATGTCCAAGTTTGCCTGTGCAGAAGGGATGGGCCCGAATGGGTATGGTGGAAGCAATAGCTGTTGCTTCTACTGCTCAGTGTCAGTCAGTTAATAAGCATTTATAAAATATTGGCTATGTGCCAGGCACTGTGCTGAGCACTGAGGATACCAAGAAAGCCAGTCCCTGCTGTCGAGGGGTTCACAATCTAATGGGGGTGCCAAGTGAACAAACATGTACAAATATGCTATACATACAGGATAGATAGGAAATAATTAACAGAGAGAAGGCACCAGGATTAAGAGGGACTGGGCAAGACTTCCTGTAGAATTAGGGGAAGGGAATAAGCATTTATATAGCAACTACCATGTGCCAGGCACTGTGCTAAGCGCTTTTTACAAATATCTCATTAAGTCCTCACAACAGCCCTGCAGGGTAGATGCTGTTATTATCTCTGTACAGTTGAGGTAACTGAGGCAAATACAGGGTAAGTGTCTTGCCCAGGACCACATAGCTAGTAAATGTCTGAGGCTGGATTTGAACTCAGATCTTCCTCACTCCAGTCCCAGCCCTCTATCTACCATGCCACCCAGCTGGGATCTTTTCTGGGACTTGAAGGAAGTCAGGGAAGTCAGGAGGCAGAGAGGAAGAGGGAGAACATTTCAGGCTGGGAGGACAGCCAGAGAAAATCCCTGGAGCTCAGATGGATTGTCTTGTTTGAGGCCCAGCAAGGAGGACAGCATCACTGGATTGAAGACTGCTTGGATGGAGTGGCTGGTGTAAGAATATTGGAATGGTGAAGAAGGTTGGGGGGAGGTGGGCCTAGGTTATGAAAAGCTTTGAATAGCAAACACAAGATTTTGTATATGATCTTGTAGGTGATGGGGAAACACTGGAGTTTATTGAGTAGGGGGTATCATGGTCAGACTTATGCTTTAGGAAAATCATTTTGGTGGCTAAATGGAGGATAGACTGGAGTAAGGGAGAGATTTGTGGCTGATGACCGAGCAGGCTATTGAAGTAGTTCAGGTATGAGATGATGAGGGCCTGCACCAGGATGATGGCATTAGCAGAAGAGTGAAGGGAGAGAAGTTACAAAGGTGAAATCAACAGGTTTCCATCAACAGGTTGAATATGGGGGAAGAGAGACAAGGTGGAGTTGAGGATGACACCTAGGTTGTAAGCCTGGAGGACTAGGAGAATGGTGGTGCTCTCAACAGTAATAGAGAAATTTGGAAGGGGAGAGGATGTGAGGGAAAATGAATTCACTTTGCAGTATATTGAGTTTAAGGTGTCTACAGGACATCTAATTAGAAATGTCTAATAGGCACTTAGAAATAAGAGGCTGGAGATCAGCAGAGAGGTAAGTCTGGATAAGTAGATTTGAGAATTATTAGCATAAAGATAATTAAACCCATGTGAAGGAGTATAGAGGAGAAGAAAAGAGAGTAGTTTACAGCCGTATGGGCTAACCCACATTTAGCAGGCTTGACTTGGATGGAGAGTGAGAAGGAACAGGCGTATGGGTCGGAGGAGAACCAGAAGAGGATAGTTTCCTAAAGAGAAGAGAGTATCAAGGAGAAGAAGGTGATTAACAGTGTTAGAGGCTGCATAAAGGTCAAGAAGAGTGAGAATTGAGAAAAGGCCATTGGATTTGGCAGTAAAGAGATCATTGGTAACTTTGGAGAGGGCAGTTTTGGTGGAATAATGAGGTCAGAAATCAGATTATAAAACATTAAGAAGCTAGTGAGAGGAGATGGAGTGGAGGCACTTGTTACAGATTGTCTTCTCAAGGAGTTTAACCATAAAGGGCAGAAGACGTTTGAGATGATAGTGGGGATGGGAGGATCAAGTGTATCAGACAAGGCTTATACTCTGTGTTCTGAGGTATGGTCTAGGCATCTCTTTGACTCTTTCCAAAGGGTGAGTTTTTACTGGAGGAGGTTTGGAAGACTTTTTGGAACCTTGTTAGAGAATTTCTTATTCCAGCATTGGGGGACAAGATTGTCTTATGAATTTAGCTGTTAATATTGGGCTTTTACTCTCTCTAGTTATGTTTTATGTGCATAATGTATTTGAATACATCTATCTATCTGTGTTTATAAGCTGTTTTCATAAAGTTCTAGTATTGAAAAGTTTGATTTAACTTGGAAGCTTGAAAATTAAAATTGTTCAGCCATTTCTATTCAAATTGTTGGATTTAAAAATGTGAAAACTATGATAGTTTAATGGTTTATCTTCATTTGAAATCTTTTTGTGCTTGCTTTAAGTCTAAGTATGAATGCTTTGCTTAAGAATTTTCATCTGTAGGGGGAACACAAATGGACTTTCCTCAGAAATCCTGAAGGATGCAAGACCTTCCTTCCATTTAACTCCAAGTTACACAGCCTGAAATGGGATAAGAGCGTGTATATGGGTTTCCTGTAGATAAGAACTGTGTTCAAAGAAGATACTTATAAAACAGACAAAACAGATTTGTTAGGGATTGTGTAGGACTGTGCCATGGACTTTGTGTGCATAATGCTGTTGTTTATGACCTGTACAAGATGGGGAGGAGCAGATAGAATCCCTTCTTTTCTTCTTCACCTTCCCCAACCAAATAAATTCATTACTGATTTTCTTTTGAAGTTTTGTACAAGCCTACATATTCTTTGGGCCAGAAGTGCCAGCCTCACAAGCCTGCCAAACTCCAGAGTGTCAATGGGAACCAGATTAAAGTGAAATTGGGAAATGTTTAACAAAATAAGTAAAAATGCAGTACAGCATAGATAGTATTAATTTGTGGTTGTCTTGGTCAATATACAGCCAGCAGGGATCTGTTTCTGTTTGAGTTTGGCACTACTGCTCTCACTTATAGATTAGAAAATAAGACTCTTTAGAAATGTAGAGAACTTAATGTTCATTCGCTGTTTAAAGATGACTAAATATTCTCTGTCCCTCCTAGAAAGCCTGGAAACCATCATCATTGTTATGATACAGATGTTGTATAACATGCTTCAGATTGCTTTAGCATTGTAATTTTTGTTGCAGAATGATTTGCCTCGTGTGAAAACAGAGATTGATGCTATGAAGAACCTAAGTCATCAACATATTTGTCGTCTTTACCATGTACTTGAGACTGACAACAAAATATTTATGGTTATGGAGGTTAGTATGTTCTCAAAACTTAAACGTATTTGCTAAATGAGATATACTTACAATTCATTTGCAAAATTTAAAATACTACATGTTGAAAGTGAATATTCATTATGAATATGCATCACGTGTTCAGTTTCAGCGATGTGTCTGTGTTATCAAAGTATTTAAGTACCTATTGTGGTTCTGTGCTTAGAGCTGTTCCAAGATGGTTCCCTTGTCCCTGCATAGTAAGAGTTTGTGGAGCACTAATGACAGAGGATAAGGACTTGGGGACAATAGAATGAAAACAAATGAAGACACAGACACTTACATAAACACCATGGATGCAAGTTGGAGTTGAGTGGGTATGTGTGAGAGTAGGGGACAGAGAAGTTAGCTGGGGAGGTTCTCTGCTTAGAGTTCATATTGCTAGAGGAAGATATCTCCTTGATGAATTTGGAAGCCTTTGGAGATAATGGGTAACTTCAGAAGATATTTGAATAATGATATAGATGGGCTGGGGTGTTTCAGCCATGTAATGTGGCTCAGCGCAGAGCCTGTTACCTGACTAATTGAAGAGGACTTGAAGCAGATGTGTCTGAGATGGGCCCCCAGAAACAAAATGGGACTGTTGGAGATAATCCTGGTGTGATTTGTTCTGGAGACTTGTTCCTATTTCCTATTGTTTATTCTTTGTCCTTGAAAAGAACTATGACATCAGGAAGGAGAGACCATGACTTGCGGGTGAATTGGATTTAAGTGAGGGAGGGTTATGCAAAGTCACCAGCTTCACTTTCTCCTCTGGAGCCATCTGGGTCCAATGGCCAGATAGAGATCGGGATGACTGGAGATGGCCCCATTGTGAGGCCTTGAAATCCAGCGCAAGATGATTGAACTGATTTATAGTGTGACATTAGGACACTTGCAGGATGTTAAGGAGGATGGTGGTGATGGTATAGTAATGAATGAGTGAAAAAGATACCTTTTGAGAGTAGCAGTGAGAATAAATGAGTTGGATAGGATTAAGAGGACTCATGCTACAGGTGGGGGGGTTGGACTAGATGACTTTTTGGGGTCCTCTCCGGTTCTAAGATTGTGTAAGCCTGTGGAGATGGGGGAAGTAAGGTGAGAAAAGGGTTATAATAGTCTAGGTGAGAAATAAGCACAGGTCTGGAGTAAGGCTCTGTTAATAAGGATAGGAAGAAGGAGTACGGGATGGAAAATATTATGAAGGTCCTGCAGTTCTAGCAGTAGATTGAGAATGTGAGCAGCAAGGAATAGTGAGGAGTCAAAGATGTCTCTCAAGATTTCTTGATTGCTGTTTTGTCAAAATAGAATTGCCCGTTAACGAAAGCAGAAGCTGCTCTATATTTTCATGTTTCTTTTGATTCAAAGCAGGGCAACCAGTCTGAGATGTCAGGGACACAGTATTACGTGGGAGTGATTTTCACATTTTTTTCATTTTATCCTAGGCTCTCTTTTCTTTTGATTGTATTTTTCCCTCATTGGCAATCTTATTTCCTCTCCTGATTTTTACACTCTGACCTCTCTTCTGACCTGTATATACATGTAGCATTATAGATTGAGTGTGGGCAGAGGCCTTACAGGTAATCTAGCTCAACTCCCTTGTTTTGTAGTTATTGGCCCGGTGAGGTAAAGGGAAATGACTCCATTCGTGGAGAGTGAGGATGTGAGTTTAGCTCATCCAACCCCAAATCCATCATTCTCTCTACTTCACTCTGTTGCCTCTCCTCCCAGCTTCTTGTTCCTGAATGTCCTGCTAGCGTGTCAGACTCAACCTGTCCAAAACCAGGCTTATTGTCTTTGCCCTGGAATTTCTTTATCTTCCTGACTTAACTGTTTGTGTCACTGGTACCATAATTCACGTACTTGACTTTTTACTTTTCCATCACCTCTCATCTTCATTCCATCGTCAAGCCCCGTGGCTTCTGTGTTGCTGGCATTTCTTACTTGTGTGGCCTCCTGTTTTTGCACTGCTGCCATGTTCATGCTGCTGGAGCATGTTGTGTCCTGCTCCGTGTACTCTGTGCTCCAGCCACACTGACTCTCTGTCTGCTAAACTCGACATGGGTTCTCTGCTCTGTTCTCTGCTCTGCTCCTGCTGCTCTGTGCTCTCTCCTCCCTTTACTGCCTGCTGCGTTCCCATCTCTCCTTTGAGCACAAGTACCACACTGCCTTCTCCATGAAGCCTTCATTGAGCCATGGCTTCTTGGGCCTTACTTTTGCTCACCTTTCTAATGTGCTTTCACTTAACAAATGTTTACTAAGTGTCTGTCAATGTGCAAGGCACTGTGCCAGCCTGTAGGCATATAAAGGTGAAAAAAAAATCACAGTACCAGCACTGGACATTGTTAGTGTAAGTATAACCATGGTAGAAGATTAGGAGTGAAAGAGATCAGGACAAAATGATCTGTGAAAGTTTGAGGACAGAGAGAATTCCTCCAACTGGGATTGTATTTGAGGAGATGAAGGTTCATCAGGGATGGGTTCACAGGCTGTTGTGCCTGTGCCAAGCCTTGAATGAAGGTAAAGATTCTTAAATGTAGAGGAGGAGTTATGAATTCCAGCATTGAGGATAATGTTTGTGCATTTACACAAGTGGAATACAGCATGAGTTTGGGGAATAGTGACAAGTCCATTTTGGCTGGAAATTGGAATGTGAAAAGGGGAACATGGTGAAATTGAATATGGCAGGGTTGCTTGAAGCAAATTGTGAGGGCCATAAATGTCAGGCTGTAGAGTTTGTATTTTATTTCAGAGATAGGAGGGAACCATGGAAGGTTTTTGAGCATAAGAGTGACGTGGTCAAGACCTGCTGTGCTTGGCAAGATTATTTTGGCAACTCTGAAGGATGGAGGCAAGAGACTAGAGGCAGTAAAACTAGTGAGGAATGGTGGTGATAGGCAGAGATAATGACAATCTAGACTCTAGCGGTGGCAGTGCAAGTGGAGAGGAGACAGACAGGAGAGATAATGTCTTAGAAGAATTGATTGGATTTGGCAGCTGGTTAGGTCTAGGGGCTGAGGGAGAATGCAGAGGTTTTGAGCCAGGGTGTAATGTACTCTCCAGTGTGGTTGTGAAAAAAGTTCTGGAAACTTTTAAGAATTATATTAATATGAGTTATTATAATATTAACAAAATGCAGTTATTAACAAAAATGTACAGAAAATTATGATATATAAGTAATAGTTTTCTGTGTATTTTTTTCCCCTACTTATAAACTCTGTGAAGGCAGGAGCTATAACTTATCTGAACTTTGTATCTCCCCTAGCACCGGGCACACTGCCCTACATACAGAAGGTACTTGTGTTCTTTGAACGAATGAATGAATGAATGAATGAATGAATGAATGAATGAATGACAAGGTGAAGCCACTAGGGGGCACCGTGGATTAAACACTGGCCCTGAAGTCAGGAAGACCTGAGTTCAAATCCAGCCTTAGGCACTTACTAGCTTTGTGACCCAGCACAAGTGACTTAATCTCTATTTGCCTTGGTTACATTAACTATAAAATGGGGGTAATAATAGCGCCTACCTTGCAAGGTGAGGATCAAATGAGACAGTGTTTGAAAAGTGCTTGTAGCATAGTGCCTGACACATGGTAGGTGCTATATAAGTGCTTAATCCCTTCCCCCAAGATGGACAGAGAGGACTTTGTGAATACTCAGAGTGAACAAAGTTTGGAGACCTTAGTGTGGGGGCTACTACCAGCTAATCATGCCACCTCGGGCAGGTTATTTCACCCCTCTTGTTTTTAGTTTCTTCACCTCTAAAATAGTGGAGTGAAGATTATTTCTGTTTTCTCTTTTAGCACCAATGTTCTGTTATTCTGGATGACTAAACCCCTAGAGGGTAGGAACTATTGATTTTGTTTATATAGCCATACATGCTTGGATATATTTATTTAAAATACTTAATCATGGTTAAACAATTCAGATCCAAGAGCTCTTGGTCCTATTTCTAATTTATTTTGAGACATTGGGTAGGGACATGCTTCAATAAACCAGCACAACCAAAAAAGCAAATACAAAAACTTGTGTGAGAATATAAAATCATGTCTTTAAAAGACTGATATCAAAGGATATCTTTCATTGTTCAGTAGAGAGGTGATGAAAGAGCAGGCGTTCTTCTCCTGTGGTCTATGAACTTGTTTTAAAAACATTTTGATAACTATTTCAGTATAGTTAGTTTCCTTTGTAATCCTCTGATTTTATTTTATGCATTTAAGAACATTCTGAGAAGGCTTCCTCAGACTGCCGAAGTGTTCAATGACCCACACCAAGTTAAGAGCTCTGGGCCTAGACGTACAGAAACAGACATGCATTCTCATATGTAGCCAGGACCTTGATTTGTTTTGCTTGTCTATACAAATTTGTTATCAAGGAGGGTGTCTGGTGTCAACAGAGGAAGGGGTGACTTGGTGGACAATGATAGATGTGGGGAATAAAACATTTTAAAAGTTGCACAGAAGGATGGGAGTGGAGGCACAGAAGAAGTCAAACAGTAGTTTGTTACTACCTACATAAACTCTCATATACATATACACACATGTGTATCTATACATGTCTACATATATGTGTGTGTCTGTATATACAACGTACGCACCAATGTGTGTGTATGTATACACATGTACATACAAGTGTAAACTCTGTGGTAGAAAGTTTCGTTTAATTGTCCTCTTCCTTTTCCTTCCTATGTTGAAATGTGTTTGTTGATTGAATTAAAGACAAAACATTTCAAAATACTCCTAAAGGGAGAAAAAGGAGAATGTCTGTAAATTGTTCTGTGTTCTTTAGAGAGAAAGCACTGACTAAAACCATATTGTTTTGTTCCCGTTGCAGTATTGCCCTGGAGGAGAGCTGTTTGATTATATAATTGCCAAAGATCGTCTCTCAGAGGAGGAAACACGCATCTTCTTCCGTCAGATTGTGTCAGCTGTTGCTTATGTACATAGTCAGGGTTATGCTCATAGGGACCTTAAACCAGTAAGTGGCTGTTTTACAGTTAGTTTGACATTGAGCTTCAAAATTTCATTTGCCTATGATTTTCAAATATTCTAATGCTCCTTCCAGTCAAGTCATTGTTGTTTCCCAGAGACAATGACTATTTATTTAGTTTATTCTGCTCCTTAGCATCTCGTATACACTGAAGAATGCTGGGTATACTCAGGTTTTTAGTGAATGCACATGGACAGGCAGAATTTATTTCAATTAACCTTAATTTCCTACCATACAAGGTACTGTGTGAGGCCTTGGGGACACAAAGACCAAATGAAAACCTAGTCCCTGCCTACAGGGAGCTCCTGTTCTACTGGGGGGATACAGCCTATAAAGAGATTAGTAGATATAAGCAGGAGGAAGGGCACAATTGAGGAGATGAGGAAAGATTTCACAGAGTAGGTGGCAACTGAGCCTTGAAGGAAGATTCTGAGAGGAAGAGATGGAGAAGTGCATTCCAGGTATGGGGAATGACTTGTTTGAATGCACAAAGGGCAGAGATGAATATTAGAAATAGACCCATTCATATGTCAAACACACCTAAAGAACCTAATAAAAGATACTAGAAGGACATGGAAGGAAGGGAGTAGAAATGTAATATATATTCAGGATGAAACAAAGTTAAGACCAAAAGGAAGGCACTTGAATGGAAGGAACAGAGTGTGTTGAGAACTTAGTTTCCTTTCCCTTCACCTCAGCTATATTCCTCATTGACTAACTTTAGACTACTTTTTAAAATCCCCGTTTCAACTAATTCGCTTGGTTCTCAAAGACCCCCTTCCAAGGGCCTCATCTTCCATTCACTGGACCCCAAAACCCTGACCCAGAACTCAGCCCCTGTCTCTGCCTAATCTTATGCAGCTAGGATGCATAGTGTAGCCCATGGACTCTTTCTCAGAGTAATGTTTTAAAGTGCATAACATAAAATACATAGGGTTACAAAGGAAACCGATTATAGTCAAATACACTTATCAAAATATTTTTTAAAAAAACAGATAGATCCCATGTTAAGAATTCCTCCTGTAGGGGTTGGAGTCTACAGCTCTAAGTGAGGCAGATTTTAATCTTCAGTGAAGGAGGCAGTGCTCTCGTTAACTTAAGAGCAGCATTGTTGGGTTGTAGCAGTACTCATACTCTCTGGGTGGGCTTGAGGCTTAGATAGAAGTGGCAGGCCCTGAGTGGTTTGGATGAAGGTTGATTTCTCACTCTTTAATTAATCTTTTTCCTTTGGTATCTAGCTTCTCCCTCTTGGGGCTAGGATGGAATGAGATAGGGGCAATTCTAGAAGCCCAGTCCTGGTCCAGAACTTGATGTGATTCTTTTATCTGGTCCAGATTTTCAGGTTCTCTCTCCCTTTGTTCACAAGTCACCCCTGCCCCAGAATTAACTTCTGCAAAATTTGTCTCTCTCAGATAGAACTAATAAAGAGGAAAATTGTGTTAATGTACTTGGATCAAGGAAACTTAGTTAATAGAAATCTTTTTTTTTCTTCAGGAAAACTTGCTGATTGATGAATGCCATAAACTGAAGTTGATTGACTTCGGGCTTTGTGCAAAGCCCAAAGTACGTATGATGAGATTACTTATTTTACTAATAAGCGCTGCTCTTTTGCTTTTCAGTATTAAAATGTTTAATGGGTAGCATCTCATGTAGTCACTGAATTTTGGAGTAAGAGAAGATAGGATGGAAAGGGACTTAAAAAATTGTGCTATTCTTTGTACTTAAGACTGATATACTACTTTGAATTTACTCCTGCCTTGTTTTCATTGACCGCTTTTTGGCTTATTAAGAGGAGTCTAAATTTAGTAGTCGTGCCACCTGGAGAGAGGAACATTTTTAATAACTCTGATTTTAGTATAATCAGCTTTCAAAGAAACTGAATATCCTTTGATGGATCCGTGATCTGTTCATGAATGAGGTTCCTTCCACACGTGCAAATCACAACTTTGCCCTATTTTCTTGTCATGTGAATTCTAGTCTGTGTCTTTCCTGTGATTCTCCATGTGAGACCTTTTCACTCCAGTCTCCCAACTAGAGACTTTCTTCTAAATCCTTTCATTTGCTTAGACCAGCTTCATATGGTGCCAGGGCCTAGCAGTGGGCAGAGTAGATGACAGGGAGAGAGTATGGTGGATCACTGGGGCTGGCCAGATGACCTCTTGCCAATCAGCATGACCTTGGGGCGGGAGGAGGACATTGTGGCAGGAAGATTAGGAGTCTTTTACATTTCCCCTTTAAAACACAGGATCACAGATGTAGAGCTGAAAAGGATCATTGATGAGGAACTGAGGCCCAGAGTTAAGTGACTTGTTAAAGGTCACATAGTAAGAGAAATAGGATTCAAACCTAGGTATTGTGACTCCAGATCCAGCACCCTCCCTGCTCTGCCACATGACTTCCCATAAATTTTTTTTTATACCTTTTTGAGAACCTGAAAAAGTTAAGTCAGGATCTGAGTGTCTTTAAACTTGCAGCAGCTCAAGTGTGGCTTTCCTTTGTAGTCAGACTCAGTTGTTTTTTTCTTTGTCATCTTAAGTGCTGTTGCTACCTCCTCATATAGCACACAGTGTACTGAGATGGTCAAGTCCAAATAATGTGGTTATACTGTCATTGATTATGAAGATCAGTTGCTATAGAAACACTGGCCAGTCTAGTCCATTCCACTACTGGTTTTGTGTATAAACATTCCTGGGGCAGATTTAGCTCAGAACACATTGTGTAAGCTTTCTGTAGGATTATTTTTTCCCCTCTATTAGATCTTATTTTGTGAGGCAATACTGACCGTATTCTTCTGCCATTTTCTGTCATGTTTTACAAATCATCTTGTATTTTAAATAGTATAGCCTTTGGCCCTCATGTTTCTTTACTCGGTTAAGAGGTTAGCGTTTGCTGGCTGAGGTGGTTTCTGGGTATTTTTGGTCATCAAATCATAGTGCTTGTTTCGAGTTAGTAAAGCATCTCTAAATAATGGTGATAATCATGGTCAGGCTTTAATTTTATCTAGTTACAGTTTTCCACAGGCAACAGCTTATTTAAATAGATCAATTTAGAACTGTTGTTATTATACAAAATGTTTTCTCACCTTTATTTTCCTCATTTGGTGGTGACAGTTTTGATCTTTGATAACTAATCAGTTGATGACCTGATTGTGTGCAAACAGCTGATAATGACCCATTTCCCACTAAGTAACTAGTTTGCTATCAGTATTTGGTCCATTTCCTTTTTCGTGATATTTAGTGTTTGTCATGGTGAATGCTTTCCAACTCTTTTTTTTTTTTCTGAGGCGGTCAGGGTTAAGTGGCTTGCCCAGGGTCACACAGCTAGTAAGTGGCAAGTGTCTGATGCTGGTTTTGAACTCAGGTCCTCCCGACTCCAAGGCCGATGCTTTAGCCATTGCGCCACCTAGCTGCCTCTCCGACTCTCTTCTTAAAGAAAAGATTCACAATATTTAGGAATGAAGTTTGAGTAATGTGCATGATTTTATTCTCTTTCCTTTTTGTTAGTTCTCAAATTTTTTCCCACCTCTTTTTTCCATTTCCTACCCTGTGTCTATCAAATGCTGAGGTTTATATTGAATGGCCTCACAGTATCATAGATCTTGAGATAGAAGGGATGTCAGAGACCATCTAGCCCCATCCCCTTATTTTACAGAGGAGGAAACTGAGGCACAGGGAGGGTAAGTGACCTGCCTAAGGTCACACAGGTAAAAAGCATCTGATGCAAAATTTGAACCTAGGTTCTCTACTTCTCAAGCTGATGCTTCTCCCTGCCGCCCCTGCCCTGCCCATGTTCTCAGGTTCTTTAGTAGAAGTTTGCCACTTTATATTTTACAATAGACATTGACCTATGGTGCTTTTTTTGCTTATATTAATCACTGATACCATAAGATAAGCAGAGCAGAAGAACGAGGATCCCATAAAACAATGTTTCTTGTTACCTTTGGGCATGTAATGAAATCAGCTCCTTTATTTTCATCTTCAGAAAGAACCAGCTTTTCTTATGTTTAGCTGCAACTTACATTGTCTGTTTGATTTGAATAAGTGAATGAAACATTTATTAATCACCTCTATATGTAGAGCATTGTGTTAAGAACTAGAGATACAAAGAGAAAAGTAAAACAGTCCCTGTTCTCAAGAAGCTCACATCCTAATGGGGGCCATAACACAAATGGAAGTTTTCAGCTACAAGTCAGATGGAAAGGTCTCATGGTGCTTAAGGGGCAGTAGCAAAGCAGATGGTAATGACTCTATTTTCATACCACTTTCACTGTTAAAATCACAAGTGTCTGATGTTGAACCATGTGTCAGTGTAAGGTCTTTGGTGATAGCTTTCTTTCCTGGTAGTAGTACTTTCCTTCAGTGGCTGGGGCTGCAGCCCCACAGGGGCTGCTTCCCAGGATGGTGACTGTGGGGCCTGGGCTGGAGGCTTTGTTGTTCCTAAGGCTCTTGGGTTCAGGGTCCTGGGCTGCTCCATGAGGGTCTGAGGGGAGATGGTGGTGGCTGGACCTGTCCAGCACATGCAGACTCCTGTCTCTCCCCAGAATGCCTTGCTGCTTCAGCGAGGCTGGCTTGTTCACTCCATGAGTAAGAGTTCAGCAAATATGTCAGTAGAAATGTAGAGTGCTCTCCTTAGAAGTATAGCAATTTGTTTGTTGCTGGACAGAATTCTAAAATTTAAAATAATGTTTGTAAAAACCGTACACGTCTTAGAATTTTCTGCAGACTTTAGCTATGCACAAGACTTAGGTCATTTTGCGCTTGTATTTGCGTGCCTCAGTGGGGTCTCAAGTGACGAGTTCTCGAATGCTATACTATTGGAGCTCAGGGTCTGGCATGTTATTTTAGGCTAAAAAAGCTTTTTTTTAATACCAGTATTTTGCTGGAGATATTAAATGTTCAGAAATCACGTATGCAGTGCCATCACAGATGACTGAAAGGGCAGTGGAGAGAGACCCATGTAAGTAGACTATAGTTTATTTTCAGCGATTCAATTGAACAAACATTATTTTATTGTCTATTAGCATGCAGGGTGACTGCAAAATGTGACATGAAAGATGTCATGCAGTAAACATGATTTACAGGAGGTGAGCTGGCTATCAAGCAACAGTAAGGGTTAAGAGATGGAGAGCCCAGGTGCTATACTACATAATCAACCCATATACTGTTATGAGGTCTAGAGGAAATTATGAAATCTAGATGGGTAGAGCCTGTGGAAGAGGATTTTAGAATGAGATGGGCAAGAATTGCACAAAATGAGGTATGGATGTGTTTTAGTCTCTATGGTTGAGATAATGGATCCATTAATGTTTCTAAGTATTTAAGTTGGTGTGGCCAACCTGCTGATAATGATGAGTGAAGCATGTCTTACAACGTACAGTATTAAAATGTAATGATCACTAAAATTGACCTTTTTCTTCTGAGTTACTTAAATCTCATCTTGTTGTCAAATAAGACTGAAATTCTTAGTATTCAAAACCAACATTTACCTTAGCAGTGACTTATGTATAGCAAGCCTATCAAATAGCTGATCTCTGGAAGACTTTGGTATATTCTGTATATACTCTCCTAAGACTGTTTGTAGTTCAACGTGTGTTCACTTTGAAAATTGTTATATTTAAGTTTGATTTTAAATAATGAACCACAACCATCCCTTGGATGGTTTAATACTAATTTTCCTGCATGCCTGGATTATCTGAACCTTAAGGATGACTAAATACATCTCTGAGGTTGTAAGCTCCCAGATGCTTGCCTTTCATAGCTTTCCTACCTTCTTAATATAGATAACTTGGTCATTGCTACTGTAGAAGTGGCCTGAATGTGAAAAGTTGGTCTTCTGTTTGACACCTCTGATGTTGTGCAGCCTTTTCATTTTACAAATTAAGGAACTGAGGCTGAGGCAGATGGCTTGTCCAAGTATGCACAGGTAGTGGCAGAGGAGAGGTTTGATCTCAGGTTTCCTGGTTTCTAGTCTAGTGCTAGCCTGAGGTTGGAAAGCTTTTTGAAGCAGTGAGGTTTCTGTTTATTGAGACCCTAGAAAGTTACTTTAACTCTGTGCCCTTCCCTTTATAAACCAGGAAGAACCACTTTAACTGAGTGTGTCAAAGTGGCATAATTTCTGTGATTCCTCTTAGTCATGGGACTAAGAGGCATCTGTCCAGTTAGGATGCA
This sequence comes from Vombatus ursinus, assembly GCF_900497805.2. Classification (NCBI taxonomy): domain Eukaryota; kingdom Metazoa; phylum Chordata; class Mammalia; order Diprotodontia; family Vombatidae; genus Vombatus; species Vombatus ursinus. The sequence goes on from NW_020953936.1 coordinate 1,071,977, forward strand.
CTTGTCATGAAGCAGAAGCCTGACTTTTTTCTTCCTTTTCATGCCCCCTAGTTTACAGTGTATTCTAATTTCTACTGTCTGTTGAATCCTTTATATTCAATATTCTGTCTCTTCTGCAGGGTAACAAGGATTACCACCTACAGACATGTTGTGGGAGTCCGGCTTATGCAGCCCCTGAACTAATTCAAGGCAAATCCTATATTGGATCAGAGGTATCTACGTATTCTTTTCGCAGATGTTTTTGTGTTAAAGGTTAATGCACTATCTTGGGTTGGGTTAGCTAAGCAGGCTGCAGCAGGATGCCAAGAGGACACAGACCCTCTATGAGCTACTTAGCTCAGAGCAGAGAGAAGGACTGCTCTATGGCCATGGCCTTTCCATCTGTTTTATAAATGGCTGCTATTAAGTATTTACAAAGGAAGATTGGCCAACAGTATGTAAACAGATCATTACCACCACAGGGGGTAAAGTTCAGAATGTTCGTTGTAATGACACTGGGTTATTGTCCTTCCTGTATATGAAGAAACCAGCTTCATTATTATGTTTGTTTTTTTTTTTAACATGGGAGGAAGATAGTGGAGAGAAAACTTTGAAAGTTCAATGACAAATGTGATATTGTAGCTATTTTACAAGTTGGCCTATTATAGAAGAAAGGAGCTAGTAATAATGTAAGCTCTCCCAGTAAACTACAAAGTCCAAGGACTGGTTTGTTTTTTGTGTCCTTAGTATCTAAGGGCACATTGACTTTATAAACAGATGTTGAGTTGTCATTCATAGATCTGATGGATAATCAATTTCTTTTTTCTCTAATTTATTTGGATGTGACCTTTTATATCTAGGTCACATGTCCTTTTTGGAGCTTGCCTTGGCATCAGCTGTGAGGTATTGGTCTAAACCTAATTTCTGCCAGACTGCTTTCTAGGATTCCCAACAGTTTTTATCAATGATGAATTCTTATCCCAGTAGTAGTGGTCTTTGTGTTTATCTAACACTAGGCTTTTTTTAAGGTTTATTTTTATGTGTTTACTTTTTTGTGTTTGTAGATTACACTTAGAGCTAAATTGTTTGTTTGTTTGTTTTTCCTTTTTGGTGGGGCATTTGGGGTTAAGTGACCTGCCCAGGGTCACAAAGCTAGTAAGTGTCAAGTGTCTGAGGTCGTATTTGAACTCAGCTCCTCCTGACTCCAAGGCCAGAGTAAATTGTTTTTAAAGATCCTTATGTGAATCTGCAGACATTTTTACACTATATGGATTTAAAGACCATCTTTTGGCTGGGTCAGTCTATTGTCCTATATCTGCAGTCATATTTCCCTGTGATAGCTTTGTTCAAAACACCCCTCCTTGGATACCACCCTCTTATATGTATTATTTCCTCCATTAGATTGTAAACTCCTTGAGGGCAGTGATTAGTTTGCTTGCTTGTATTTGTATCCCTTGTGCCTGACATATAGTAAGTGCTTAATAAATGTTTTTTTACTTATTCTTTTGCTATTAGATACTATTTCCTGAATTTAACATTGTTTAAAAATCTGACTCTTAGACTCTTAAGGCCTCAGTTTCTTCATCTAAAAAATGAGAGATTTGAAATAATCATCTCAATGATCTTCCAGCTCTAAGTCTAGACTGCCTAATTGCTGCTTTTGCTGAAAAAGAAAATGGCTTGTAGGTTTATGTTATAGTTTTCTAGATGATTGCTAATGATTTGTTATACTATCTCCCCAGGTATTAATTTGAAACTGGTCCTATACTTATTAGGATCATCTCAGATTAACAGTAGTACATATTTAAGCCTTGTTTGATTTTTCTAACATGCTTTTGACGGAGTAGAGACTTTTATGTTGTCTGAAGCCTACAAGACGTAGGAATTTGCTTGAACTTCATAGTCCCAACTCCTTTATCCTTCCCATTATCCAAACACTTCAGTGAGTAAGAAATTATTTTATGGTACATAAGAAGACTTATTATTAGTCTAAAATTTGTCTTTAATGCAGTTTGGGTGTTTTCTCCCTTAGGCAGATGTTTGGAGCATGGGAATTCTCTTATATGCACTACTATGTGGATTTCTACCGTTTGATGATGATAATGTCATGGCTTTATATAAGAAGATCACTGTAAGTATTATATGGTGAAATTTAAATGAATATTTTGCATTTTAGGCAATTGTTTGGCATTGAGCGCAAGTGGAAAGTGGTATATCTGGTAGATTGTGTACACTTTGAGGGATCTGTGATCTCATCCACATGGGTACACTCTGATGGAACAGATGCAATCCTTGTATGCCTTCTTGTCCTCCGTGACTCTTGTCCATGTCCTTCCGCAAATCTTCAGTAGACAGATATTCCACCAGCATGCTAGGGATCTTCCTCAAGCTCTCTTGTTGCTGTACATGTACCAGTGGGCTATATGGACTTTCCATCGTTTATCCCTTCCTTTCCATACATACTGGCTTAACAATCTCTTTTTTCAGTCATATGTCGCTTTAATAATAGCCTTTATGCTACTTGTCCTGTGCTTCTCCATTTCTCTTTTTTCACTAGTTTAAAAATATATTTATATTGATATCTTTTATTTTTATATCACCTAGATTTCCTCCATATCCCTCTTCCTTTTTCCTTCCAGAGTACCAAATTCCTTAGAATGAAGAATTTTTTTTTAAAGACTAGAAAGAAGAAAAAAAATTCAAAAAGTCAATTAATACATTGAAAAAAATCTGACAATATATGCAATTGACCCTCCCTTTCCCCACTTCTGTAACGGAGTTGGGAGAGGGGTCTTTTCATGTCTCTTCTTCGGACCTATGCTTATTTGTTGTAATTTTGCAATATTTGTTTTCTGTTGTGACCTCGGTTTATGTTGTTGTAATCATCGTGGATATTGTTTTCCTTGCTCTGCTTCACTTTGCATCAGTTCATTTAAGTGTTTCCAGGCTTCTCTGTATTTATCACATTCATTGTTTGTTTGTTTATTTTTTGTTGGCTGGGCAGTGGGGTCAAGTGACTTGCCCAGGGTCACACAGCTAGTAAGTGTCAAGTGTCTGAGGCTGGATTTAAACTCAGGTCCTCTTGACTCCAGAGCCGGTGCTCCATCCACTGTGCCACCTAGCTGCCCCATGTTCATTGTTTTTTTTTTTTTTAATAAAACATAGTAATATTTCCTTCCATGAATGTATTACATTTTATTTAGTTGATGAGCATCTACTTTGTTTGTGGTTCTTTGTTACCAGAAAAAGTTATACAGATATTTTGATAGGCACTCCCCATTGCCTTTTGAGTAATTTTTAATTCCTCAGAGATTATGGCATTCTATAACTTCAGTGAATTCATCAATTCCACAAATCTAGGATGTTGATATTGAGAAGATAAAGCCATTTAAAAATAGGGTACATTTCCTAAATGTAATCCATCTTGCTCTCTTTTTCCTGTTCAATTCTGGAACTAATTCATTGTCCATCTGCAATGACTGTCCCAAGATATAGAACACACACATATATGTGTGTATACATATATACATACACACATACATATGTATATACACATACGTATATATTTTATATATTTTTATAGTTATATATACATATGTACACGCCTATGTTACCCCCTTCCACACACACATGCACACACCCACAATCATGTATCAGCTCTATACATTGTTGATCCAAATGCATTTCCTAGTTTGGACAGTTGGCATTCTTTACTTGTTTGTTGTTTTCTTGTGTGGATAGTTACTTCTAACTCTTGAGGGAAAAGGGATCTCATTTAGAAAGTGCCTGCACTTGATGCTGTCAGCACAGCTCTTCTGCAAATAGGAGTATCTAGAAGATCCCACCATCCAGAGGAACTTGATTCAATTTAGACTTTACATTGACCTCCAAAATGGTGGCAAATACTTTTGTCAAACATGTTTCTACTTGTTTTATGGATATTAATCAGGGGATTGCTGAAAACAGTTATCTCTATTACAGTTTTAATGGAATCTTACATGATTTTAATGTGTACATAGGAGACTTCACCTTTTGGAGTGAGAGCCGATAAGGTAGCGTTTTGCTCCACCGAATCAAATACCTAAAAAAAAATCAACATAAAATAAGTACAATGGAATCTTGTGTATTTTTCACTTTTCAGTCAGATGTGTTACTATAGAGATGTGATATGCTTGTTTTTTGGTAGTAAAGAACTCAAAACAAAATGGGTGTCCACCAGTTGGGGCATGATTGAGTAAAACATATGAGTATGTGAAATAAATGATGAAAATAAAGAATTTAGAGAAACAAGGGAAGACTTGTATGAACTGATGTAAAATGAAATAAGCAGAACCGGGAGAATAGCATAGACATTGACCTCAGTTACTTTAAAGGAAAAGAACACCAAAAGGAAGCCAAATTCTGAGTAATTGAATTCACCAGTTTTGATCTTGGAGAACAAGTGTCTTTCCTTTTTCTTGTGGTAAAGTGACGAAAGACTACCTGTATGTGCAAAATTTTGCTTATACTGTCAGATAATCCTTGTATCTGCTTTTATTGTTATTTAATTTTTTTTACTTATTATTATTAATTTAACAGACCATCTAAAACCTTTCTCCACACCAAGAACAGAAAAAGAGGATTGTATGTGCCATCCACATCTCCATCATGCACGTGATTTATTTTTTATGTTTCAAATGTAACATGGCAGTTCCAGTACTTTCTTGCTTATACACATTCCCCCCTTAAACATCTCTCTGCTTCCCTCTGTGTATTTTTGCTGATTCACTGGCATTCTTTTCTTTTTGTTAATATCATTGTTAGTACCTTTCTTCCACTTCTTCCATGTAAGCTTCTTCCCAAGGCATTCATCCCCTAGAAAAAAATAAAAACCTTCCATTGGAAAAAGACCCCTGTATTAGCCATGCAGAGTTCTGCTTCATCATCAGATTGTTGGGGTCGTAATTGCTAATTACATTAATCAGAGTTTTTAAGACTTTGCTTGTTTTCCTCTACAATGTTGTAGTCATTGTGTAAATCATTTTTCTGGTTCTACTCCTTTCATTCTGAATCAGTTCATACGAATACTCCTAGGTTTATCATTTCTTACAGAACACTGATGTTCCACATGTTTATGTACCATAATTTGTTTGGCCATTTCCAAATAATATGTGCTCGCTTTATTTCCAGAACTTTGCTGCAAAAAAAGTGCTACTCTAAATGTTTTTATGAATATGAAATCTTTCTATTTTTCTTTGATGTCTATGGAGTATAAACCAAAGTTGTGGTATTGCTTGGCCAAAGCATAAGCACAATTTAGTGATATTTTGGTTATAGATCCAAATTGCTTTCAAGAGGAGTTGGATCAATCCATAGTCCACCAACAGTGCATTAGCGTTTCCTCTGTTTGCCTCTCTAACAATTTTCATTTTTTTCCCCCTCCATTTTACTAATTTTATGGATTTCTGGGGAACTTCAAATGAACCCTCGATGCTATTAGGTAGTCCTATTAAACCTCCCTTATCAACTTAGCATCCCATTTAAACTTTTCTAAATTTTTTCATCCTGCCTCAAACCTTTTTTGGCTCCTCCTACCCTCAGCTGAGAACCTTGCCTTGTGTTTCATAGAAAAAATTGAGGCCATTCATTCATCACGAACTCCTTTTTTTCCCCCCTTTTCTCCCCTCTTCCTCATCCGCTATCACTCAGGTGCTTTCAGGTGGTACATTCACTCTTTCCTTCACCCCATCTCACAAAATGATGTGGCCTTATTCCTTACCAAGGCTAACCTCTCTACTTGTTAAAGGGACCCCATTCCATCCCATCTCTTCCAACAGATTGCTCCCTCTGTCATCCTACTCTCACTTATTTTCAATTTCTCCCTCTCTAGTGTCTCATTGCTTACTCATGTCTCCTCCTCTCCTGAAAAAACCCTCACTTGAACCTTTCATCCTCACTACCATCCTATATTTCTTCTGCTCTTTGTAGCTAACCTCCTCAAAAAGGCCATCTATAATAGGTGTCTCCACTTTCTCTCCTTTCACTCTCTTCTTAACACCTTACAATCTGGCTTCTGACCTCATCATTCCAATGAAACTACTCTCTCCAAAGTTACCAGTGATCTCTTAGTTGCTAATTCCAATGTCCTTTTCTCATTCCTCATTCTCCCTCAGCAGCCTTTGATGCTGTTGACTTCCTCTCTTCCTTAATACTCTCTTCCCTGTAGGTTTTTGAGACATCCCTTTCTTCTAGTTTTCGTCTTACTTATCTGACTTCTTCTCTGTCTCCTTTGCTGGATCCTCTTCTAGATCGCACCTTCTAACCGTAGATGCCCTTCAGAGTTCTGTCCTGGGCTCTCTTCTCCCTTTATACCACTTCACTTGGTGGTCATTCACTCCCATGGATTTAATTACCATCTCTGTGCTAATGATTCTCAGATCTGCTTATCTTATCCAAAACTCAGCTGGCCTCAAATTTTGCTTCTCTGGCTGCCATTCAGACATTTCAAACTGGACTTCCAGTAGACACCTTAAACTCAGCATATCCAAAACAGAACTCGTTGTCTTTCCCCCTAAGCTTTAACCTGTGCTCTCCCCCCAACACAGACACACACGCACACACACACACACACCCCCCTTTCTTCCCCTCATCACCTCACACCTAGGCTACTGCAATAGCCTGCTGGTGGATTGGCCTGCCTGAAGTCTCTTCCCCACTTCATTCCATCCTCCATTCAGCCACCAAAGTGATTTTCCTAAAGCACATGTCCTGCCATGTTACTTCCCCATTCAGTGAACTCCAGTGGCTCTCCTTTGCCTCCAGGATCAAATGCATAATGCTGCATTTGACATTCAAAGTCCTTCATAACTTAGTCCCTCCTGCCTTTATAATCTTCTTTTTTTTAATAGATATTATTTATTGTACTAAAAGGGACCACTTATTTTAGTTATTTTTAACATGAAGCTGCGTTGTATCTTGTCAAAAGGCTTTTCTACATCTATTGATTTTTATTGTTTGGGGATTAATATCATGTGTTATATTTGTAGTTTTGCTAATATTAACCAAACTTGCATTCATGGTACAAATCAAACCTGGTCATAGTGTATACTCGTTTTTAATATATACCTTTTTTGCTAATATTTTATTCAATATTTTTGACATTTATTAAGGATTAATTGCTCTGTAACTTTATTTCTGTGCTTTCTATCTTTGTATTTTAGGTATTAGGATCACATATGTTTCATAGGAGCAATCTGTTAGCTTTGGATTTTGGCAGTGACATTGTTTTCACTTTGGACTGTTTTTCAAGAGGTCATTGCCTGATTCTTTCTGTTTTCACTTCAGTCTCTGATTCTAAATCTGGTGAATTTTCTTTTGTTACTTTTTTGTGTCTAGGTGTTTTGTTTGGTCATGTCTTTGTGGGGGTCAGGTGATTCTTAAATTCTCTTTCCTTGACTTTTTTTTGTGTTGTTTTTGTAGTAGATATTTCACATAAGAAATTTTTTTCAATCTTTTGATTATATTCAGGTATTTCTTATTGCTTTCTGTTTATTCTTCTATTGTTCAGAGAATCCACTTGTATAAGATTTTCCCACCTTCTGTTCTAAGCTGTTTGTTCTTTCAATTTTTCACATAGAACTCTCATTTCATTTGCCATTTTATTTTTTTGTATCTTGATTCATATCATCAAGTAGCTCTTGTTCTTATGTTCAACCTTTTTTCCCCCCCCGAGGCCCTTATAGTTGTTGTCAGTTTAATCTTTTCTGGGTTTTGTCTCTTAGACTTCTCTTGACTCATTTTTTCATTGTTTGATGTTTGATTCTGTTTATTCCAATTTTCAGCTTTAGTTCTTGGATTGGAATTTTGTGCTTGGGCAACTTTTCTGGATGCTTTTGGAATGAACTTTAATAATCTTGCCAAACTTTCTGGAAACTTGTCTTTACCTCTATTGCTTCTTGTGAGGTGATACTGTTTATAATCTTTCACAATCCTTTATAAGAAATAAAAATAATTTTATATTCTAATTGGATGTTTCCCTTGGCTTCCAGATCCTTTTGCTTAACCAGGGGTTCCAAGTGTTTAATAGTTAAGCTGTTTTCTAAATTCTTTTGGCTCCTTTATTGTATAAAGTATGGGACAGATTCTCGACTAAGAGGGTGAGGGAGGAGTGTTTGGGAAGATTTGAGGGGATAAAGGTTTCAAGCAATCTTTTTGGGGAGAAAGAGTATCATTTAGGGATGCATAAAAGGGTTGTCTTGTTTCAATGACGGTCCAGTTGATGTGGGAGATGTGGTCAGTTCATTTCACCATATGCAAAGGTGCAGAAAAAGTGGATAGTGTTTCTTAAAAAATCATAAGCTGCAATAAGATGGAGTTGGTGAGGGGCAGTAAAGGATTTGAAAGTTGAGGAAAATGTGGAATTGAACCAGTTAATTATAGGGTAGATACTGGGAAAGGATGAAAGTGAATGAGAAGCAGAGGTTACTAAGGAGCTGAAAGATTTTTGTGACGATGAAGAATAGGAGAGGTAAGACATGTAAAGATGGGATAATAGGTTATGATAAGAAAGTAGAATATCAAGTTTTTAGATCATGAAAGTGATCAAGTCAAAGTGATCGCCATTAAAAATTATTATTATTAGCTCCTAGGTGTCATTAAGATCATAAATTTCCTTGGTGATTTCTTTATATCAATTCTTATTTAGATAATGTAATTTTTGAAAAGGTTGTTGTATTCTTAGATGTGCTCAGAAAAATAGTGTGACTTACCATATAATTAGAGGGAGGAATCACAGATGGACAGCCTGATTGTTCCACAGGTCCCCAGGAAATACTAAAAGACCTAAGAGATCTAGAAGGCCTTTAGCATATTAGGTAGATTCTCTACAGAGGTTTTATTATGGGAGCATATGAACAAAATTCTCATGATGTAGATGGGCTGAAATCAGTACTGGTGGAAGGAGTGCTAATGAGATGATTGATCCTTTGAAGTACAGGCGTACCTCATTTTATTGTGCTTTTTTTTTTTTGCTTTATTGCACTTCACAGATATTGAGGTTTTTTTTTTTTTTTAAAACAAATGGAAGGTTTGTGGCAACCCTGAATTTAACAAGTCTACTGGCGCCTTTTTTCTAACAGCATGTGCTGACATCATGTTTGTCTCATATTTTGGTAATTCTCACAAAATTTCAAGTTTTTTCATTATTATTATAATATTTGTTTTGGTGATATGTGGTTAGTGATTTTTGATGTTACTATTGTAATTATTTTGGGCACCATGAATTGATAAATATTATGTGTGTTCTGACTGTTCCACTGACTTACCATTCCCCAGTCCGTCTCCATCTCCTTGGGCCTCCGTATTCTCTGAGACATAACAGTATTGATGGATAAGACATAAACTTAGTTGAAAAAGCAGCAGCTGCATTTGAGAGGATTGACTTCAATTTTGAAAGAAGTTCTTCTGTGGGTAAAATGCTATTAAACAGCATTGAATACTACAGTGAAAATCTTTCGTGGAAGGGTCAATCAATGTGGCAAACTTCATTTACTTTAAGAAATTTTCGCTGCCACCCCAGCCTTCAGAAACTGCCACCCTGATCAATCAGCAGCCATCATTATTGAGGCAAGACCTTCCACCAGCAAAAAGATTATGACCCGCTGAAGGTTTAGATGATGGTTAGCATTTGTTAGCAAAAGTATTTTTAAATTGAGGTATATACATTGGTTTTTTTTTAGACATAATACTATTGCACACTTAATAGGCTACAGTATAGTATAAACATAACTTTTATATGCACTGTGAAACAAAAAATTCTGTGACTCACTTTATTGTAGTGATCTGGAACTGAACCTGCAATATCTTTAAGGTATGCCCGTATGATAGTTAAAGAGAAAAAAATGAAGTATGGGCATAGGGAGTAAAGGTAGGGAGTAAAGAGTCCTGGTTCTACTACTAATTGGTAGTAGATTATAGTAATTGACCTTGAACACAGTTTCTTCATCTGTTAAATGAGAAGGTGTTATCTAAACATCTGTGATTCTCTTCATACTCAAGCCAGAAAACCAGCAAGATTTAGAAGGGAGAAAGATCCTTTCTGGTAGCATAAAAGGATCAAGCAAGCAGGGCAATTACCCTGGGCATAGGATTGTAACATGGAGTGCAGAGCTTCATCTAAGGCTGGTGCATTAGTAATGCCTCTGGTATCAATGTCTGTGTTAGTGTATTTGTGTTTTATTCTTTCTGGAAAAGATGGAATTTGAAGCAGAGTGAATCATTCCCTTTGTTCTCTTTCTGTGCTTGCTCTGGCTCTGTCTGTATTCCTATTACTTTTGCTAGGCCAGGCCCCAGTTTCACATTTGGTTATGGCAGGGAAGATTTGAGTTAGAAAAATCCTGTTCTCAGGAAGCAGAAAGGTAGCATGAGAGGTGGCAGACCCAGATGGTTAGATTTGCAGCCTGCTGACCTCCTGCTCAGTTAACACGTGGTCCTAAGATCCTAACCTTAGGTCTTTCACTTGCCTTATTGGTTTCTCAGTCATTACAGTGAGATTTGAAATTAATGCAGTTAATGCAAATTAAAGCTACAAAACGTGGGAGAAGCCAGAGTTGGAATAGTGTCAGTAAAGCTGGGGAGCTCAACTTCCTCACAGCTGGGAAGCTGTAGGGATAGCAGCGGCAACATCTGCTACTGTTTCTTTGTTAAATCCCTCTGTGCCTGGCTTCTTGATTCTTGAAAAGGGGGTAGAGGTAGGGTGGAGGACAGACTCTTGACATCTGGTAGTGTTCCAGAGGCAACCAAGTCCCTTAATCCCTTTCAATTCCTCTAGAGAAACAGCAGCAGGGACTGGAGACTTCCTCAAAGAATTGGTGACCTCCATAGCTACTTCTGTAATGTCTGATTCCAGGCGATACAAATTTTAAGCCTTGCAAAAAAACAGAAGCTGCTGTGTGGATAGAATATCGGAAAGAGTAGCATTATGATCATTGGCTTCACTTTTATGCTTTGTGCTCAGTAAAGGGAGAGGGACAAAGCATTGTTTCTGAGAGTCAGGAAAGTTTTCCCTTTCATGTGGACGCTACTGCAGTTTCATAAACATCAGGTAATCCTCTTTATCTCTCTCTGTGTATAGTTTCTTATGGGCAAAGTGTTTATTGGTCCCAAAAAGCTATTCCAATACTTTAAACCTTCTGACACATTTTTTTCTTTTCTTCCCTTTGCATAATAAGCATTGGCATTCCAAGGAAATGGACAGGCTGATGGATGTCTTTAGGCATTGTGCTTTAGTGGAATGAGCACTGATTTGACGTCAGAGGAGCTGGGTTCAAATTCCAGCTCTTCTACTTATTAACTTTAAATATTTAGACTTTAAGGGGCAGCTAGGTGGCACAGTGGATAGAGCACTGGCCCTGAAGTCAGGAGGACCTGAGTTCAAATGCAGCCTCAGACCAAACACTTGACACTTACTAGCTGTGTGACCCTGGGCAAGTCACTTAAACCCAATTGCCTAACCAAAAAAAAAAAAAAAAAAAAATTTAGACTTTAAGATCCTCTTGGCCTGGGTGTCCTAATCTGTAAAACGACTAAATTGTATTGTAGTGGACCTTAAAGTTCCCTTCCATTTCTAAATATCATAAGCCTGTGATTAAAATTATCCCAGTTAGTTGGTATAGCTGGCATTTTACTACAGGGGTCTCTAAGGCATTATTAAATCATATTATGACTGTAGAAGCACTGCATGGGAAAAGTTTATTTTTCATCCTTTGTTTTGTGAGTAGAGACTTCCAGAACTGTATACCTCTGCAGAACGTGCTCTTGGGCACAGATGAGAGAGGCACCCTTTTGGCTCCTGTCCAGCTTTGTAGGAGGGAACTCTGCATGGGATCCTTATTCCTGGCCCAGCTGTTTCCCATACTTAACACTCTCCCTTTTTTTTTAGTGTGAGGTGTCTTCATTTGTCCTCTAAACATTGAAGTGGGCAGAGCTTTAGAATAGCAATGAGAGGAAAACGTCTTGATGCTCCTTTCTACTTCAATTTTCCTTTAAGAAGTTTAAGGTTCTGAATCACATTGAAGTCTTTCTGGTTTTCTTTTCTCCTTTTTTCCAGAGTAGGGAAATTAGGATACCAAGGTGCCTTGAGATCATACCGTATGAGGATTGGTTCAAGGAACTAGGCATGTTTACCTTGGAGAAGAGAACACTTGGGGTGTTGGGTAAGACATGATAGTTCATGTTCAAGTATTTGATGAGCTGTTATTTGGAGAAGAGATTAGACTTGTCCTGCTTGCCCCAAGGGTCTGCTCCATGCCGGGCACTGTGCTGAGTGCTGGGAATATAGACTGCAGATGTGAGACAGGCTTGGCTCTCAAAATCACATTTTTCTGGGGATTGGGTAGAAATTGTAGAGAGGCATATTTAGGTTTGATCTAAAGAAATAACTATTAACAATTACAGCCATCCAGTCTATCAGCCAGCATTTATTAAGGGCTTACTCTGTGACGCACTGTGTGAAGGAGCTTCCATTGTAACGGGTGGGACCACCATACGTAATTCATTACTTCAAGATAATTACAAAGTAGATAAAAGTAAATAGTCTTAGAGGGGAAGGCCATACCAGCTTGGGGTTTGGAAGTGGGGCTGGGAAAAGCCTCCTTTGGTACATGACATTTTAGTTAGATCTTAAAGTAAGCCAGGGATTTGAACAATCAGTCATGAGGGATGGGCTGTGCTAAGCCCTGGAGATGTGAGATGGAGTGTCATGTATGGGAAACATCTCCTTCTATTCAAATTCCCTTGGAAGTACCCTCCCATCTACATATCAAGTATGTACCTATTTGTTTAAATTTTGTATTTCTTTTAGAACATAAACTCTTGTAGGGCAAGGAACTGTTTTTAGATTTTATTGTATTCCTTGGTGTAGTGCTTGGCATGTCATAAGTACTTGATAAATGCTTGTTGATTGATTAAAAGTTGGTTAACATGGGGGGCAGTTAGGTGGTGCAGTGGATAGAGCACTGGCCCTGCAATCAGGAAGACCTGAATTCAAATCTGGCCCAAGACATATAACACTCAGTGGCTGTGTGACCCTGGGCAAGTTACTTAACCCCAATTGCCTCACCAAAAGAGACAGAGACAGAGAGAGATAAATAGATATCCTATATCCAGGTCTCATTTCACTCTTTAGTCCTGCATCTCCAACTCAATGTGTCCAAAACAATTCATTCTTTTCTCCCCTTAAACCTATTGTCCTCCAAATTTCCCTTTTTCTTTTGAGGGTACCACCATTCAGTCACCGGAGTTTGCAACCTGAGCATTGGCGTTGTTTCTTCACTCTTCCTCAACCTCATAGTTTACTATTAAATCTCTTCCACCTCCAAAAAATGTCTTGAATTTGTCTCCTCTTTAACCACTCGACTGTACTATTGCAACAGCCTCCTAATTAGCTTCCAGTCTTTCCAACCCATTCTTCACTTGGCATTTAGAGCCCCTTACAGTTTGACTCCAGTCTACCTCTTCAGGCTTATTTATTATTACTACCTTTTTTCATTCAAGCTGACTTACTTGTTGTCTCTCAATCTTGGCATTCCATCTCCTCCTTCCTCCATGATTTTGCACAGATCTCACTTGCCTAGAATGCCCTCCTTCTTCACCTTCACATCTCGGTATCCCTAGTTCCCTTTAAGGCTTATCTTAGTTGCCACCTCCTATGGGGAGCCATTCTTTAGTTAGAGCTAATTAATGATGGAAGGATACCTTTTAATACCAAATCTAGTACTCTTTACATTACAGAGCTGTTATTTATTATAAACTTAATAACCATTAACAAAGACAGGTAGATTAAAGATTGAGGTTTTCTGTAAAGCCCTTAACAAATAACAAAGAAAGACCAAACGTGTTCATAGGTATCAGAAAAATATTTGCTCTGTGCCCCTTTCCAACATTTTCTAAAGTTCCACTATATTTGACCCTGTTTTACTTTACATGTACATAATTATGGTCAATGTGTATATCATGATGCTGTGATCTTATTTTGCATATAATGTACTTGTGAGTAGGGGTTATTTCATTCTTTGTATACCAAGTACTTAGCATAGTGGGTGCATAATAAATGCCTGTCATTTGACTAATTTTGTATCATTATGTAGGTAATTTCTGATTTCCTTGCATAGGCTTCATATCTATAATTTTTTTTGGCACTATAATATTTTGTCAAATTAATATCCATAGTTGATTTAGCTACTCTCCAGTCCTTATGAACATATAGGTTGTTTCCATTTTTTTGGTATTACAAGTAAAGCAGTTATGAATATTTTATACAAATGTCACTTTTTTGGGATACATTTAGGATATAACCCTGGCAATGTGATGCTTAAGATACAGCTCTTGCAGTGAATTTCTATATTTTGCTCCAAAATTTGTTTACCCTTTCACAGTTCTAACAACAGTATGGGTGCCTGTTTCTGCACATTTGCCAACATTTTTTTTTTGTTTTCTCCCAGAGTTTTGAAAGTTAATAGCTATAAAATTGCTTTATTTATATGTTCTATACATAATTTGCATGATTTGGTGTTATATAGAAAACTAAGTTTTTCCAATAGTGAGGAAAAACTATTGGATTTAGAGATTGACTAATTATTGATGCAGAGAAATTTCAGTAGATTTAGAAAGAAGCAAAGTGAAGAAATTGTGATAACAAGTATAGATTATTCTTTCTAGAAATTTGGAAGTGAAGAGGTAGAAAAAGTGAGGATGGTAGGTTGAAGGTGGGAATAGCAGGTCTGAGGGATGATTTTGGGTTTGTTTTTGTTTTTTAGAGGTAATGGAAAGCTTAGTATGTTTCTAGTTAGGAAAGGAGTAGAAAATGAGGAAGGACATAGAGCAGCTAATGGGATATATTGTTCATTCATATTTAATTTTTGAGCTTTAACTTATAGGCCAATATGACTAATAAGGGGAAATTGAACATTTTTGAATCTTGTTTCATAGTATGTTCATGGATTTGAAGCATATTGTGTCTTACAGTAGTAGTTTACAGCATTGATAATTCTAGCTATGGGTCTAAGCAGTTCTTTAAGACATACCTGTATTGACGCTTTTCCGCCCACCCTCCCCAGGATATTTTGCCTATAAAATATGCTGCTATTATGAATGTTTTAATGATCATTTCAAAGTAGAAAAAGTAATATTTTGATGAGGAAGCATTTCCTTGATTCTTTTTGTTAAATGTTGGTGAGGAGGTTAGGGTAGGAGGGAAGAAAACATTGGGAATATTTTAGATAGGAAACTGAATGAACAGAGAAGAGAATATCATTAAGGGAAGAGAAGTGTTCCCATTAGCATATTAGAATAAAATCAAAAGGACCTGGTTGCCCTCCAACACATGTTCCTTGAAAAGTCATTTTTGTTTAAGACCAAAATTGAAGGACATTGTTTTGATTAAAGATCATGAAGTCAATAAATCCAGATGATTTACTTTTGTCACTTGTGAGATTAGAAGAGCACTACAAAAGACATGAATAGAAAGTGGAAAGGCAGTTTAAATGGGACAAGCATACCAACACCATTTAAAAGTAGTAGTTGAGAGCCATGTACTACCCCCTTCTTGCTCTAAAGAGTGGTAGGATGGGAGATGGGGAGGGAGAGAGATCTGAAGAATCACTCTAGAGGTTTTGCCCAAGGTCGCATCGATGGTTGCATTTGTCATACTAGAATCTTGGCTTCTTGACTTCTAGGCCACTGTCTGATATTATATCATCAAGGGATCATTCTCAGTAAAAAGGAGTATGATCTTTGAAGTGAATGGAGGGGAGGTGGTCCTCTCTCTCAGAGCAAAAATTACTCAGGTTGCTATGATGGCTTGAGGTTATATGCCATATCATTAAATATAGTGATTATGGTCATTCCAATGCATGTGATGATAATTCAATCATAGAATACAGTGATTGGAATGGCTATGATTTTGTTTGTGATAGATTGTTCAGGTCATCTTCTAGATTATAATCTTCATGAGGGCAGGAACCACGTCTTTAATCTCCCTAGGACCTAACTCACTGCTTTGCATTGTGGTAGATACTTATGTGGCTGTTACGTGAAACCTATGATTTGAAGCCTTATGGTAATGTATATGAGGAAATTCAGTACTTTGTCCCATGAAGGCTTTGTAGACCTGATGAAGAGCTCTTTGCTATTTCAGAGGAAACTGCTGTAATATCATAGCAATAAGCAAAACAACCAGGGATAACTGCAAAGGCTAAATCAAACCCACCCCCAGCCCCCTTTCCCCAGCTGCTAGGGCTATCCCCACACTCTTACCCTCAGATCTATTTTGTGTATACATGTAGATATGTATATGTTTGTCTTTCTTGATAGAATGTATGTATGTTCCTTGAGGTCAGGGGCTGTGCCACCACTTAACACAGTGTGTGGAATGTGCACACATAATAAATACTTCATCAGTTTTTCATTGGGTTTGTTTCCTTATTTATGAAATGAGGGGTTTGGATTAGATGATCTCTTAGATGCCTCTCTGCTCTAAATCCTATGAATCTGTGTCTACTGATATCCCCCAAGTTACCAACTTGGTAGTTACTAACTGATAGTGGCTAGTAATAGCTTTTCTACCTATCTAGATTTAAAAAAAAAATTCTTATGCCTCTATTTTGCCAATGAAATATGTTTTGTGCATTAATTTTTGACTTCTAACACACCCACTTTTGTATATTAATTGTCTTTGAAAATGGCAGCTATGATAGTAATGTCTAGTTATGGTAAATTATTATCCATGTGCAAATTTCAAATTCTTTGCCTTAAAAGAACAAACAGACCCCCCTAAAACATAGTAGTTTTTGGTAGATCCTGGTCATCTGGTCATTAAAAATTTGAGTTAATTTTGTTTTGGCCTTTCATTTTTAACTTTGTGCAGTGAGATGAATGTGTTCAGAAGAAATATAACCTTCCTAATCAATATTATTTGCCAATACTACATATTCTTTGTTTCTGCTATCTTGAATTTTGTTTTTTAGGTTTTCATGTTTTTGCAAGTTGAAAATTGATTCAAATTAGGACTTTTATGCATTATTGTGGAATTTAATTTCACACATTATAGATTTCGAAATTTATTGTAATCTCAGCTGAGAACTATTGTTCCGAGTCGCAATGTAATACAGTTTGCTGGTTGAATCTAATTAAGGTGTCGTATCACTTGCATGCAGTATGTTTCCTTGCCTAGAATGTGCTAAAATTCCTCACTTGGGAATAACACTTCACTCAATGCTTCCTGGTTTGATTGAAAACCCACCAAAACTTGACATCCTGTATGGAAGTCTGGTTTGAGGCAGACTTATTTTGTTTATCTTCTGCATTTTTAACCTAAAAGCTCAACTGCAATTTGTAGCATGACTACTAATAAATTAGATTGAGTAGTAATCTTATTAACTTCACCTATATTCACGTACCATAACTGTTCAGAGACGAGCATTGATACACTGCAGTTCTTGGCACTCAAATATTAGCAAAGTCTTTAAATGACTCATTTAATGAAAGTCAAGTAAGATAGCTTAAGGGTATAGTTGCTTTCTAACAACTCTGAATTGCAATTTAAAATAAAATGAATGTGTTGGTTTCTGTAAGATATTTAAAAATTATAAAATATACTTAGTCTAATACTAATGGGGAAGATTATGTACCCCTCAGAGAGTCCCGCATCTTTCTCAGTGATATAAAATGAACAATGACATTCCTAATGTGGACTTCCCTGTATTTAGCGTGTTTGCCGTGCTGGGCCACAGCTTTAGCATGTCTTTAGTTTTAGGCTGTGCCTTGTGTTTCCGTAGAGCTGGGGTTCTGTGAGTGAAGACCCTTGTGCCTAAGCTGCCTGTAAGCTAAGAATGCCAGGGGAGCTGGAGGTGTGGTTGCAGTTCGGGGTTTTCCATGTGATAGCCACGGCCTTACTTCATGTTATGGGTTGAATTTTCTGGATGCCAGCTATTGGGTCTCCAAACATTTTTATTGAATACCAACTAACCTGGAAGCTAGGAAGACCTGGGTTCTAGTCCTGCCTTTGTCACACACTGGGTGTGTGAGGATAGCTAAGTCTTTTAACTTCTTTCTGCTCTAGGCAGCTCTTAGGTCTCAGAAAGCCGCCATTGTGGTGTGTGCTTATCCTCGGGCCATCTGCATTAAGTCTAGCACTAATATGATGAGCGCTCCTGGGAGCTCAAAGCAGGTCAGAACTTTTTTGTTGGTCAGCAGTGGGATCCTACCCTGAGTCGCTGCTGCACCTCCACCTTGGGAGATAGAGAGGGTGACCTGTTCTCTCCCTTCCCCCTAAAAAAAATATTGCAGAAAAGGTGCAGCCCTGCATTGATAGAAAGAGTTTCCTCACTTGGGACCTGCCTGTAGCAATGAAATCATAGGTATAGTCTGTCCCTCTCCTACTGCTGTGGACTAGTGATTGTCCATTGCCAAACTCAAGTCAAAATAGAAATTAAGAAGGACATGGCAAGTGAAGAGGGCACCACTTGATTCAAGGAGTGAAACTGTTGTGTTGAGTCCAGTTTACTTTGGATGTGAATAGGGAGAGACTAGAAGCAGGGACTCAAGTAAGGTGCTGTTACAGAAATCTATGGAAGAGGTAATGGGGGCCTGAACTGAGCGAGTGGCCCTGTGAGGAGAAGGAAGGAGACGTATAGGAGAGATGTGGAGGTAGAAATGACAAGACTTGGACATGTGAGGTGAGAGAGTGTGAGGAATTAAAGATGACACCGGCCTTGTGACCATGGAAGAAATGGGAAGATGATGGTGTCCTTGACAGAAATAAGGAAATTTAGAACAGGAGGAAAGATAATGTACTAAGATTTGCACTTTTGTTACAACCTACCTATTCCTGCTCATCCTGTGTGACTCATTCTGTCCAACCCCAAACAAAAAGGGGTGGGGATCTTACAGGTCACTACCCTCACATCCCAGAGCCTATCTTTGGAGTTGTCAGCAAACATTTATTATGACTTGACTTGACTTCTGAGGGCCACCTGTCATAGCCATGAAGAGACCTGATGGGCTGGGTGAAGATAATGTGGGGAGGTGTTCAGAATTTTCCATTGTCACCAGCACAGCTGCTCCTGTAGGTGCCTGGGTACTAGTTAGGTTCTGAGGGGCCAACCTCTAGTTCAGATGAGGGGAAGCTGAGAAATGGGGAGGTGTTGGGGAAAAAGAACAGTTGTGGTTTCTTTGGAAACAAGCCACATGATTGCCTGGCTATGTGAAAGTAAAGTGTAACCTATCTTCTCAGTTAGTTGATCACAACCCCTAGAGGTGAGGCCTTGGTCCCCAAGGGCCTGGTGCCTCCACTTTGGTTGCTACCGCCTTTTTGGGAAACTTTGATAATTTCACAGATGATGCAGATCAGCTATTAGTGCTGAAAAAGCAATAGGCTTTTATCTCAAGTGCATTTTAACTTACCAAAAGTGTCTAACTTGAGACACCCAGATGCATCATAGTCACTTGAGACGAGAATACAACTGGATGTGTGCCCTGTATTTTCTGTGTGTAATATGCTTTTGGTATCTTACATGCTACAACAGGAACTAGGGACCCTATTGCTCACTTTTGGGTAACACCTGAGTCTATCAGGAGGTTTTTTTTTTTCCCCTTGGAGCAACTACAAGTTGGGGCAATAGTTTAAGAGAGAAACAAACCCTTCTAGAGTCAAATCTTCAATCTGACCTGGGCTGTGAACCCGTTCTCAGTGGTGCTTAGTCAGCTCAGGGCATCTGGATCTCAGATGAAATGATCTTCATGTCACCTCAGGAGATTAGTGACTCAGGAGGAGGTGGCCCTTGTGATGTGGCTCAGCTTGTGTCAGGGCTGCTCTTTTATGTGGAAGGCCAGGTATTTTATAGGGAGGGTCTTGATCAGGTGTGTCTGATTATCTTCCTACCTCTTGTTACAGGCGGAGAGGTGCTAATTAGGTTACACGGGGAAGTTTCCAGCATGCAAGTTTCTGGGTATTGGGGGTTCCAGAAAAAAGGGGCAGGTTGTGTAGCTACAAGGAAGGAGGAAGGGGCACATCTAGCATAGAGGCAGCTTGATGCAAGAAAGGACAGGACCAAAAAACCTACATACAGCTAAACTAGACTATGATATTTGTACCCAGACCGTTTTCCTGCCTCAGCACTTTGCTCACATTATTTCTTTTTCTTGAAATAGTCACCACTCACACCAACTCTCCCAGCAGTTTCTTTCTTTTAAAATCCTACCCACCCTTCAAGGTCCAGTTCAGATGTAACTGTTTTCATGAATCCTTTCTGACTTCATTTCCCTCCTTCAAAATAGATGTAATTTTCTCCCTGAAACTTAAACTCTGCCTCATGTTATATGTTTGTGGACTTGTCTTACTTGCCCTTCCCTACATCTAGATTTTAGGTCCTTGGTGGAACTCTGTCTTATCGAGCTTTGTAAAAATTGCTCCTCTCCCTCCCAGTACTAGAGCTGATACGTAGGTGCTCAGTGATTACTGATTAATTTTGATTGATTAGTAATATCCTGTCATTACCTGGAAAGAAGGCTGGGGTTGATTACAGTCAGGGATTCTGTAGTGCAGCAGTTATCCACTAGAGGGTCACACGGAGTTGCTTGTTTATTTGTGCTCAGAACAGCTCTAGGCTTCTTCGTCATTCTGTGTTTGAGCTGTGCAATTCAGAAAAAGCGTTGGTACCCCTAATATACATATATCACAGGAATGCTCTGGTCATGAGCGACTCCATCTTGGACGTTTAATAAGTTTGCTCATCATTCAAAGCTCCTAAGTGTGCAAACAATTTGATTTTGTAGCTCTGATAACCAGAAATGCTCCTTAGAAGCATGTGGTTCTCATATCTACACAATCAGGTTGCTTACATACTTAGGGTTAAGCATATTCATTAGAAATTCAAGATGGACTCACAATATGTGTTCCGGCACTGGATCCTTATTTCTTTTATTGTTTTAGGCTCTCTACCCTCCTCTTTTTTTACCACCCTATCCTTGAGCTCTTAATGATTTTTTTCATCAACCCTCCACCACTACTCCTTAACATGCTTCTCCTCCTCTTTGCTCCTTTCCCCTCCCCCTCTCTCCGTAGAATGTGGGATTAGAAGATCTGGGTTCAAAGTCCTTCTTTCCTATTTATTTAGTAGTGTGCCTATGGGTAAATCACTTACCTTCCATGAACCTCTCTTTCCTCATCCACTCTATAACAGTGTTGTGAGAAGAGTGCTTGGCAAAATGTACAGTCCTATGTAAATGCCAGCGACTATTGTTGTTGCTGGTACTACTTTGCTGAAAGTGTGGCGCCCCTGCTGCTCTGAGACAAATTGGTATTAATAATATATAGGAGGAGTATTACTCCTTCACAGTCAAGACCACCATATTTATTAAGTTTTAGGTATATGTACCTAGTTAAACCTGGTTTTATTAACAAGCATATCTCTCATATTTATGGATCTTGGTAGCTCCAGTAGTAGTCACCGTCCCATCCCATCCCTGTGGATCTTCCCTGGATCCATCCCTGTGAATTGTTACAGTTTGCCTGCTTACTTACCTTATCTCAGTTCTGTTTTGTTTCTTCCTAACCCCGGAACCATAGATGACTGGGACAAGATGAGTCACAGAAATGATGACACTAGTTCCCCAGATCCAGAGCCCCTCTGGGTGATCTACCAGAATTAGATCTAGAGTTAGATTGAGTCTCTAAACATACATGCATGTTCTTCCAATCATATTGATAGATGATTAAATGGCACCTGATATGTGATGGAGTAGTCAACTCTGCAAGTAACCACACAGTGGCTATGGGAGAAATTTTTTATTACCTCTTTAAAAGTTAGGAGGGGGGCTGGATAGATGATATATTCTATTCTTGTGCACAATTTAATGTGGTATTATAATGAAATGAGCATGGCATATTGGATAGAGAGCTGACTTCAGAACCGGTGAGACCTGGGCTCAGGTTCTGTCTCCCAGAGATCCATACTGGTTATGTGACCATAGGTAAATTACTTAACATCTCAGTTCTCTGGGCAACGCCCTGTGACTGTAAGTTGCCCAGAAGGTGCTGACCTGCCTTTGTTCGGGAAACTTACTCACAGGGAACTCCCTGCACTTCTGAAATCAGAGGTCTGTTTCCTGTACTACAGTGAATTAATATTTTGTCCTTTCTTTCCTGAATTGCAGACTCCAAATTCTGATTTTAACTGGTAGCCAGAATGTTTTAGTGTAATAGAATACACACACACACACACACTCTTTCTCTCTGACACTCCTCTATCTCTCTATCTCTTTCTGTCTATCTATCTCTCTATCATACCTATATCTTATCTATAATAAGTGTCATCCATTCTCAAAAGGGAGAGATGGATTCTAGGAAGTTATGTTTGGGAGTTTTCTTGTGTCACCACATGCCCCTGTAGTCAACATTCATGCAGATAATTATGCTCTGCTTTGTGGATTAGCCAGTATTATTTTAAAATTCTGGCTTATTTTTCTCTGCTATCAAGTTTACTTCTAAGCCATTTTTTTTCACTATTAATTGATGAGTGTTACAGATTTACAAATTTTTTAAAAAGTAACACTAAAATTTGTAATTTAATAATATAATTTTATATTATAGTAATATAATTTTATAATAATACTAAATAATACTAAAATTTATAACTTAATCTAAAAATCATGTGATACATTACAAAGCCAAATAAACCTAATCTTTTCACTGTCATCTTTTCACTCATGACAAAACACACTATTTGCCTCCAGAGAAAGAACTGATATTGTCTGAATAAAGACTAAAGCATAGTATTTTTCACTTTCATTCTTTTGTTTGTTTGAGTCTTCTTGTACAAAATGACTAACATGGAAATGTTTTACATGATTGTACATGATAACCTATATCGAATTACTTGCAGTCTCAGGGAGAAGGGAGGGGAGAATGGGAAGGAGGAAAGAATAGAATTTGGAACCCAAAACTTAAAAAAAGTATTAAAAATTGTTTTAACATGTAATTGGGGAAAATAAAATATTATTTTAGAAAATTGCTTCACCTGTACTTCTGTTAACTTTTACCACATCAGTATATTATTGATCAGGAAACCTGTCAAGAATAATTAAATCTAACCTACTTTAATTCTGTTTTCTTTAGCGAGGAAAATATGATATTCCAAAATGGCTGTCTTCTGGCAGTATTCTACTTCTTCAACAAATGCTGCAGGTAAAATTTACTTCTAAGTAATTTTTGGTCTAGTGAAATCACTACTTTCTACTTTTCTGAAAATTTTTTAAGTTGTATTAAATCTTTTCCTTGATTAGAACTTTAAGGGATCAACACTTTTCTCCCTTACCTCCAAATAATGACTCCTTCCTTATTTCTACCATATCATCCTTCGTTTAAAAAACAAAAAAATAAAAAACTTCATTGGATTCCTTCATTGAATTTAATTATATATGCTACGTTTTTGATGGCTCTGTCATATGTACCTATATCTGTACTTAAAAAAAAAAAATCTCTGGTTCTTTTTTCTACTTTCTAATTGACCCAAGCCCTCTCTTCCCTCTCATAGCCCTGTATGGAGTGAAGTAGAGGGAATAGTTTAGTGTAATAAAGAGAAACTTGGGCTGGAAGAAGGGAGACCTAGGTTCTCACCTCCATTGTAGCATTGACTACCTTAGGCAAGTCATTTAACATCTCTTTCACCTTCTCCCAATATACAGTGGAGATGATAATCTTTAAGGATTGTTGTGAGAATTCAATTAAATATTTAGTAGATTGTGAATAAGATATTTCTCAGAATCTTAATTTCTTTCTTGTCAACTAAAATAAAATCTGTGACTCCAAACCAAAGCTCTGGACTTACACAAGACAGTTTTGGAAGCCTCTCTTTAAATTCCCCTTGGCTTATTCTGGGGATTCCTCTGGTTAAGTAAAAATCTTACTCATGTCTAAAAGGGTGTTGAGCTTCAACTTGACCCTCTTAGGCACTGAATATAGGGTATATTTTATTTTACCTAACAACATGCACATAGTACTTGTACTTGAGCCTATGACTAAGACATACATATACTTCTCTCTCTGCTGGGCTTCTCTCTACTCTGGATACTTACAAGTAAGCTTTCTGAAAAGTAAGCCAATGCTCAAGAACTGTAACTGTGGGCTCACATGGGTTTTGTTCAGTCTCGAAAACTGTTCAGTAATTTTTTTGGGCTTGTTTTTGCCACTATCTAGATTTGCCTTTAGGAATCAGTATTTGGCTTGTTTAATTAAAGGACTTGCATTTCCCATTCAAGTACTTGGGATAACCGAATAAAGTATAGGTTTTGTTTATCCCAACAAAAATCATGAAGGACTCACAGTCAAGCATTAGGTCAGGAAGCTAGACTTGATGATCCTTCCATCATTAATATTCTAGGACTGGGAAAATTCAACGTTTGAAATACTGAAAGTCCAGCATTACGTTACGCTAACATAATATGGTGTTATTATTGCTATATATCTGGAACCCATTTTCATTTACCATTTCCTTTCTTTGTCAAAATCTAATTCTGGTTCATCTGCCTTGGTTAAGTAGGGCAAGTGCAATTAATTGTCCAGAGCAAGATTGGCAACATCTAATCCTCGACGATGTCACCTTTCTGCTGAAAAAGCTTCATTGGTTCCTTGATGCCTCATTGAAAGCCCTTTGCAGTTTGATTCCAGCCTACTTTACCAGACTTATTACGCCTGACTTCCCTTCATGCACTTCACATTACAACTAAAATGGCTTCCTTGGTGTTCCTCGTACACAGCGTTTCGTCTGTCTCCATGCCTTTTACAAGCTGTCCCTCTTGTTCTCCTCCTCTGCTTCTTGGAAGCCCTACTTCCTTCACACCTGAGCTCTGATGAGAGGCCTTTCCAAACCATCTCCTTCCCCCTAGCCACTATTAGGGTATCCCACTTTTACTTTGTACTTTTTCAAGTATCAGGTGTTCATTCCCTCGGACTGGAATATATGTTCCTCGTGGACAAGGAATGTTTGATTTTTGTCTTTGTATCTAGCACAGTTTTTGGCACACAATAGGTGCTTAATAAATACTTGCTGATTGGTTTTTTTTTTCTTCATGTCATCCTTACATCTGAAAACTGTGGATTTAATGAAAAATTATCCTTTTTGAAGTATTTTGTTTGATTGTAGGTTTTTTGGAAAAGGCATAGTGTATATTTAATACAGCACCCAGCATTGTGACTGCTTACATTTTAAATTACTAAATATTTATTTCCTAAGGATATGTTTTTTGGCAAAAAAATGTATAATAGATTTACTGGCTGAACTTTACGAATAATGTCTATATCAATAAAGTTAATTCTGCTAGGCACTTAACTTAAAAGCCAGTATTGATTGCTATAGGATTTTTTGTTTTTTGCCTGGATTCACATTTCAGAAGATCTTATACCAAGACCACTGCAACATGGCATTTTCGTGATTATAAAGTTTTTAACTGTTCGAATGAAGTTTGAGCCCTTAGGAGAAAGAGTATTCTATCCATTTGAAAAAGGTAATCTCTGGCCAATTCTCAATGGCCACTAGGTGGACCCAAAGAAACGGATTTCTGTGAAACATCTGCTGAGCCACCCCTGGATCGTGCAAGATAACTTGTGTCCTGTTGAATGGCAGAGTAAATATCCAGTGAGTATAATGGAAATATTATTTATACTGTTTTGTGTTTTTTGGTCTAATCCTCATCAAAAATTCGGATGCTTTAAAATGCTAGATGATGATTTTCATGATGTTCTACTTGGTTCTTTACCTTTGTATTCTTCTTATCCTCAGTTGATACAATTGTACCATTGTTAGCTCCAAGAAATCCTTGGAAATACAGAGCAGAATATGTCACTACTCCTCTCTCACTCTCACTATTCCTTGACTATTTTTATAATTCTGCAACTGGATTCCAGATTGACCCTATTCCCTCCCCACTAGCCCAGCTAAACTTAGCTCATTCCTCTTTTGTCTTATCAATATACTAACTATGAACATCACAGCTTAAACTTGATTTCAAGAGCTATTAATTGCAGTTATGTAAATGCAACAATTTGTCTGTCATATGGTAGCAGTTATCTATAACAAATAGAATTATTTCTTTTTTTGGGACTTTAGTAATTGTAATCTTTTAAATTTAATGTAAATCTTTTAATCCCTTTCAGCTCTAAAATCCTATGATTCTGTGATGATCTAATGACATTAAGAGAGTAGACAATGTAAAATGCCTACACGTGGCCATTGGGTGTCGTCACTTCTCCATGTAAGGAGGTTTTTTCATAGAATCACAGTTTCTAGTCACACCCATAAACCTAGTGAAAAAATGTGCTATAACAACATGAAATAAAATAAAGATGACATGTTAGATGAAAAGAGCAGGTGTATATTTTCCTTCTCTACTCTAAAAAATCTTTCCCCTAATTTAGAACCGTAGTAGAAAGAAGAAGTATCTTAGAAAATTTAGCTATTGTGAGAAAGAAGATAAACTTTATCTTTTAACAGAACAGTAGCAGTTCTTACCTAAATGTATACATTATCTGAAATATGGTGATCTCTGTGATAAAAAAAATCTGCTTCTAACACTTGCAGCTCCCTTTTATTTAGTTACTATACTTGAGTCACAGAGCTGGAACTAATATAATGCTGCCAGGGATGGATCCCTCACTAGGATCTCATATCCACGTTCCTAGTGGAGCCTATTTCTCTCAGAGTGTCACCTTGCTTTGGGATCCACAGGCCTCTTGGGATCAGAAAGGGAATCAGTTAGCAAATACTTCTCTGGTGCTCTCCAGTCCTTATCTTCCTCTGTCTTCCCTTTCTACTGTTTCCTCTGGAACTTAACTGCCTTGCTAACAAACTTCCCTTTAACCTAAATCTCTTCTTTTTCTTTTCCTTCCATCATTTCATTGATATCTGGTCTTTTCTTAAAGATGCCAAATTCTTTTGACCCCCTTTCCAAGACTGGCTATTCCTTCTCTGATGTCTCGTGGCCTATGGGACCAGGACTACGAATTAGCAAAATGTTTCTTGCTTCTAGCTGCTACTTTCAGATTTTCTTTCTGCCACCATCATTCAGCAAATACCTCTCTGCCTTTAGAATTCACTTCTTCCTGTCCAGATCCTTGTTGCTGTCATCTATGGATGTTAGATCACACTCTCTCCTTCCCAGTAAATTTTGTGCCATAGTTACATTCTCCATCTTAACCCTTGCCTCATTCACACATCATGCTTCTCTGTTCTGCAGCTTTCATGTCCTATACTGATTCTTCTCTCTTTAAGCTTCTTCAGCCGTTTCATCTGTAGATTTACTTCTCCTTCTGTCTGCCTTTACCCTTGTCTAAGTATGTTGCAGGTGATGGAATAACTAGTTATGATGATTGAACCATAGCCTTACTGCTGTTTTTCCCTTCTTGTTTTCTAGAATAGAGACACTGAGCAGTGATAATCTGTGACCTCAACATAGCTATGTCCCACATTGTTTTTATGTAATGATGCTAAATATTAATGAATAAAACTGGTGTTCTGTTTTAATTTCCAACAGAATTTTTGTTAATCCAATTATTCATGTTGCCATTATAGTGTGGACGTCTTGATGAAGACTGTGTTGTAGAACTTTCAGTATATTATAAACACAACAGACAGCTAATGGAAGACTTAATTTCATTGGTAAGAATAATGATTTGTTACATATTGTTGTTTTTTTCAGTCTACTTTATTTAAAATGTTATTCCTGTTTTTATGAGCACAATCTGAAAGCTTACTAATTGTCTTTATTGCAAACTTATATTGAAAATGAACTCATTTTAAATTTCAGCACTATTCCTACTTATAATTTTTCTGGCCTTCAGTAAAAGTAGAATACTATGCCAATGACACTGATTTGAGATAGAGTTGTAGTGACAGTACTTTCTAAGCCATTATCCTTGTAGGTAACCGAATCATCCCTATACTGTCCTTTACGCTCCAGTCTTTCAGTATCTTGCCACTCATCCCATTTGGATTACTTCCTCTATCTGATGCTTCCTCTGCTTCTACTTACGTGCTACTAAACAGAGCTAGAGAATAAGTCATACAATTGTGCTAACTGGATGCATATAAATTCGTGTTATCTGTCTTCAACTGGGCTCTCACTGCAGCAAGGCAGTCCTTTTATTCTTCCCCAGTTGATTCCCTAGAATCAACTTATTCCTAGAGAAGTTATTCTAAACCGTATTTTCTTTCCTCAAGCTTCTAACATTCCCTCTCCCACCTAAAGACCTTACCTCTTATTTTACTGAGAAATTAAGACCATTTGCCATAAGTTCCCTCTTCTTCTCAAAACCTCTTGACACCAGTTTCCCCTTTCACCCCAATCTCTGATAATGATGTGACCCTTCTTGATCTCATGCCCTGCCTTGTTCCCCAGCAGATATCCTTTCAACCTCTCTCTATACTGGATCCTTCAGACATTCCCAAGTGTCTCCCATCCTTGAAAAAACCTTGAAGCTGTTGCTCTTTATCTTTCCCCCTTTTTTCAGCCATACTCCTAGAAAATTATCTCTACTTTCTCTCCTCTTACTCCTTAACCCTTGCTGTCTTTTATTTTACACTTATCCAAAGTAGAACTTCTAGTTTAATTATTTTCATACTGTTTTATTCTTACCCTGCATGTAACACTGCAGTGTAACATCATGCCCATTTTTTTGAATCATATAATCATGAAATTTTTGTGTTTTCTGCTGTTTAGTTACCTTAAACTTTCTTTCTTTCTTTTTTTTTTTTTTTTAGGCAGTTGGGGTTAAGTGACTTGCCCAGGGTCACACATCTAGTTACATGTCAAGTGTTTGGTCTGAGACCGGATTTGAACTCAGATCCTCCTGACTTCAGGGCTAGTGCTCTATCTACTGCGCCACCTATGTGATTGTCCTCTCAGTGATCTTTTCTTGAAATAGTTATGTTCATAATTACATGTTGAATGAAAGGGAATTGTAGTATAGATTCACAAAACTTTCTTATTCAGTGTTTTTAAAAAATATTTTAAAAAAATTTTTTTGGGGCAAGCAGTGGCGCAGTGAATAGAGCACTGGCCGTGGAGTCAGGAGGACTTGAGTTCAAATCCGGCCTCAGACACATAACACCCACTACCGGTGTGACCCTGGGCAAGTCATTTAACCCCATTGCCTAGCCAAATTAAAAAAAAATTCTTTTCATTTTTTATAACTTGCAAGGTAAGGAGTTTTCTAAATAAATATTTTTACTGAGCAGTGACTATGAGGAAGCAGTAAGATGCAATGGAAAGAGTGCTGAATTTGGGGTATCAGGATCAAAGTTTGAATCTGGGCTCTGCTATGTATTACCAGTATGACCTTGGCCAAGTGTCTTAACCTCTCTGAGTCTTAGTTTTTTCATTTGTAGAATGAAAACTTGTACCAAATGACCTCTAAAGTCCCTTCCAGCTCTAGTCTGTGATCCTGTGATCCAATGGCATTAAGCACCTGCTGCTGTTGTCTTTTGAGTCTTTATTATCCATCTTGATGTTCCTTTTTCCTCCCTGACCATATATTTCTTAATCTGTGCTGTTTCAATGACCTCCAGCCTACTTCAGATACACAATGGTCACCTTTTAGCCCTTGTCACGTAGAACTACTATATTAGCTTCAAAATCCTGACTTTTGAAATTCTGCTCTCCCACTCATTCATTTACACCATTAATGATGTCTGATATTTGTCATTTATGCATTATTTCATTTGAGCCTCTTAATAAATAATCCTGTAAGGTGTATATATACATAGATATTTACATATATATATATTTGTATATAGTATATATTTTTTATTTATATATATAGTATATATTATATATATATACTATAGATATTTTTCCCATTTTACAAATGAAGCCTAGAGAGGCTGTGACTTTCTTATTGTCACACAGCTAGTTTTAAGTGTCAGAAATGGGATTTGAACTTAAGTGTTCTTGACCTCAGGTCTAGTGGTTTATCCATTATGCCACGTTCTTTGTTTTTATTTTGAACTCTAGTCATCAGCCTCTCCCTTTTCTCTTTATCTCCACTACTCAGACTTGACTCTAGATTCAGATGCTTTAATAATTCACTAGCTACCATTCTAGAATCTTGTGCTTTGTCTTTTATTCCCAACTTATGACTCTTGGGTAACTTCCTCCATTTGGTTCTTCCATTCCTGACCACAATTGCTGAACATCACTAAAGAAAGACATTGGTATCCAGTTACGGGGCACTAACCTCTCCTGAGCTCTTCCTGCTAAGCACTTTTTGTTTCATACATACCATTTCTTATTCCCTACAGTGGCTGTTGTAAATCTTTGCCTTATTCTTCAAACTTTCAAACATCTCTACTACTCACCTCATCCCCCAGTATATAAAGCAGATGATCCAATTTCATACTTAACTGAAAAAACAAAACCTGACATTAAATTCTTAGAGCTTGCCCAGCTGTCTTCCTCCATATCTAAAAACATCTTGGTGTGTTTACCTATTTTCTCTTTTTTAAAGGAAAAGGTATTACTATTCCTTTACCATTGCCCTTTGGTATACAGGGCTGATTCCCTTTACCTGTGCCCTCTGACCACTTCCTTCTCCCTTCTAAGACCTGATTCCATCAAGTCCCCCTCTCTCAAACATCTTAAAAATTGTTGATATTTTTTGAACAATATTGCCATTTCCCTATATCCTTCTTTCATCATCTTCCTTGTAGTGAAGAATTCTTTCCTGAATCTGTGATGTCTTATTTTTATATTGATTCCCTTCCTTCTACCTACGAACGTGTTTAGGTCTTGCTAATCCTAAAAACCTGATTCCTTTGATTCTTCTTTCTCACTGAACTACTGCCTTATCTCTCTTAAGCTAGGTTGCATGCTATACCTTCACTTCCCCATCACCTACTCACTCCTTAACCCCTACATTCTGCAATTCTGCTTTTGCAAAAGTCAGATATGACTTCATTGTTGGTATTCCAAAGACGACTTCTCACTTTACATTCTCATTGATTTTTTTCAGTATTTGATGCTGTCAGTTACTCCTTCTGCCTTGTGCCATCTTCTCTTCTTTCTCTATATTCTCTCAGTAACATCATTAGTTTCCATGGGTTAACTATCAACTCTATGCTGATGACTCCCAGATGTACATATACAGACCCAGGCTCTCCCCTGAGTTTCAGTCCCATATCATCAATTGCCTATTGGATATTTCAAACTGGGTATCCCAGAGACATCTCAGATTCAACATGTCTAGAACTGAATTTATCTTTGCCTCTTCTAAACTTCCCTATTTCTTTTGGAGGCACCACCATCTTTCCAGTGTCTCAGGTTTGAATTTTGGCATTATCCTCAGCTTCCTTATTCTCCCTCACCACACAAATAAGGGAATAAGAGAAGGGAGAAAATATTTATTAGGCACTACTATGTGCCAGGTACTATGCTAAGTGCTTTTACAAATATTAGCTCATTTGATCCTCAGTAGATAGATGGTAGATGCTATTTTTATCCCCATTTTACAGTTGAGGAAACTGAGACAGACAGATTAAGTGACTTGCCCAGGGTCATACTTTCATAAATATCTAAGGCTATATTTGAACTCAGGTCTTCTTGACTCCTGGCTGTGAGCTTTATGCATGCTGCACCACAGCATCTCTTACATCTGCCTGATTCTCTCTGTCCTTTGAGTTCGGTCCCTTATCACCTCTAGCCAGGATTATTATAGTCACTTCTTAATTGGTTTCCCTCCTCAAGACTTTTACCACTCCACTCTAGTCCATATTACACAATGATGCCAAAGTAATTTTCCTTAAGTGCAGATATGATCATGTTGCTCTTCTACTCAATCTGTTCAGTTGGAGTGAAATACTTTGTTTATTTGTAAGTATTAACTTTTTATACTGCATGTATTTTTGTATGTATTTGTACTTTGACATTTTTGTTTGTAGTTGTATTCCCCCGTAGAATGTAATTTCATTGGAAATAGGGATTATTTCATTATTTGCATTTGGATCCCCACTTCCTAGAACAGTGCATGGCGCATAGTGCTTAATAAATATGTACTGGATTGTTGACTGATATTTTTTCTCTGGCTTCTAGGTTACCACAGGCCTGGCTCCCCTCACACCTCTCCTTTACTAGTTCTTCTTGACCCTTTGATTTTGTTGTTTGTTAAGATTTTGTTTTCAGCCTTTATTTTTTTTTCCCCTTCTGGCTCTCTATTTTCTCTTTTGGTAATTTCATTCATTCTCTCAGCTTTAATTTTCACTTCTACTCAAATGACTCCCAGTTCTATATTTCTTGTCTTGATATTTGCTCAGGCTCCAGTCTCCTATTTCCAGTTGTCTGTAAGATTCAGCCTAGGTAACTTGAAGTCAGCATGTCCAAAAATTACCTTTCTTCCCAAATCTGTTCCAACTTTAACTTCTCTATACGCCCTTCTTCCTTCAGTCTATCCTTCATACCATATTTGTATGATATAATGAGGTAAGGAAAGAAGACATAATGTCAAATTGGGCTTTATGAACTGAAATAACCTCAACAATACAATTGAGAGCTGTCAAAATAGCTTGTTCAGTTTATAACAATAAGAAATTTAATTTGTTATCTAACTTATACAAAAGTTTTTGGTCTGTTTTGCCTGGGAAAAAGGAGAGTTTGCAGCTCTAACAAATATGAAAGTGATTGTGTCTTTTTTAACCATTGTATCTGACCAGCTTAATGTATCCATCACATATCAACATTCTAAGAGGTAGGGTGAATATATTATGTAGTATAGAAGGCAGACAGTGACAGGTTTAAGATTAGAGGTAAATAGATTTAACATCATTATCTCTGATACTTCCACCATTCTCATGCATGCTCTCATCTTCTCACGTCTGGACTACTGCAACAGCTGACTGGTGCATCTGCCTGAAGTCTCTCCCCATTCCAGTCTATCATCTGATATTCAGCCACTAATGTGATTTTCTCAAAGTATAGATCTGACCATGTCACCCTCCTACTGTAGTGGTCCCCCATCATCTACAGGATCATATACAAAGTCATTCGTAACCTATACCCCCTCCGTTTCCATCTTCTTACACCTTGCTACCTGACATATACTCTTCAATCCAGTGACACTAGCCGCCTTACTGTTCCTTGGATGAGACACTCCCATCTCTCAGTTCCAGACATTTTCTATGGCTATCTGTCATGCCTAGAATATTCTCTTTTCTCATCTCCCCTACTGACTTGTCTAGCTTCCTTCAAGTCCCAACTAAAATCTCCCCTTCTACAGGAAGACTTTTCCAGTCCGAATAGTCCCTTCCCTCTGTTGATTACTCCCTCTTTATCCCGTATACAGCTTGTTGGTACGTGGTTGTTTACATATTGGCTCCCCCATTAGATTATGAGTTCCTCCACTGCAGGGACTTTTAGTCTTTTGCCTTTCTTTCTATCCCCAGCTCATAGCACAGTGTCTGGCACATAAGTGCTTTATAAATGCTTATTTACAGTTTTTACTTCTTATCTCCCCCAGACAATTCTCTAAGATGATAAATTGCTTTGATAAGGGGGAGTTACTCTTGGGGGCATTTCCTATACAGATCAAATCACAAGTCATGACCAAAAACTATAATGATATGAAGCAGGGGTTGGCAAACTACAGCTTACAGGTCAAATTCCCCCTGGCCACCGATTTCGTATACCTGTTGAGCTAAAAATGGTTTTTCCATTTTCAAAGTGGGCTGAAGTTTTCTGACCCTTCATTTAGAGTGCATATTTTATGGTAGGGTCAAGAGTTACACAGTTCTAGTAATAACTTGTTTCAGAAACTAGAATATTAGTATTCCAAACAGTTGTGTGTTTTGTTTTTCCCCAGTGGCAATATGATCAACTTACAGCTACCTATCACCTACTTCTCGCTAAGAAATCTCATGGAAAACCAGTTCGATTAAAGCTTCCATCTGTCAGTGGAGAACAAACTAGTGCTCCTTCATTGAAAGAACTACAGGTAAATTTGAGGTCTTTTTGTTGTATAATGTGGTAGTCCTTAATTCATTCATAGTGTGGTTGGTTCTTAATTCTCGCTGTTATGAAACAGTTGTACTGTTTGAAAAGCCAACTTTGCCAGTGAGAAGAAACCAGAATAGAATTATTTCAAAACATATTACTAAAAATTCTTAAGAAGGGGAGCTTTGGGTAGAAAAATGAACAACTTAGAAGTTAGGCTGGGGAGATTAGTCCAGTATGAGATGGTGTGAGCCTGAACTGGGTGGTAACTGGGAAGAATAAAGGGTCAGATAAGAATGATATTAGAAAGAAAGGGTTGACCAGACATGAAATGACAAAATTATAGGATTGGAAGAAATGTTAGAAGTCATCGAGTACAATACCCAACCTAATGGTTGAATCTCTTCTGTAGTATCCGTAGCAAGCAATCACAAGTCACTACTTGAATACAGCCAATAGTTAGGATCTCAGTGTCTATTGAAACACTATTGCATTTTGCAATAAGTCTACTTGTTAGGAAGTTCTTTAGATTGACCTGAAATCTGAAATCCCTGTGACTTTCACCTTTTAGTCTGAGGTCTCCCTTTGGGCCAAGCAGTCAGTCAAGAAGCACAGTTATTAAATATTAACTATGTGCCAGAGGCTGTGCTAAACAATTGTGGATACAAAGAAAGGCAGAAAACCAGGTCTTGCCCCCAGGGAGCTCACACTCTAATGAGAGAAACAACATGCAAAAACTGTACCTGCAAGATATACCATACGGGGGAAGTGGAAGGCAGTGGAATTGGAGATTGGGTTTGGGCTGGAGGAGTGGCACAACAGCCAGGAATGACCTATAGAAGGTGGGAATTGAGCTGTGGAGGCAGAAGTGAAGAGGAAGAGCATTCTAGGCATGGGAGGTAGCTCATGATAGCTTAAAGGTGTGAAGTCAGAATATGGAATGCGGCATGTGAGGACCAACATGGCCAGTGTCTCTGGATTGTAGAGTATGTCGAATGAAGTGTGAGGAGATTGGAAGAGTAGGAAGTACCTAGGTTATGAAGAGTGTTAAATGCTGGAGGATTTTATATTTGATCCTGACAGCAAGAAAGAGCTTTGAGTTGGAGTGGGGAGAGATTGGAAACAGAGAGGCTGGTTGGAAGGCTATGGCAGCAGTCCAAGCAAGAGGTGAGGAGGGCCCATATTTCTTCCCCTTTTCCTGCTCTCCAGCCATCCTCCCCACCCTATCAGAAACTTGGACTCCATCCTGGACTGCCCCTGACTTTTGTAGTTGAGCCTTTTGACTGATTTAGCTGAGGATCGGGCCTCCACGCTGTATCCTGCAGTCTCTCTGCCTTGCCCTCCCCAGCCCCCTGCTTCCTAGCATGCTCCCCTCACCCCACCATGTGTGATCTTCCTTTATAGAGCACACAATTCTCGTGGACAGACACTGTCCTGATTCCTTGTGTACAGCACAGTGGTCAGCACATAGTAAGCAATAAAAGTTCTGTCTAATTATTGACTTATATGAAAACATTGATGCTGTGTTTATTAGATTTTTAGATAAGTCAAAGCTGGGAGGGATTTTAACGCATTAGGTGACAGAAATAGTATACAAAAGGATCTGAATTTAATAAGATGAAATTTAATAGGGACACAGGACAATCATTGTGATAACTGACTTTTTATATCACTTGGCATTTTGCAAAGGACTTTGCCACATTTGAGACCCCAACATTGTAGGAGGGGGATACTACAGATATTGTTATGCTCAATTTACAGATGAGGGAATTGAGGTTCAGAGAAGTTAAGTGATCTGTCCATGGTTACATAGTTGGAGTAAAGGGCAAGATTGGAACCTAAGTCCTCCTGACAAACATATCACCGTTGTGTCCACTATACTATGCTACCTTTCACAGCTAGTTTCTTTCTTTTCCTTTTCTTTTTTTTTTAATATATTTTTAACATTCATTTAAAAAATTTTTTTGACTTCTTAATTCTTGTCTTCCTTCCAGCCCCTCCCCCACCAAGGCAAGCAATATGATCCTGATTATACATGTGAGGTCATGCAAAACATATTTCATGTTAGCCATGTTGCCAAAAACAAAAACCAAAAAATGCCAGAAAAGTAAAGAAAATGAAAAATATGTTTCAATCTGAACTTAAGCTCTAGGTAGATAGCATTTTTCATCATGAGTCCTTGGGAATTGTCTTGCTTCATTGTATTGATCAGAGTTGATAAGTCTTGTGCATTTGATCATTGTTACAATATTGCTGTTACTGTGTACGATGTTCTCCTGGTTCTGTTCACTTCACTTTGCATCAGTTTATATGAGTCTTCTCAGGTTTTTCTGAAACCATCCTCCTTG
Organism: Vombatus ursinus; assembly: GCF_900497805.2. Lineage (NCBI taxonomy): Eukaryota > Metazoa > Chordata > Mammalia > Diprotodontia > Vombatidae > Vombatus > Vombatus ursinus. The sequence continues at coordinate 1,108,309 of NW_020953936.1, forward strand.
TCATTTCTTATAGCATAAGAGTATTCCATCATAATCATATACCACAAGTTGTTCAGCCATTCACCAATTTCTGAGTATCCCCTCGATTTCCAATTTTTTGTCACCACGAAAAGAGCTGCTATAAATATTTTTGTACAAAAATATTTTCCTTTCTCTTTGATCTCCTTGGGAAACAGACCTAGTGCTGGTGTTGCTGTGTCAAAGGGGAATGCACAGTTTTATAGCCCTTTGGGCATAGTTCCAAATTGTTCTTCAGAATAGTTGAACTAGTTCACAACTCCACTAACAGTGCATTAGTGTCCGTATTTTTCCACATCCCCTCCAGCATTTGTCTTTTTCCTTTTTTGTCATGTTAATCAGTCTGATTGGAACTCTCACAATTAGTTTCCAAAAATACCTACAGAGTTATAGGATGTGGAAGGTGTGTCTAGATAGATGATAGTTTGTGTGAAAGAGATTTGGTGATGTTAGTGAACTCTGAAACTCAATAATATGAGGCCACAGAGTGATAGTGACAACCAAAAACCTAATAAAATGAAGTGTATTAATAGGAAAAGGGGAAGGAAATATGCTTTTATATAGTGTCTGCTATATGCCAGGCATTGTGACAAGCACTTTACAAATTTTATCTCTTTTGATTTTCACCACAATTCTTCAAATTGAACGCTATTATTATCCCCATTTTGTAGATGAGGAAACTGAGGCAAACAGGTTTAAGTGACTTGCCCAAAGTCACCCAACTAGTTAAGTGTCTGAGGACGGATTTGAACTTAGGTCTTCCTGACTCCAGGCCCTGCATTCTATCCAGTTCACTACTAAGGTGGTGTGTCATAGAGGCATGATGTTCAGAACAGCGGGGTGACAGTTTTATTGTACTGTGTTCAGACTATGTCTGGAAAGTTGTGTTCAGCTCTGTAAACTATATTTTGGGAAGGACATTGATGTTCTGGAACTCATTCATAAGAAAATTCAGGATGGTGAGAACAGATGCTCTGTTAACAGGATTGGGTGAAGGAACTGGGAATGTTTAGCTTGAAAAAGTGATTTGGGAGAGACTTCATTGCTGTACTTAAGTATTTGAAGGACTGTCATGTGGAAGACTGATTAGACTTGTTCTACGTTGGTTCTAGAGGGCATAACTAGAAGCAGGGGCTAGAATTTGCACAGAAGACAGATTTAGGCTTGATGCAGGGAAAGACTTCCCATAAAGTTAATTAGAAGTAGAATGGGCTTCTTCATGAGGTAGAGGTTTCTCTATCATGAGAAGCCTTCAAGTAGAGGCTAGGTGACTGCTTGTGAGGGATGCTGCAGAAGAGATTTATTTTCAGGTATGAGTTCCTAGCTTTAAGATCTCATGGGATGTGGAAATATGTCTTAAATTTTGAAAAAGTGATTGGTTTACAAAGGGCCACCTCCCTCCCTGCCCCGGGAGTGTATCTAATTTAATAATTTTCAAACTACAGTTTTTATAGATAATACATTTAACTATTCTTCACCTCCCCTGCCCCAGACACTGCATAGTTAAAAGAATCTGAGTTTGAACATGTGGCTCACAATAATGATAATTATGTATTTGAAATCTTAAAATTCCTACTTATTTGTGAATCATGTGAGGATATTTCATCTGCAGAGAGAGCTTTAAAGACTCCCAAAATCATACAGGGAATTTGTCTTAAATACAAATTAATTTAAAATTATATGTAAACTATTCAACTTAAACACACTGAAGTAGGAAGCTAATATTGAAAATATATTGTGTAGAGATTTGCAGTTTTATGTACAATCCTTTCCTCTTCTACAATGTATATGGAAGTACTCATTTTGGTTGGTGTTTATCGAGTTCAGAATAACAAGAAAAGAAAAAAAGAAAGCGTGTTACTCATTTCAAGCCAGAGATCATGCATGAAGGAAAATCTAGCAATGTCCTGGTTCCATAAACATAAGCTTTAATTTTAATTAAAAAATGACCTTTTTGTCATAGGTTCTTTCCTCCCCTAGGGAATTTCTTTTGAATTAATGATTGGTTTTTTTTCTTATTTTTTAAAAAACAAAATATCTGTCCTATTTTCTGTTGTATTCCCTAGCCCCTGCTTTCTCTCTTTTAATTATTTCCTATTTATCCTGTATAAACCTTACTTTTTATTTATTTGTTTGCATGTTGTCTTCGCCTTTGGACCGTAAGCTCCATTAGGAGAGGGACTGTCTTTTGCCTCTTTTTTGTATACCCAGTGCTTAGCACAGTACTTGGCACGTAGTAGGTGATTGGGTCTTTTCCTTTTGGGGTCCAGGTCCCATCACCCCATTAGTAGGTGCTTAATAAATGTTTATTGATTGATTAATCAACAAGTCTATTGATATGGGGACAAAAGAAAAGACTTTGAACCTTAACTTAAGGTGATTGACATTTACTAATGTCAGCTGAATCTACATGTCCTTCAATATACAGACATTGTTAATTCCTTTTGGTTCTGTTGAATTTTTAAGAATGTGTTGGATGGTAAGTTTTAAATGATTAGAGTGTGATATAAGACATTAACTTTTTCTCTACTGCATTGAGTTTCATCCAGTAACTTTTTTTGTAGCTTGCAAAGCATTGGACAGAATCAAACGATGTGGAATCTAAGCCATTAACTCCAATATTGTGCAGAGCAGCCACAAAGAAATTGGAGAACAAAGAAAATGTGTGCACGCCCAAGTCTGCTATGAAGGATGAAGAACACTTTATCCTGCCTATTCCAAAGACTCCTGTTAGCAAGAGCATGCATGAAAGAGGAATATTAACTGTACCAAATCCTGCTGCCCCTTGCAAAGGTATAGATTGTATGCATATTGGAAGTTTGGATTAAGTAGTAGTGAAAAAATAGTGGTATCTTTGAATACTAGCCTTACATCAAGTAAGTCAAATGCCTGTATGGTAGTTAAGAGATGGATGACCAACCTTTCCAAAAAGATCTTCTAGAAAAATCTAAACTTCTTTTAATCTTCTATGGTTTCTGTTACTTAGAAAGTAAATATAGTCAACTCCCAGTTATCCACAACTAATATTTGGGGCCACTGAGACAGACATCTGGTTATTTTCTGTTTTCTGTAACACATTGCTGCTGGAGAATTACAGCTGCTTCAGTGCCAGGCCTTTACCTGCCGCAGGCAAACTTATTGGTGAGAACAGAAAAGCATCCCTGGTGTCATTGGAAGGGGGATTGTATCTTTTGAAGAGATCAGTGCCTCCTTTAAATGCAAATAACAGATGTCTGTTGATAGATACTTAACACTTTCAAAAAATCTTAGAGTAAAAACAAAATTCTCTGTGACTCAGGGCTGAAATTAGGGACTCAATCTATTTATACTTCTATTATGTTACTTCTCACTTGCTAATGAAAGGTTGCAGAGTAGTTAGGGCAGTGCCAAGTACCCAGGATTCAGAGTCTGAGGACCTGGATTTGAAGCCTAGCTCTGCTGCTTATTACTCACACGCTGATAGCTAGCCATTTACAGGATGATACAATGCAGAATTGGAAAGATTCCTCCCAGCCCTGCCTCCATCATTATGACCTTCTCAGGTTTAGAGGAGACTTGGATTTATTGTAGTACTTTATTGGCCCAGGTGACTTTGGCCAAAAGCTACAGGGAGCAAGCTTGTGGCAGAAAACATAGCTAAAAATTTCCTCTTTTCTGAGAATTATAAGGCTTCACATTCAACAAGGCATGTTCCCTTCTCCTCCCATCTTTATGACTTTCAGAACTGTAGCTCTGTTTCTGTTCCTTCCCAAATGTCATTCAATCATCAGTCCAGGATCACCTGCCTTAATTGTTTATGCCCATTATACAGTCATTAACCTGCATCAATGTGCATGTCTCTGGGCAAATGTTAGTTTCCTTCAGTCATTTTCTTCCTAAATACTAAATTTCGACACCCCTTCTTCCCCACCTCCCTCTAATTTCTATCACATTTTCCAGACATCTGGTCATCCATCCTAAGATATATGGCTAAATAGACTGCCAAGCAAGGGGCAAAGGAAGGATGGCCCTCACAGCTTCCCTTAGCATGATCAGACTTTTTAACCTGTCTTGTTCAGGAGTTTATGCCACCGTTCCAGTCCCTAGGGAAATGTAACGGAGAGACCTTAAATATCATTTAATCCATTTTACAGTCCAGGAAACTGAGATTCTTACCAACTAAATTGTTTCCATGTGGTCATCTATGTAACAAGTAGTTGGAATTTGAACCAGATTTCTTTGACTGCAAATCCAGTGCTTTCTACTACACTGTGTTTATATAAACAGTTTAATTTTTTCTGTGGTAATGTTTGTGCTTTCCATGTGCAGTGCCTTCTGACTTATTTCTTGAAGAAAATATTTGTGTATAGGCATGAGGCATCTAAGTAATTTTTATTTAATTTCTTAGTCATGAATCATGTTTTACAAACTCCATTTAAAATCTTTTACAATCTATCTCCAGCTTTCCTTCAGTCTTATTCTACACCATACCCTCTCATGTACTCCATGTTTCAGTCAAACTCACCCACTTGCTGTTCTTCATACCTAACATTGTCTTTTGTTTATGTGCCTTTGCACTCATGTTTGTTTCTGGAGTCACTAATTTGCACTTAGCTCAAATACTACCTCTGACATAAGGCCTTTCTGATCCCCCAACTGCTAATGCCTCCCCCTCCAAACTAACTTGTATTTATTTTGTATATACTTGTATATATACATTTTGTCTCCCCTTACAGAATATAAGCTTCTTGAGGGCAGAGATTGTTTTATATTTTACCTCGAGTGCCTGCACAATGCCTGACATATGGGTGCAATAAATGCTTTATTAATTGTCCTTTCTTCACTTTGAAGTCACCAAATAATCAAGTGGCATATTGATTTGACCTTTGAGAGTTTTGTGAAGTTCTTTATAGAATTTCTATATTTCTTTTTTTATTAATTTATTTTGATTTATCAACAATCACTTCCATGAGCTTTTGAGTTTTAAATTTTCCTCCTCCTCCCTCCCCAAGATGACGTGCAATCAGATATAAACTATACATATACGTTCCTATTAAACATATTTTCACATTAATGATGTTGTAAGGAATAATTAGAACCAATAGGAGGAACTACAAGAAAGAGAAAACAGAAGAAAAAGAATAACAGTTAGTATGTTTCGATCTGCATTCAAACTCCATAGTTCTTTCTTTGGATGTGGATAGCATTTTCCATCATGAGGCCTTTGGAGGTGCCTTAGATCCTTGCATTGCTGAGAAGGTCTGAGTCTGTCAACGTTTGTCATCGCACAGTGTGACTGTTAACTGTGTACAACGTTCTCCCGGTTCTGCTCACTTCACTTAGCATCAGTCCATACAAGTCTTTCCAGGTTTTTCTGAAATCTGCCTGCTCATCATTTCTTATAGCACAATAGTATTCCCTTACATTCATATACCACAACTTGTTTAGACATTCCCCAGTTGATGGACTTCCTCTCAATTTCCAATTCTTTGCCACCACAAAAAGAGCTGCTATAAATAGTTTTGTACATGTGGGTCCTTTTCCCGTTTTTATGATCTCTTTGGGATACAGCCCTAGAAGTGCTATTACTGGGTCAAAGGGTATGCACATTTTTATAGCCCTTTGGGCATAGTTCCAAATTGCTCTCCAAAATGGTTGGGTCATTTCACAACTCCACTAAGAATGCATTAGTGTTCCAATTTTCTCACATCTTCTCCAACATTTATCATTTTCCTGTTTTGTTATGTTGGCCAGTCTGCTAGGTATGTTGTGGCACCTCAGAGTTGTTTTGATTTGCATTTCTCTAATCAATAGTGATTTAGAGCATTTTTTATATGACTAATTTATATATTTCTTTATCCCGTGCAACACATGTTGGAGTAAAAGCTACAGCTATCTGCATGGTAGTAATTCCTGTCTTATGTTTGTTATGTAAGACAGAATGATGACCAAGTGTCCATGTAAAGACTTTCCTTGGTGTCCTTGGGGGTAAGGAGAAGCTAGAGACAGTCCTTAACTTTTTTGTCTCCCTGCCTCCTCCTTATCCCTATTTACATTAAGAATTTTAAAAATATTTATTCCATACTTTAAATTTATTTATTTAGTATGTGGGTTATTTTTGTTCTTTTAAATTTTGAGTTCCAGATTCTCTCCCTCCCTTCAGCCCTCCCTTCACCCATTGAGAAGGCAAGCTATATATCAATTATACATGTAAAGTCATGCAAAACACATTTCCATATTAGCCGTTACGTTGATAATATTCATATGGATTAGTTACTTTCCTCCAGTTGAATGATTTCCAGACTTCAGACTCTAAATATGAGATTCTTATTCAACCATTGAGTTGATGGAAGAAACTTAACTACGTCCATACTGATATTCTCAATCCAAAGTGTGTGTGTGTGTGTGTGTGTGTGTGTGTGTGTAAAACTTTTAAAGAAAGAGAAGCCTTTCTAGGAGATGATTTGGGAAACTGGAGCGTGGTACCTTTCTTCAAGAATCTAAAATGTTTGCCCCAGAGAACAGATCTAGAAGCAGTAAGTGGAAATTTCAGAGAGGCAGAATCAATGTAAGAAAAATTTTCTGACCATTAGTGCTATCCAGTAGTCAAATTGGCTGCTTTAGCAGTTGGTGGCTTCCCCTTTATTCGAAGGCTTCAAGCATCTTCATCTACTTGTTAAGAATGTTGCAAAGGGGCATCTTAGTACAAGTTGAGGTCCCTTCTAGTTCTGGTCTTCTGTAAAGAATAGTTTAACATCATAAGCTTCTAGATTGGGTTTGAAGGGACCTTTACGACCAGTGAGTGCAATTCCCCCCCACCCCCCCTTCCATTTTCCAGACAAGGAAGCTGAGACCCAGAGAGCTAAAGTGGTTGCCTTAAGGTCACTCAGGAGATGGCAGAGCAGGGATCTGAACCCAAGTTCTCTGCCTGAAAATCTAGGGTTTTTCTACTTTGCTTCTAGGTAGATGTGTGAAAATTGAAAGCAGGAAAAAGACTGGCGTGGTCTTTGAAACATTGTAATATAAAAGAGAGCCATATGATTCAACTTAGAAAAATGTATTAAATAATTTAATTTCTCTTATCATCTCACTCAAGTTATGAATAAATATTCTTAAAGATTATATAAGCATACTTAGATTTTTTTTTCTTTTACCCATTCTCTTGTTATGGTTGACCTTATTAGTTATTAGGAACTGATGAGTGCACACGGCCTTCTTCCCCTCTCCATCTGTGGCTGTTCCGTCCCAGTTTGCTGATGGTTCCACTTGGTTACTAGCATGTACTTCCTTCCTTCCCACCTCCGTTGTAGGCCAAGCCTTGCTCAGTTCAGCCTTGTGCTCCAGGTACAGGATTGGAATGAAACGAGACACTTACAGACCAGCCAACAGCTAACAAAAGAAATTTTACTTAAGTATACCTTGAAAAGGATATTCAGCAAGATAAAGCATTGACTCAGTTTGGCATACGGTCCGTGGCAGTGCTGGCACACTGCCTCTTATTGGCTGTATGACCATGGCAAGTTCTTTAATCTCTGGGTGTGTTAAGCAATTCCCTAGGACTTGTTTTGCAAGTCATATATGGATTGTCATTAGTGTTGGAGAGGGAGTTCTCACACTGGGAGTTTATGCTAATGAAATCATAGCTCTAAAGGTGCTTTAAGGTTAAATGTGCTTTGCTTTGTAGAATGTGTACCTTTCTAAAGTTGCTTGTAAAACGGGTCCTACTTTCCCTTTAATTTTTGCAAGTATATAAGAGATGTCTTCTCCAACCTCCTGCCTTGCTTTGATGGCAGCATGAGGCAGGAAGAATGAGACCTTTGAGCAGATTCTAACTACTCCCCACTGTTCCCATCACTTAAAAGCCATACTTGATTACCTCTGGTTTTATATATTTTCTGATTTCCATCTATGCCATCAACATGAAAGGGAAACAATGGCAATATGTACTAATTGTTAAATTTTTACTAATTCTATTGAGTAATTATAGTGGAAGAGAGCTCTATTTGGAGAAATAATATATGAAATTTCCAAGAAAAAACTATTCTAGATATTGATAAAATTTTCCATTTTCAAAATATGCCTGCAACTTAAATTTTATGTAATATTTTTTTATCCATTAGAGAGAAATCAGTGCAAGGAAGAAATACTGATTAGAACTACAAACCCAGAGAGGACAAAGGAATTACCAACAGCTGTTGTTAGTCCTGAGAGACGGTAGGTGTTTAGTTACTTAAGTGCTGAGTTCACCTGAGATGTGACCAGATACAACATATGCTTGATAATGTTTTTTATATATACATATATATACACATGCAATGATATGTTATCAGTTTATCTGTTATCTGTTTAAATTATTTTCTAGATTGCAAAATCCTTCTAAGTGCTGCTGGACTAAGTCTAGTCTGACATTATTGAATTAGTGTATGAAGGAGCTGGGTGTATCATGCAAAGAACCCTGGGATAGGGGCAAGAGCCTTGGGTTCTAATCCTGGCTCTGACACTAAAAGTAGCTGTTAGTCACTTCTCTGAACTATAGGGTTCCCCCCCTCTTTCTGTAAAATTGGAGGATTAGTTTAGAATCAGGGGTGGGGAACCTGTGGCCCTTAAAAAACGGATTTGTTCTGTGAAGTCTGGATTCAGTCAAAGGGCTGCACTTGAGGACCTCAAGGGCCACATGTGGCTTCGAGGTCTCAGGTTCCCCACTCCTGATTCTAACCTAATCCCATAATTTTTCAGAAAGGAGGGGGAAAAACCCAGTAGTTCAGAGAAGCCACATGTGGCCTTGAGGCTGCAGGTTCCCCACCCCTGGGTTAGATTATTTCTCAGATTCACTCCAGATCTTTGATCCTATGAAATAATGATTTAGTTCGTTGTACATTTTCTGTGAGGTGAAGATTACAAGACTGGATTTAAATCTTACCTTTGATGCTTGTGTGACTCCTCTGAGTCTCTGTTTCCCCCTCCTGTAAAAAATGAAAACTAGATAATCTGCAGAGGTTCCTTTTAGCTCTAGCTCTATATCCCTGTGAGCTTATGAATCTCTTAACCTTCGTGGGCCTCAGTTTTCTTATCTACAATATGCTGGGTTTGAGTTTGAACCCTTGAGGTTCCTTTCAGCTCTAAATTCTTTGCTCAGCAACTCTACTTTGAATACCACATCTTGATACTGAAGAGACACAAATAACTTTCACTATTTTGGACCCGTTTTACTCTTCACTGTGTTTGTCTATAGATAATTTTGTTGATTCTCTCAAGATTACAAAGACATTTAATAATAATAATGATAGCTAACATTTATATAGCACTTACTATATGCCTGGCACTGTGCTAAATGGTTTATAATTATTATCTCATTTTATCCTCACAACAACCTGGACATAGATGCTATTATTATCTGCATCTTACAGATGAAGAAACCAAGGCAGAGGTTAAGTGACTTGCCCAGGGTCAAACAGCAAGCAAGCGTCAGAGGCTGGGTTTGTACTCGGGTCTTCCTGATTCCAGGCCCAGTAGTCTATACACTTTGCCAACAGATTTGACAAACAAAACTCAATTTTTAAGTAAACTAAAAGTCCCCCCCAAATGCCAGTTTACATAAATAAACAAAGAAAATAAAAATTGTTGGGAAGCATCTTAACAGGAGGATTTTTGCAGGCAGAAATGTTGTGTAATTGGGAACACTTTACAAACAACCATGTTCTTCTTATTTAGTATGTTGTTTGTGTGCTGTTAGATTTAGGAATAAATCTAACAAATAGGTCTTACTATAAAGGTTTTGCTGAAACTTTGTTTCAAGTGAGAGGGTCTGCCATTACAGAGAATTTTGCAGAAAGTTGACATAAACTTGTATAAAGGATAGTATGTTGAATAATGTTAGGTCAATAACTAATTTTCTAGCTAAATTTTTCTTTTCAAGATGCCGTTCAGTGGAATTGGATCTTAATCAAGCACATAGAGACAGTCCTCAAAAGAGAAAAGGAACCAAGATGTTTGGAAGTCTTGAAAGGGGGTTGGATAAAATGATTACAATGCTCACTCCAAACAAGAAGAAAGGATCTTCTAGAGATGGACCAAGAAGGCTAAGGGTAAATTTACTTTCAAAAAGCAAAGAAAATATACATTGAGTTTAATTTTCCATTGAATTTAATGTATTTCTACCCCAAATTTCCATATTGGGGGGAGGGGGAAGTCAGCCTTTCTTTGGTTCAGGTAAGAATGGAGTTTATGAGATGCTCTTTCCCCCAAGTCTTTCCTTTATGCTTTCATATACATCTTCTCGCTTACCCCAATTTTGCAAAAATAGTGAGTTCTTCCTTCTCCTTTCTTATATCTTCTTTTTCTGTTACATCTTTCTTCATCTCTTTTCTTTCCTTGCATGTGGTAGAGTTAATCTGTTTGCTTCTTGGTCATCTGTTAACTCACAGTATTTCTCTGTTGTGTTTAGCATTTTCTTTTGTTTAATTATATTGCGTATCTCAGTTTCTGTATTGAAACTTTATGCCAGGGCCAGATTCTGTTCCATCCTACACTCTTGGATGTTAGGTCCTGTTTGATTCTAGCCCCTATGGTCTGGATGCTCTTCCTGCTATGGTTTTGGTTTGGGTGGCTGGGGTGAGGTTCTACCTGCTCCTGGAATCCCCGGCTTCTGGGTCCATCTCCTGGTGCCCCAACAGGGGTTTTGGCTTAAGTCTTTTTTATTCCTTGCACAGTCTCCTGCCTGAAATCAGTTGTATCCCTTGCTGTGGTCCTGATAGACCCCAGTCAAATGGCATTGATTGTACTGGTTACAAGATTCCTTGCAAGGCCCTTTGCTTGTGCTTATTGGGTGCCCTGATGGCCCATCTTCTGCTGTAGCACTGGAGTTCCCTGAGTGCTGTGTGCATTTTGCCTTTTTTTGTGGACCTACTGCCCAGCCCTGTCTCCCTGTGTAGTAACCCAGATGAACATGGTTCTGTGTCCTGCTTCTGCAGTACAGGGCAAGCATTCTGCTTCTGCATGGCCCATGTCCCCTCTCTGGCTTTCTCCTCTCCCAAATGCTTACAGGCTTCTGACATTCTTAGACAGCTCTGGACTGGAGATAGGAGCTTACTGCTATTTTTCTTTAGTTTTCTTCATCATTGTTCCTATGATGCATTTTTAGAACTGTACTGTGCTTAAAATTTTTATTGGAGAACTGGGTTCCCCTAGGACTTTTCATGTCTCCACCTTAATCTGAAGCATGTAAATCATATGATCTTATAATTAATTAGTCACTGAAGCCTTTAGGGATTTACTTATTAACACCTCTGTTTATCCTCACCAAGGTGTTATGAAATACTTTTTTCTCTTGAGTAGAAATTCCTTAAATTCCAACCTTATCTAAGAGGAATTAAGGTAACTTGATTATAGGTGGTGTTAATCTGGCTTGGTGTATAGGAGAAACCCCTGACCTGGGAATCTGGTTTTCTAGTTCAGTCTCTGCTACCAATTACCTGGGTTACTTTAGGCAAATCATTTCCCTTCTTAGGATCTCAGTTTTCTCATCTGTAAAATAAGAGTAAACTAGATGACTTCCTGGGCCTTTTGTGGTTCTAACATTCTTTGAAAGGAGCCACAAATATAGGAGTAGAAATTTATAATTTCTTGCTTGTGATTGTCAAATTTCAATGTCTCTTCATTTATGTTCATGATACTTATGTACTTTAAAAAAGTAATTATAAAAGTGGTACAAGGATGACCTGTTGTACCCATTATGGCTGTATACAGAATTCATTGCTATTTAACCATTCTGACAAAAAACTTCACTGATTCAGCTTTGAATGTATAATATAGTCAATACTTTTCCCCTCGTTTTTCCTTTTTTTAGTCACTGAAGCCTTTAGGGATTTACTTATTAAATCAGGCCTCCTGATTCTGAGGCTACTGTTCCATGAAGCTGTGCTGTGAGTGGAAGCCCCTACGCTGGGAGCCCAGAGACTTACCTCTCTCTGACTCTTGCTAGCTATAGTCTTAGCAAGAGCCTCTGTTTCATCCTCTGTGAAATGGAGATAAAAATATCTGAGGTACTTACCTTTCAGAGCTGTTGTGAGAAATCATATATGGAGGTACCCTTGAAAACTATAAACTGCTGTGTAAATGTGAGCAGTTACTATTTTTATGTGTAAACATATGAATTTAAAATCAGATAAATTCTTGATTTTATAAAGATTCCTTTAAATGGCGAACCTTTTTATATGTCTTAATGTCAGATTATTAACTGTAATAGAAGGTGAGGAGCATAGAAGCTTAAAACTAAAGAGGAGCTACTCTTATTGAATACCAATTAGAAATGAAGATAAACACTTCTAAATTTATGATCAAGTCTGTGGAGAAATAATTGGATTTATTATATGTAACTGGAATACCTGTTATGCAACATAGCTCTTTTAGTATCACCATAGATTCTTTTGTGTAATTTTTGAATCTCTGACACCATCAGTTGTCCAGAAGAGGTATATACCATTATGAATTATCCAGACCATTTGCTTTGGTTTTCTTTTGTTTATATTTCAGTACTTCTTTGTATTACCACTATAGTATAGGAAGGAAGGTTAGATCTGGTAACTTGCCTATGAGTTAACATTTCTGATTAAAAAATAAAACGAAACAAAATAATACATTTAATAGGAGAGAATGTTAAAACCAAAAACTACATTTTGAGATTTCACCAAGCTACCCTTGTCTACATATTACCTTGGAATTTCTATGGTAGTATTTGAAAGGAGAGCTTTGGATCTCCAAGTCTGATGTTATGAGTGGATGTGAATTGTTACAGGATAATAATGGTGGTGATACTGAGGCCTCTGTTTGCTGTTGGTTCTTTTAGGCTCACTATAATGTGACCACAACCAGATTAGTGAATCCAGATCAACTCTTGGCTGAAATAATTTCTGTCCTTCCAAAAAAGCATGTTGACTTTGTGCAGAAGGGGTAAGTACCAAACTCATGATGGAGTTTGAAGGGACTCTGTACACTTGGGTTTGAATCCCAGCCCTGATACTTCTTATCTAATTTTTCTGAGTCTCAGTTTCCTTATCCAGAAAATGGGGGATGATAATACTTGCTTAATAAACCTTAAAATATTACATAAATTTGAGTTACATTAGGTGATAAAGTCAAACCATTTTATAAAAAAAACTGCAGTTTTTCATAGTTTATTTCTAGTTTATTCTATTTTGCTTTTAATTTTAAATACTTTAGTTCTACAGCTTCTGCTCTGCAGAAACACTGCTCTGTTGTTTATAGCTCAACTCAAAAGCTACCTTAGGGAGCTTTCTTGGATCCCCCCACCTGAAAGTCAGCTGCCCTTCCTCTGAAGGACTTTTTTACTTCTCATGTATACTTGGCAAAGGAAACACTGGTATAGGTAGGGTCTGGGGAAAATAATGAATAGGTCAGTTAGATGGAAGTGTAGGGTTATTGAAAGGGGGTAGGATGGGTTAAAACTAGAAAAGTAGGTAGAAACTATACTTTATGTAGGGCCTTGAATATATGGCTAAGGAATTTGGATTTTATGCCAGAGATAATAGGGAACCATTGAAAACTTTTGAGCAATGAAGTGACATGATGAGGGTTGTGTATTGGGAAGGTTAATTTTACATAAGAATATGGGATAAATTGGACTAAGAGAAACTGAATTAGAACTTTAGAGGTTCAGTCATAAATGTAGATAAAGCATTCACACACTTTCAGTGTAAATTGATTGCAAAACATGATTTGATTTACATAAGTTCTATTTACACCTTTTGCAACTCAACTGTTGCTTAAAATATTATATATTAGTCCAAAATGAACACTGTAATAGCAAACACTAGGAATACATGCCAGGTCAAATAGTGTCATAAATATTGCTTGAAATTTTTTTTTAACCTGATCACAAAGTGAGTTCACCAATCTTCCAATGAATGATGGTGAGGTTTTTTTTTTTGTCTGAAGCTAAGTGGATCCTTAGAAAAGGACCATTCTCATTATGTGTTGTGATAAACATAACCTTTTTGTGGGGAAAAGTTAAAAAAAAATCCTACTAAGCGGTCAGTAATATCCTAATATGCAAAGGACAGCTATTTACAAAGCAACAAGACAAAATGGCTTTTCATACACTTGATTCCATAGTAAATGTGGCATAACATTTAAAGTTAACTCCACTGAAAGATTTGTTTGGGTAAAACCAGAAGACTGTATGAGAATAGCGTGGTATGTGGTTATATTTTAAAAAAAATGCAAAAAATAAACCCACCAGTACAGTGTAAAAGAAGCTATTTTATTTGGAGAAAGGCAGAATTCTAGTAAAGCTTTTTTTTTTTTAATTCCTCCTTATTATCCTCATTCAGTTTCCAGCAGAAGTCCCAGTCACACTTTGTGAATAATAACCATGTTGGCTTGAAACTGTACACCTTAATACATTACTTGATGTGAAATGATTGTCTGTTTTATCCATTAGCCTCATAAAGGCTCAGAATTGTCTTATATGTCATCCAGACTATTCATGGCTTCCCTATTAACTACTTTCTTATCTTGTTTTTCACAGCTATACACTGAAGTGTCAAACACAGTCAGATTTTGGCAAAGTGACAATGCAGTTTGAGCTAGAAGTATGCCAACTTAGCAAACCTGAGGTGGTGGGTATCAGGAGGCAAAGGCTTAAGGGTGATGCTTGGGTTTACAAGAGATTAGTTGAAGACATCCTTTCTAGCTGCAAGGTGTAATTGATGCATGGTTTGTATAGCCTGTGGGCTAAATGTGGATGTTAGACTACTCCATTGAGAACATGGCTTAATCAGTTCGAATTTTAGTCCATTGGAACCAAAAATGTATCCAAAAAGGACTACTGTAAGAACCAATGTCTTTTTCTTTTTAAACATAAGACATTTTATATATGAATTTAAGGCAATCCCATCTGTTGTTATACATTACTGTCTTTTTTAATCATGTACCTTTGCATATTAATAACTGTTGACTTTCTTATTTTCACTTCCTTTTGTGAATGTGAGCTTGTAACTTTGCCTTTGATGTGCAGTTTCTTTCTGTAATAAAATAACTTAATGAATAAAGCATATAGTTCTTTTTTTGTACTTGAGATTATCATCTGAATAAAACATTGAATGTCTTTCTAACTCTTAAGTAAAGACCATGTTTGGTATGTTTTATCAGTTATCAAGTATGCCTTTGGCAGAAAAACAGATAAGAATTAATTTGCATAATTTTTTCCTATATCTGTTCTAAGTAGGATTTATGGAGATCATTAACTAAGTCACAGCTGTGGTTATCAGACTTAAACAACATGCTCAATATGTTGAATAAAATAGAATTGTCATCAATAAATATGTTAAGTCTACAATTGTACTGTTTGAACTATGAATTTACATATTATATTACAATATGATAATCTCCCTAAATCTTACCACAGGGCCTTACACATAGTAGGTACATAATAAGGCTTGTAGGAATGAATAAATATTTGACTAACCTTTATATTTATGTTTAACTTTAATATTGGCCTTGAAGGTTAGCACTAGAATTACACTGGTATAGCTTTTACTGGACTGAACTGTCTGAAGAATGAGTAGCTACTTTTCCTAAGCAATAGAGAACATTTCATTATACTAATTTCCTTTTCAACTGAGTTTTTTCACTTTCAGTTAACTGCAGGATCATTATGAGTTTAGAATCACCATTATTAGAGGTTCTGCTACCGTAACCGCATGATTGCATTACTATTCCATTGATCTCCGTGGTGAGGTGGACCATTTGTGGGAGGAGATGAGCAAGAGTCATACAGGATGAGAAGGCCTGGATGGGTCCAGATCTGCATCCTTGAAAGGAGTAGCCGTATCGAGGAGATCACAGATCCATGGAAACACTGAAGTAATTTGAAAAGCATCATGGGATGTTCCAGAATAGAGTCAGGAGGGATTGGGTCCAGATCCCTCCTGTATCTCTTGCTGTTCCTCCATGATCATTGCACCTCTTCACAATCCTCAACATCAACAAAAACAAAAGCCTTTTTAAAGAACAAAATGCATCCAGCCTGGCCTAGTCATTTTAGTCAGTAACTTCTTTTTAGCTAAAACTTAATTCTGCAAGTAAAGGGAGGAAATGTGTGGGAATATTTATTTTAGAATAGGGTTGTTGTTAATCTGTTTTTTGCTTCTTGGGTTGCTTCCCCCAGTGCTTTAACTTAAAAGAAGACTTAAAATTCATATTCCTTATCTGTTTGTAAATATTGCTAGTTGTTTAGATTACTTTGTGGACTGACTTATGTAGCTTATGTTAATATGTACCTGATAAGTAGCTTTAAATTGAACCCATCCTCTTGTGTCTGCAGAATCCTTTTTTTGAGAGCCAAAAAGATAGTAGCAACCCTCAGGAATCCTAGCTCAAACTATAATCTGGGTTTTCGTGTTTGGTTTTTGCCTTAATTGGGATCATTGGATTCAGCTGGGGTAGCAGTTGAGCTTAGCTCTTATCAGTGAGTTTAGAAGACATCCCAACCTTTGTCAGGCATTTAGAGCACTACTTGAAAATCACTATTGCTTTCTCATCTTCGGGTAAGTAGATGTAAGTCTGTTACAGTTTCTGTATTCATAGTATTTCCAGAATGTAGAAAATTATTACCTACCAGGAACACATGGTAGGTAAAACCAAATGTTTACTCAAGGGTACAATGAATATTGATTATCAGTAGAAGCTTGTCTCCAGTGTGTTGGTAACTGGTTAATAGTATAATTAATATGTGTCTTTCCTCCTTAAAATATGTATGCAAGAAATCATTTAGTAGCCAACTTTTGGGCACCGACTCTGTTGGGGTAGAGGCAAGGAAAAGGATTATATAGAAGTGAGTTGTTAATAAGACATTGAATTGAGAGAAAACAGAGATTTTAAGTGTAACACCATCATTTCCAGGAATTTGACGAAGAACAGTTGACCAAAGATTGGGGAGAATCTGGAAGGAGTGCCATAGGACTTTTCTCAGACAGAGTGACCTCTTGAAGACAAAAAAGGAAGGATACCTCAAGAATGACAGATTGGAAGAAATACTTGTGGAGTGGAGACAGGGAGGAGTGGGGTCCACAATACAGCATTGTTGTTGTTTGTCCTTCATTCTCGAAGAGCACTGATGACATCAGGAGGGTGATGTCTTGTCTTGTAAGTGAATTGGATTTAAGTGAGGCCTTGTTGTGCCAAATTATCAGCCTCACTCTCTCCTCCAGAGTCCTGGGAGTCCTAAGTGAAGTCCCATGTCCTGGGAGATATAAGTCAAGATGAGTGGTAATGGCCCAGGATACAGTGGGAGACCTTGGCCTTTTTAAGCCAAGGTCTTTCCCAGGTCTCAGTTTGTCTGAGATAATGTCTATTCATTGGTTAAAAAGGCTAGATAAAAATTGGGGCAAAAGATGGCCTAGTTTGCCTTCCTAAAAGAATCAGTCTGGGAGGGGAAGACCCTCAGAGTTTTTGTCTGGAACACAATCTATTTGTACTACCTTGATCAAAGCCCAAAAAAAGAGCGAGTCTTGGACAAGTATCTGTTATTGGCCAATCAGTGAAAGCCAGAGTGATTTGGGTTTAAAGGCATAGTCAAGTAGCTCCATTTGAATCACAATGGGCTTTTTCAAAGACTGTTTTTATATTTTTATATTCAAATATACATTTTATATATATTCATGTGAATATATAATATATATTTTGTATTCAATATATATTTTATTTATTTTTATATTCAAAGACTGCTATATAAATCATAAACAAAACTACAAGAGACAAAAGAATTTGTCTCTACTTTTTGAAAAAATAATGATAGAATAAATAAGGAAGAAAAAAATCTAGCCCTTAAGTCCCAAGATATCTTGTGAAGTATGAGCCATCAAAATTTATATTTTTTCAGACAGAGACAGAGCATCCACATGTAAGGGTGTGACTTCTTATGTGGACAGAGAGACAGGAGGAGGAGGAGAATGAGAAGAAATAGCAGCTTTGCCCAACTTAAACTGGCCAATTGGGTCCCCAGGGGGCAGCTACTACTACTGATTTCTTTGTTCTGGAAGAGGACTAGTGACATCAGGAGGGTGATGTCTTCATTTTCCAGTGAATTGGATTTAAGTGAGGCAGGGCTGCCCAAAGTTGTCAGCCTCACTCTCTCCTCCAGAGTCTTTGGAGTCCAGTGGCAAGACATAGGTCAAAATGTCCCAGAATATAGCACATGGAGCTAAGAAAGAAACCTTTGAGATGGAGAGAAAAAGGAACACAATATGGCCGAGTTGAAGAATTTTGTGGGGAGCTTGGGAGCTTATAGTCCTAGTCTTTTTTTGTGGTCCTATAAAAGATGAGGCTATCGAGCAGTATCCATTTAGTGCCCCTTGTCCTGTATTCTCCAGTTTTTTACCCAAAACTTTAACACCTTATTCAACAGGAAAAAAAATGTCCAAGGAAAAAAGAGTAGACCTTACCCCAGTGACTCAATCAGTGCAGTTGTCAATCTTGGCTGTACTCTGCAATAGTTCCTTCAAGAAGCACCTTACCAGATTTTGAATTAAGGGGCCTATAATTTTTAGGCAGGTTTATATTAGATTTTTAAAAGGAAATTTAAATTATTTTATTTTTTTAATTAAAAACCTATTTTCTCTCCCTCCAGTGGAAAAAAAGAAAAAATGTAGAAAATACATATAGTTGAGCAAAACTAGTTTTACACAGAAATAACTTAGTTTGGTAGATTTAAAAAAATTAAATATCCAGTGCTTTGGTAGGTTGCTGGTGACAGGTGCTGGTGAGCTAGTATTGCTAGTGGGCAAAATGAGCTGTCAGACGTTTTATACCTGGATGCAATTCAATTCAACAAGCTAAGATTAAATACCTATAATGGCCAGGCACTGTGCTAAGTGCTTTTTCTAAATACCTTATTTGATCCTCCCAACTCTGAGGTAGGTGCTGATATCTCTATTTTTCTGTTGAGGAAACTAAGGAGGACCAAGATTAAGTGACTTGCTTAGAGTCACATAGCTAGTCAGTGTCTGAGGCTGGTGTTGAACTCAGGTCTTCCTGACTCCAGGCCTGGTGCTCTATGTACAGCGCCACCAGCTGCCTCAGTAGAAAGAAATTTAGGTACTATCGAAGCTAATGCTTTCATTTTACAGATTAGGAAACTGAGGCAGAGAAGTGCTATATCCATGTTTACACAAATAGTGAAATAGCAAAACTAGGGTTTGATTCCAGATCTTTTGACTTTAAAGTGTCATTTTTCTTTTAAACAAAACCATTAAAAACTCTCCACTTTGTTCCTTCACTGATCGCATTTTCTTCTTAAACATGGCTCCCTAAATTGTGCTCATGTTAATGTGCAGTACACTTCCTTTTTTAAACACTCTAATAGGCTTATTATTTCAGCTATTTATATTTAACATTAAAGTTTAATCATGAAATTGTTAGCCATAAAAAATTATTAAATAAGTGAGTTTTAAATTGAGTATGGAACATTTGAAAAAATTAGTGAATATTTCTGAACACACACTTGGAATATAAATTTATGCATAGAAAACAATGGAGAATTACAATTAAGAGCTCTGGGGATCTCAAACTGATTTGTCCAGCTATTACATAGTCATTTCAATTTAAATTAAAATTTTAACTATTTTCTAGTCTACTAAAAATATGTGGTGTCACATTAAGAGTTTTAATAGAGCCTTCTCTAGGGAATGCAAAACTGCTGGCTTGCCTCACGTAAATAACTAGATACTAGTGATTGAATAAATTCTCTGCCAAAAATGAATACGATGGAAACAAAAATGACAGTGGATTATTTTGTATCTCCTAATGAAGCACAATCCTTACATTAAACCAAAGAAATAGTTCATGACGTATCTAATTCCATATTGCTGTATTAGAGCTGACTGAAACAAAAATAACCTGCCTATTTTTAATTTGAATTCTGGTGTCAATTAAGCACTGTATTTTGTTCCTGGACTAAAATATTTCTACCATTAAAAGTAAATTGTTATTAATATATGATATCCTTTATTTGTGAAAAACTGGGTTCACCAAGACTTCAACCAATGTAGAACATGTTTGTTAAAAAATAAAGTGTTTTTAATAGGCAAATTTATGAGCCACATTAAAAATGGAGGATATACATTAAACTGACAAATAATAAAGGAAATAGTCAAAGTTCAAGGGACTGTGGGAACATAGGCACACTAATACACTGTTGGTGGAATTGTGTATTAATCCAACTATTCTGGAAATAGTTTTGGAATTATTTGAGGCATTACAAAGCTTTTAGACCCTTTAATATAATGATCTGGCTAACATACCCCCAAGGAGGACAGTTACTGACACGTGCACATATATGCATATTCACATATATATTATGTGTGTGTTTATATATGTTCTATATAAAAACCATGTTCATAGTAGCAAATGAGATCTTTAGAAAAACCAGTTAGCACAGTGTCTGGCATATAGGTGCTATGTAAATGTTTATCTCTTTTTCCTTCCCCTTCCACAAATTCAGAAATAATGAGTGTCCATTGATTGGAGAATGGCTGAACAAAATGCAGTATTAATTGCACTGTTATAAATGAGAAATATAAGGAATTAAGAGAAACATGACCATACTTGAATGAAGTGATTTGGAAAGAAGAAAGCAGAACCAAGACAAAATACACTGACTACAATAATGTAAATGCTGAAAAGTTGTTAACTATCATGAATCATAATGGACGATTTCAGTCTTGGAAAATTAATAACATACCTTTCTCATGTCAGTGGAAGGTGGGACTCGATATAGAATGTAGTGTGCACTGTAAGAAATTATTTTGGTGACTTTCCATCAGTATTTGTGTTAAAATGAAATACTCAATTGTGTGTATGGGAAGGGGAGGTAGAGAGGAGGAAGTAAGCATTTATATAGTGCCTACTATGTACCTGACACTATGCTAAGGACTTTTTTTCCCCCCAAAATATTTCATTTGGTCTTCACAACGACCCTGCAATGTAGAAGCTATTAGTTGCCCATTTTACAGTCGAGGAAACAGGAAAAAAAGAAGTTATGATTTGCCCAGGATCACACACTTAGTAAATGTCTAAAGCTGTATTTGAACTCTTGTCTTCCTGACCTAAGACCCAGTACTTTATCCACTCCACCACCCACTGCCTCTACATTTAAGGGGAAATAATGAGTAAAAACAAAAGGTAGCAATACTATTTTTTAAATAGAAAAAAATTGAGTGTGATTTCCTATATACTTTGCTTTCTGACATGTTGTTAAAGTCTGTGAATAGTCAACAAGCATTTATTAAGTGCTATGTTCCAGGCACTGTGCGAGGCACTAAGAGTAAAAATACAAGCAAAAAGACAGTTCTTGCCCTCAAAGAACTTAGATTCTAATGGGGAAGACAATATATAAAAGGACATTGAAAAGAGGGTCAAGAGAAAAAAGGTGGGGACATCACGGAAAAGTCTAAAAGGGGGTGCAACCTGTTGAGAAATAAATATGTCTTGGGCACCCTCCTTAAATGGAAGTTCTGGGAGTAGCCATCCAGTCAGGGACCCCAGGGGAAGAGTGTACTTCTGAGGTGTGAATCCTATGGCTGCAGTGGTCTTACAGGATGAAGAGGTTTCTGGGGCATGATGGAGAGGTCTTGAGGATTTCAGCTTGATGAGAAAAGAAAATCCCACAAAACATGGACTGGATGTACTGTGGTGAGGATGCAGGGGGTTACAGTAATAGAATTTAAAACTTAAAAACTTTATAGGTTTATTTAGTCTGAAAACTGAGGGGGGTGAAGTAGAGAGAGAGAGAGTACAAATGTCCTTCTTGCCAAGCCAAATTGTCATAAAATCCATTTCTGTTTCCCTCCCTTGGCTTCCATATCTCCCTTAGATCTTTAAAATAGTATTCAGCTGGGGGCAGCTGGGTGGTGCAGTGGATAGAGTGCTGGCTCTGTATTCAGGAGGACCTGACTTCAAATGTGGCCTCAGACACATAACACTCACTAGCTATGTGACTCTGGGCAAGTCACAACCCCAACTGCCTCACCCAAAAGAAAAAAATAGTATTCAGCTAGCAAAACTTCAGTCTGCACTCAGCTTTTCAGGAGTATATTGTGTTTTGTAATGATTGGGGAAGGGGAAAGCATTCAAAGATGGTTTAAATTTCGTCTGATTTACCTGTTTTTGTTGAGTATTCTGGTTTGTCTGAAGAATCAGAAGTTGGAAGGGACCTCAGTTATATCTAGTCCAATCTGTATCCAAAAAGAATCCTCACTATAGCATAGCCAGGTGGCCATCCTTGAAGACCTTGGAGGTGGGGGAACCCCTGCCTAGAATTGTTAGAAGTTCTCCCTGGCATCAAGCCAAAATTTTCATCTTTGCAGCTTATGCCCTTGTTCCAGGATCTGCCCTCTAGAGCCAAAGAATATGCATCTATTATATGTTCAAGATGATGTTCCTTCCCTGGCCATCATGGCTCTCCTAACTTTTTTTCTAGGTTAAGCATGCCCACTTTCTTCAACTGATCTGTGTCTGTCATGAGTCATCTAGGCATGGCCTAGACAAGCAACTTGATGCCTATTCTCTTTCTGGTGCTAAAGCAACCAGTCATGAACTTCCAGCTTCTGACGGATGTTGACAAAGATACAGTGAGAGAGACACAGAGACAGAGGCTCCACTGTGAATGATGCCAATAATATACAAATGACAACCAGGTCAGGAACCCTGACAAAAGTGGTTGTTGATAGTGAACAAAAAACCACACCTTGATGCAAAGGACCATGGATGTAGCCGTCAAACGAACACCACTGGTTCACTAGTGCCTACCACCAAGATTCTTACTTTCAGAATAGTAATATAACATGTCCATATATATATATACATGTGTATACATTTACATGTATATATGAGTGTGTGTGTGTTAATGTACACATACATTCATTGTTTTAAAATTTTAGAAGGAAGAGGGCTTGTTTAGCTTCTCTTTCAATATATAGGGACCACAAATGACAAAGTACCGTCTTAGGAAGGCAGTGTGAACTTACGGTTTTACAGGAACAAGGTTATCTACAGACCTGCACATTAGGCAGTCTGGGAAATCTTAAGTGAAGGATGTTTGTCTCTGTGAAATAAAGGTAATTTAAAAAGGGAAATGACTCTCTGAAACATTCAAGGTCTCCATTAAATCCAGCAAAGCAAGGAGATTATGAGTGGAGGCTGAATCTCCAAGGGGACACTTTGGTTTTTAGTCACATCATTATCTGTGGGTTATTATCGTTACTACAAATACTAATACACTTTTATTAAGCACTGGCAATGACCCAGGGCAAGTGGATTTAAGTTCATATTACATCTGTTCTCATTATAAAGTGAAACAGGAGAATGAACAAAGGACAGTGATGCAGAATTAGAAAGAAGTTAACAGAAAAAAGGATAATTTAAAATACAGAAAACCAACAACACTGCAGAATCAAGAGAAAAGTTCCAACTACTTACTGTCAGGAACCTTGATGGAGAGTGGATCTTCTGACCTGTGTTCTGATGCTGTGATTTCTTTCCATCACTGTACCAGAGTTTAAAAAAAATAAAGGATTACTTTTTTTCTGCTGTTACATGATTTCTTATGGATGGACACATACCAGTGAGGCTCTTCCTGAAAAGTTTCCACTGTCCTGGGAACACAGTCAAGTCATGACTCCCTACACTCATACCTGAATGGGGAGCTGTCCAGGAAGACATTTCAAGTCACACTACTGGAAAATAGGAAACAGAATCTTAACTTTGTGATCCAGGAGTCCTTCTGGGTCACAGGATCCTGCAAGTTTCCAAGTGGGAAAATCTGCAAGTCTTTTACATAATAAATAACAAGCAGTCTCACCTTAGCTGGGAGCCAGGGGAGGCAGTGTGGTGGAGTGGATAGCAGGTTGCTTTTTAGTTCTACTTCTAACACATTGGCTTGTGTGACCACAACTCACTTAACCTTTGAGGGCTCTATGCAAACCTCTCAGACTATAAATTGCAGAGAAGGTGCCAACCTACATTGGTAAAGGGAATTTCAGGCCTAGTTTATATCTCTCTACTTTAGCTGATCACTGGCATCAGGGCATTGATATTGTTGGTTCCTATAGGCTAATTGCTTTTAAGAAGAATGTGACAAGTAGCATAGAATAATGAGAACCCATTTTAATTGTAGAACTATAGCTACTTCTTGCTCATTCAAGTGTGATCAACTACCTTTGTTTGGGGCGGTGACTTTTATCAAGCATATAGGACTCTGTTTACTATTTGCATGATGGACTATTTGGGTTGTATGTTTTATGTTGTAAGGCAGGGGAATGCTGTAGATAATAACATTTGCCTAGATTTTGGCAAAACATTCCACAAAATCTCTTATTCTATTCTTTTGGACAAGGTGGAGAAATGTAGGCTAGATAAGAGCACAGTTAAGTGCAACTGGCACTGGTTGATTAGCCAAGTGCAAAGAGTAGTTATTAAAGGTTTGAAATCAGTTTCAAAGGAGAACTTTTAATGGATTTGTAGTATAGCCCTGTGCTTAAAAAACACTTTTATTGATGACTTCGATTGAGTCATGGATCATATACTTGTCAAATTTGCATATGACACAAGTTAGCTGGAATGACAACCAAATTCAAAAAGATCTTGTTATAATGTTAAATAGAATGGAATGTAATTGCACCTTAAGAAATAATGATTATGAAGAATTCAGAGAAGCTTGGGAAGACTTGGATGAACTGATACAGAGCGAAGTAAACAGAACCAAAAAAACCACAATGACAATAATAATGTAAAAGAAAAATTGAAGGACATTAGAATTCTGATCAGTGCAGTTGATCACCTGATGTGATGAACCATGTCTTCTTGGTAGAGCAGTGATGGACTACAGGTATGGGAAGAGCCACATATTGTCAGACATGGCCAATATTGGTTTGTTTGCTATGATAAAAGAGAAGGTCTTGAGTTTGAGAGATGCCACTGAGAAGTGACACATATTAGGAAAGTCATTAAGAAGCTGGAGAGCATCAGAAGAGAATGGTGAAGGACACTGAGACCATGCTATAGGACTCATTTGAAGTAACTGGAGATGTTTAGCCTGTAGAAGAAAAGACTGGGGGTGAGAATGGGTGGGATAGGAGTGACAGCAATCTTCAAGTATTTAAAGGGTTATGCTTTAACATAGAGCAGGAATGAGATTTGTATTTCTTGGCTCCAAAAAGCAGAAGCAAAAGCCTCTAAACTTACTGACCCTATAATTCACCTTTTCTCTGGGGGAGGATAAATTAGTTTGTCTTAATTTGAAAACCCTTCAGCTGAGCCTGAGTTGGAAGAGAAAATTTAGTTTTCAGTTGTTGTTTTTTCCCTTTCCTTCCTTCCTGACTTGAACGCTGGATGAAGAGACAATAAACAGAGATGGTGTTTATGACATAATATAACCACATTTCTGGTTCCTGGGGGTGCAGGGAACAATTCCTTAAAGATACAAGGGGAAGTGTGGACCACACATCCCAGCTCACTGTAAAAAGGAAATTGGACAAGAGATCCTAGTCTTTCTTGTGATTTCCCAAGTTTCCTGCACTATTAAGTATTTTCTAATTTTTTGAGTGATAGGTTTTGTCCCTAATCTCCCATCACACGTTTCACTTACATTTTGGCCATTGCGTTAATCATAGTTTAACCTGACCTTTGGGACCCATGCCACAGGGTCCTTTTCCCATGATAAGTTCTTGCTCTGCACACAACAGAATCTTGATTTTTCATGGGGACTGCCTGATGCTCACAAGATCTCTTTTCCCCCTTTCTCTCTTCCTCCTCTCTCTCTCACTTTTTTCCTCTCTCTTTCTTCTGTCTTTTTCCCTCTCTCATGCCCCAACCCTGGAATAGAATTCCAGGGAAAATCTCTACAACAAAATTTAGTTATGGCTAATGTCTAGGATTTCCCCCAAAGGGAAATATACCTGCAGCAGATATATCAGGTGTAGAACAGCTATTTATTATATCTGCCACAAAATGTTTTTAAAACACAAAAGAGTCATAACTATGCATTTATAAATAAATCATAAATTAATAGCCTATCACCATCATTATAATCAGTCCCAAAAAGTAAAGTGCTTTGTCATTTCTTATAGCACAATAGTATTCCATCACAATCATATACTACAATTTGTTCAGCCACTCCCCAGTTAGTGGGCATCCCCTCAATTTCCAGTTCTTTACCGTGCATATCCTTTGTCAGGGGGCTAGAGTAAATGTCCCACAAAAGGGCCAGAGCTCATGTCCACCTCCAGGAGTCACTTCTGTTTCGCTTGTATCATGCTTTTTGTCCCTTCCTGTTCCCTCAGCTTTCTTTCCTGGCAATGGCTCTCTTTTCACTGACTTTCCCGTCCTCTTAGGAGGAGTTGGGCCCACCCCAGCTCCCAGACTTTTATGACTGACTCAATTCAACGTCCCTCTGAATGGTGATAGGACTTGACATTAAGAAAACCAGGACAGAGACATGGAGGAATTCCTAGATTCCCTCCAAATGTTCCACACTGTATACTTAGCCATGTACAAATAAATTGTTTCTCTCTAATAGCAGTAACTTAAACATATGACGAAGAAAAATGTTTTTCTCTGGTTGTGAGTAGTATATTTGACCACTGAAATCTAGCACTTCTGTAACTAGTTGAAGATTTCTGGCTATTCCATGGTCTTTTTTTTTTATTCTCTTTAGGCAATTGGGATTAAGTGATTTGCCCAGGGTCACACAGCTAGTAAGTGTTATGTGTCTGAGGCCAGATTTGAACTCAGGTCCTCCTGATTCCAGGGCTGGTGCTCTTTCCACTGCGCCATCTACCTGCCCCCCATGGTCTTTTTAAGGACTACAATGTACTGCCCAATCAGCCTTTCAGACAAATTACCCTGGCAAGTTATTTTGGACCAGGCCTAACTCAGGTCAGTCCAGTGAGTTAGGCTTGGGGTTAGAATGCAATGAGATGTTCATGAGTCATTAAATGAAATAAAAATGGCTTCACTGATAACAAGGCACAAAAAGCATATGATTACCAAGGTTAAAAATATAGAAATTTTGATAAAATGATTATTCTCTTCTGCCTCTTCATTCACCTTGGTAAGAAGCCAAATTAGGTCAGAAAGACATTGCTGCAGGGCAATGGGAATTTCACTATGACCTCTGACACTAACTCCCCATAGGTTGGGTTGTTTATACTTTAAGAGGCAAAGAAACCAAACCAATTGTGATCCCAAGAATTGTCACCTTGCCTCCCCTTTAAGGGAAACCAGATGAGTCTATGTAAAGCAGCTACTGCTTTTATTACATCTTACTCTTTGGTGGCGAGGTACTCCAAATTGCCAGGGTACTATATACCACTGAAATAATATTAAAACAATCCTAACATAAATAGCATGAGAGGAAAAGCTTAACCCAAACAATACTAGCACCCTTTCAGTGTTCCCTGGCTTACCACACAAAACCTCTACCTCTCTCCAAGTTTTATCGTGGAAATGGTGCCAAATTTTGGCCCCTTTAGAGACTTCTACTGAGGAATTGCCTCTTTCTTCTATGGGGATTAGATAAAGACTTTCCTTCATCTTCATATAGGAACTCAAGATTATCACCAAGTCAACTAAAAGATTCCCACTCTTTAAGATGAAATCTTGTTCACTGTGATTATAAAAAGACAATTTTACCTCTCAAATACCATTTGAAAACAAAGCACTTTCCAATTCTTTTACCCTTTGGTCCTCCAAATCCCCTCTAGGAAGGAGTTGCCTGGATCATCCCAAGGCAGAAGAAATTAAAAGGGACTTGAACTGTTTTGCCAGGTTGTATAGAACTTTCTGAGGGAGCAGAAAGCTTTAAGCCTGGGAGATTCTATATAGATGATGGAATAAAGAAGTGCTAGAGAGGAATGTTAAAAAAATTGTCCTTATCAGGTAAGTCTTTCTGATGGCTGGATTCGGGAAACCACTGGACTGGAAGTCTTCTCCCTTCTTGGGGTAGCTCTGATTAAGGATGTCTCTTTGGGATAACCAATGCTAATAATTAGGGATGAGATGACAAAGCTGTTGTTTAAAAGTATGTTCCAGCATTCAATGATGCCAATTATTTGAAAATGATATGGAAGATGGAAAATTTAGTGAATGTGGTAGTGATTAGTTCAATCTCAGTAAAATGGTATCTCAATCAGACATAATAGCCCAGGGGAACCCGTAAGGAAGGAAAGGTTCTGTAAGGACTTTGTTGGTAGCTGTGGAATGGTAGTGGATTTAATTGTCACTTCAGTCCCATATCCTGATTAAGTATCATTTACAGAGAGGGGAAAACCTCTTGCTCTGGAATGAAGGAAGAGGGTCAACATAAACCACAGGGATCATACCGTACTGATCTTTCAAAAGTGGATCTATCAAATAGCATAAGCAGAAGTAGCTACATTATTCTTAGTGAAGGGAATAATATAGTTATATACCAATCAGAAAATAGTATCACAGATCCCACGTCCAGATTGATGATGAGACCAGCCCCTGATCTCTACTATTCTCATGAGAGCATCAATCTGTTTACTCAGTCCAGCATAAGGGTGAACTCTTCCATTGGTTCTGACAGCACAGTGGAAATAATCATCCAGTTCTGTTCTTTCTAGGCTCAAGTCCATTCAGTCAGACTCATGGCCACCCCCCAGAGCTCTTTTACTCACCAGCTATACAGCTTGTAGGTCAGCCTACTGAGAGGACTTGCCAGGTACCTCAGTCCTTAATGTGTTCCTTGTTACTGTATTAATGACTGCCAAGGTCCAGATGTGTAGACCTCTTGTAATAATGGGCAGAACCAGCTGTGGATAAGGCAAAATGGCATTTCTCTAAATAACCCCCATTGTGGTACCAGAGGAGGCAAAGTACTGGGGCTGGGATTGTAGATCTTATCCTCTGGCAAAGTCACAACTTGTTTGTGAATGGCGCTAACATTTGAGGAGCACAGGCACACATGATCTTGGATGTACCATTTCTATCTAACAATGGAAGCCTCTTGTTCCCACCCTGCTAGAGGGATCATCTTATGTCATCCAACTGTTGTGATTTCACTTTGTTTACTTTTTAGTTTGTTAATTTAATTTTTCTCCATTTTATCTTTAACCAGGTTGGCTGAGATTTTATTAGTTATTAGTTTTTTTAAAAAAAAGATTTTAGTTTTATTGATCAGTTTTATAGTTTAAGGCTATTTATTACCTCTGCTACAAAAGAAATGCTTAAAAGTCAAATGTCATATAAGTATGCATTAACAGACAAAAGATGAAATGATAATATATCATCTGTTATAATTTACTGAAAGGTGAAAGCACTTTGTGGGACTACTGAAAAAGATATTTTGCACTCATCTCAGATATGTACCATCCAACCAACACACAAAGTCCAAATCTCCTGATAAGCTTGTGCTTTCTTAGTCCTCTCAAATACAGTGTCATCTTTACCTCCAAGAAGCAGTATAATACCAGGAATTATCTCCCACTCAGAAACCAGTACTGACTCAGGGACTCCAGACCCTTCAAAATAATGATGTAGTTGTCAAGGTTGGAAGCCTCCATCTCTCAGGATGGTACTTGAGTAACCTGGCCTAGGGAAAGAAACACAAAGCAGAAGAGGTATCCAGGGACCTGGGGTATAGTCTCAGGATCATATAGATAAGCATGTATTTCACTGCCATGTGCTTGTATCTGACATGGCACTGGCAGGACGAGTAAAATCTCATCCCACTGGAAGTTCAAAGAAGAGCCAGCACTGGCCACATTCTAACAATGAGTCTGGCAGCCATCTCTTCTCAGTCCTTATAACTTTCTGAGGGGATAGCTTTTATTGGCTCAGTTACCTATCATCTTTGGCAAAGCCCCCAGTCATGAGGATGTATGTCCTTCATCAAGGTTCCTAAGTTTATGGCTCAACAGAAGGGGCCAAGGCACATAGTCATCCCTGCCACTCTGTTATGTGCACAAAACTATTGTTGGTCTTTTCCCCTAATCCATTCAGCTCCTCTCTTCCATTTTATTGGAGAGTTTAGCCTGTCTAAACAACAAGCAAGATCTGAGAAGTGAGTTGAGGGAGTTGTATTTGAGAATGGAAAGAGAGTCAATCCTGGAGGTGGGCTATTGAATTTTAGAGAGGATCTGGCCCAGCTGAACTGCTTTTCCCCGAGTGATCATTGTGAGGGCACCACAAGAAGAGAAAGGACATCAGGGCCCTTCAGTGTCAGAAATGGGAGTTGCCTGGGCCATGTGTATTCCCTACATGTATCCTTCTGCTAGAGTACTCTCTGTGCGTACTCACGCTTTCCCAGTGATGCTATGTGTATTCATGGAAAATGTGACTCAGGTTTGAGGGGAATTTTTTAAAAATTACTATAGTGCATGCTGTGCCATTTCTTTTCTTTTTTAAATAATATTTTATTTTTTCCCAATTATGCATAAAGACAATTTTTTAACATACACTTAAAAATTTTTTGAGTTCCAAATTTTCTCCCTCCCTCCTTTACTTCCCCCCTCCCTGAGATGGTAAGCAATTTGATATAGGTTATACATATGCAATCATGCAAGACATTTTTCCATATTAGTTATGTTGTGAAGGAAGACGCAGACCAAAAGAAAAAAAATGAGAAAAAGTGAAAAATCATATGTTTTGATCTGCATTCAGACTCCGTCAATTCTTTCTCTGGATGTGGATAGCATTTTTCATCATGAGTCCATTGGAATTGTCTTGAATCATTGTGGAGAATAGCTAAGTCATTCACAGGGGATCGTTATACAATATTGCTGTTACTGTGTACAACATTCTCCTGGTTCTACTCACTTCACTTTGCATCAGTTCATGGAAGTCTTTCCAGGTTCTTCTCAAATGGTCATTTTTTATAGCACGATCGTATTCCATTACATTCATATACTACAACTTGCTCACTATTCCCCAATTGATGGGAATCCCTTCAATTTCCAATTATTTGCCACCACTAAAAGAGCTACTATAAATACTTTGGTATAGATAGGTCCTTTTACCTTTTTTGTGTACAGTGACTTTTTCTTCTTCTGAACTGGTTGTTAACCATCTACCAGCACACTCTAGACTCTTCCCTCACTTCATAATCCAATTTGGGAAGTTAGGTAATAAAGGTAAATAGGTTCTGGTTCTGTGTCTTTATCAAGGATGAAAGTATTGCAGAATAGCCAGAGAAAATGGAGAAAAATACAATTGTTCTCCAAAGATAAATTGAGTCCTACCTTGGAACATTATAAATCAACCTAAATGTTGTAGGAAATGGACAATTTTAAAACTATATCCTCTTTCTCTCCCTTTCTTTCTCTCTTTTCTCTTTTTTTTCGCCTCTCACAATGCATACAAACATACTTGCATGTACCTAGTTGCACATATATACATGCTACAGATACAGAGAGAATACAATAGATGGATGAAAAACTTCACCTCTCAAAAAGTGTTAAAACAAGAATTTCCCTTATGGAATGAGTATTCTTTAGTCACTGAAAATGCACGGAACAGCCCCATCATTTATCTTTTCTTATAGATTCTCCCTTGCTTTTCCTGTGTGCTTTTGAGATGGCATTCATTTTACGCCACTCTCCTCAGGTACACACACCATTTATTACTACTTACAGAGCATGATCACAGTGCACAAAGAGAGGGTGTGTGCTTCTGACTTACGGTGGTGAAAAGTTAGATGAATAGTTAAAAAGTGTGGTATTAAAAGGACGCCTGGCAGGAAGTGATTGATGTTCCCCATTATACTCCATTAGATATTTTATTCTTGTTAAATGAAGAGCAGCCAACTTTGTCAAGTATTTTTAGTTCCCTCTGGTCTTATTGGTCCAATCTATTCTCCAGGAAGGCCTGTAAATGGCCACATATGGCTTTGTGTCTGTAGGAGTGATGGTCATACAGCTGGCTTTCATTGTCCACCAATTTACTGGAACCCCCTTTATTGTGAGCCTGACAGTGCTGGGGAGCCTTGTAGATACAACCAAATATATCTATTTTCTAATTGTCTATTTATCACCTTCCAGGGATTTGTGGGCCTCCTATCTGAAGGCAAAGGGGGGAAGGCCTTGAACAATGATTCTTGTCAAGGCGCTTGCTCACTTTAAATTAGGGTCTAGTTGCTAAATAACTAATTTAGTCCTGCTATCAAGCTGAAAAAGTGGGTATTCAGTGTAAAGTGCCAACTGGGGAATTGATTATGTCTTCCCTCAGTGTGTATGATAAAACTGCCAGGCCTGACAATGGCTGAAGACTGGAGGCTGTTCCCATGAGGCAGGCGGCATTTCATCATGGAGAATTAACACAAACTCCACCAAATAGCTTGCAGCTCAGCACGGCAGCTGAATCCCAGGGAGCCACAGCACAGCAGAAGAGGCCCTGACACTCTCCCCCCTCCCTCCCACCCCCACCTCCTCCACCTCCCCTGTGGAGCTGGCTCAGGCTTAGAATGTTTATTGTTTGTAGGATTTCTTTTCTTTCAGACAGGCTCTGTCCTGAAGGGGTACTGGGACCACTTGCCCATGTCACAGAGAAAGAAAGGGAAGGAAATCAGACTGCAGTTCCAATTCCCAATTAAATTAAGATTATTGAAGGTGGGTCAGAATGGAGAATATGAGTGAGAAAGGACAGACCACATTGAGAAAGGACAACCTCAGGAAAACATCTTGGTCTGTACTTGCCTTTCCTCTCATCAGTATCCCATCACCTAGAAAAGGCTTAGAAGGAAATAATAGGGTTACTGGGGTGAGGTCCAACCCCCCCAGTGGGTAGACTTACAGCTTTGCAATTAGTCATGAAAAGTCTATTTCTCTATCTCTGACATACATGGATGAAGTGTTCTTTAAAAAAAAATCTGTATGTTAGAGTTTGAACCCATGTGATTTCTAGGATTTCTGACAGCTTTAAATTTCTCTGGTTCCATGAACTTTCATTAAGAGAATAAGGAGTTAAAATACAGGGTGAGGGAGAAGTCACTGTACAGTCAAAGACCTATAAAGCAACTGTTATCAGTTTACTTCTGTAGTTGGGTGAAACAATTTATTTTGTGTTTGCTGTTTCATTTTTCTTTGTAAGAACATATATGTGCAACAATTTGGTGACTTTTGTAACAATTTGATGACTTTTGCCTCATACAGTATTTAATTGACAGAGGTAATTTCTCAAACTTGAAAAATAGCATTCAGGGCAAACACTGACCTGTAATGAATACTTATATTAAATGCCCAAGTAGCTCCTTTGACCTAGATGCTGGACAATCTATGGCTAAATCCCAGATGTTCATCTATAAGCAACAATCCCTCATCTCTCTCAACATTACTCAATGCCTGTCAGAAATCTCCACCAATGAGTTGTATCATGATCTCAAACTCAATATGTCCAAAACAGAACTCATTATCTTTCCCCTTCAACCTGCCCCTCCTTCCAACTTCACTATTTCTACTGAGGGTACCGCCATCCTTTCAGTTGCCTGGGTTTGCAACCACGCTCCACGCTCAAGCTCTAGTCTTCCCTCTCCTTCACACCCCATATCCATTTAGTTACTGAAGTTTGTTAATTAGGCCTCCATGATAGCTCTCCCATCCATCCACATCTCTACACTCACACCACTACCACCCTCATTTAGGCCCTCCTCCTCTCTTCTTACCTACCACAATAACCTCTTAATTGGTCTCCTTGCTTCCAATTTGTCCCTTCTCTCTAACCCATTTTCCACATAGTTGCCAAAATAATCTTCCTAAATCACAGGTCTGACCATGTCATTCCCCTTTAGTAGCTGTATAGTGCTTCTAGAATAAAATACAGACTCCTCTGTTTGACATATAAAACCCTGCACAATCTGCCTTGGCTCTTCCTTGCCTTTCCAGACATTTCATACTACTCCTCATTTGTTCTCAGCTCTAGTTGTGCTTGCTATTTGTTCCACATACACAATATACCATTTCCCACCTCCATGCCTTTGCTGAGGCTGTGCCCCTTGACTAGACTTACTCTCTCTTTACATTGACCTCTTGGAATCATTGGCTTCCTTTAAGACTCAACTCAAATGACAGCTCCCACATGGAATCTTTCCTGATTCCCCCCAATTTTAGTATCCTTTGCCTCCTGACATCACTTTGTATTTGCTTGGAGTATACTTTGTATTTACATGTTGGTGTATTGATAGTCTTCCTGCTTTAGGAGAATGTAAGCTCCTTTAATCAACAGCAGGCATTTATTAAGCACCTAGTATATACTAGGCCTTCTACTAGTTGCTGAGGATTCAAAGACAGAAATGAAACAGTTTCTGACGACAAGGTTCTTATGTCCTGTTAGGTGAGATGGCACATACTGTGCACCAGTGGTGGCCAACTGAAATAAAAATAGGGCTGCTAATCTGAACGTCATGATCCCTGTAGGCTATGCATGGGCTTCATTTTAAAATGCAAAATTTTTATTATTGTTACACGTTAATTATTGTTAATATGTTATATTTACATTTTATTATATTTTTATTTATTTTGTTAAATATTTCCCAATTACATTTTAATCTGGTTTAGGCCATACTCAGGCTGTGTGTATGTATATGTATACACTTTGACTGTAGACATAAGCAGGCTATCTTTACAGCCTCATTATATGTTATTCTATCAGCTGACTTGGATTTCTGTCTGTTACTCACACACAGACACTCCATCTCTCTTCCCTATGCCCAAAAATTCATTCTCTTTCTCACTTCCACCTGATAGAATCCCTCTCTTCCTTTAATATGCAACTTCTATGTAGAGATTTTGCTGATTCCCCCCTAACTACTAGTACTCTCTTTACTTAACAACAGTACCTTGTATTTTTTCTCTTTTTGTTTATTCTGCCTCTGGTTGTATATTGGATCTGGTGCATACCAAGAAATGGAATCTCCCCCATTCCATCCTTATATGTGTACTAACTCAAAAGAAATGTGAGATGTGCAAATTTAGAGACATCTCCTTCCCAAATGTTCATACAGACTACTTGTTCCCTAACTGTGGTAAAGCCTCCTGAGTTTGTATTGGTTTGAACAGCCACAGTTGGACACACACCTCAACATCATGATGTCGTTTTGGTTCTCTTTGATTGCAAAAGACAACAACGAACAAATGATGTATTTGCTGTATCCCCCATTAGAGTATATGCTCCATGAGAATAGGGATTGTTTCACTCTTGGCATTTGTATTTCTGTACCTAGCACAGTGCCTAGTACATAGTAGGTGCTTAATAAATGCTTGTATGCCTTTGAAATGTACATACATCTATATCTATATCTACATACCAAATAAGCACAATGTGTTAGGAGGAGGGGAAGGCAATAAGATCATGAAAGGTCTCATATGAGGATGTTCTATTTGAGCTTAGCTTTGGCAGAAATTAGGAATTGCAAGAGGCAGATGTGAGCATGGGAGCACATTCTAGGCATGGGAAATAGCCTCTATAAAGGCAAGGAGATAGGAGATGAAATGTCATAGAAATCTAGCTGTGCGACTCTGGGCAAGTCACTTAACCCCGATTGCCTCAGCAAAAAAAAAAAAAAAAGAATAGAAATAAGGTTGGTATGACTGGACCATAAAGCGTGTGAAGGAGAGTAAGATACAACAACACACTAAAGATAGGTTGTCACCTGTTTATGAAGTCCTTTAAATGCCAAACAACATTTGCATCTGATTCTAGAGAAAATAGGGAGCCACAGGACTTTATTGCCAAATCTATGGACGACTTATTAATTTGTTTATTTATTCATTTATTTAGTCTTTGTGTCTCCAGTGGTTAACTCAATGCCTTACACATGGTGAGTGCTTAATGTTTGTTGAATTGGTTTTTCATAGAATTTTATTGGTTCCAAAGTGCTTTCACTTGTATTATCTCATTTGATCTTTTTAACAGCCCCATGAAACAATTTTATCATTGGCCCTAGGCAGGACAAATATTATTACCCTTTGAGGGCAGCCCAGAGCCTGGGAAAGAGAGCTGGATTTGAAGTTGGAGGTCATAGGTTTGAATCCTGGCTCTGGCTCTATCTGTGTGACATTGGGTTTATTGCAGTATCTCTGGGTCTCAGTTTCTTCATTTGTAAAATGAGTATTGATCCCTAAATTCTCTTCCATTTCTAAGGCTATGATCTCTAATGTAGAGGCTAGCAAACTGAGGCTCACAAAGGGCAACCAACGTGCCAAGGGTTGAATAGGTAGTAGATATTGAAGCTAGACCTTGAATTCAGCTCTTCTGAATCTTAGTCTTGTGTTCTTATGGCTCTCCGATGATCTGCTGCTGTTTTATGGGCCTTACTCCTTTAGAAAGGCTTAGACTTGTGAATGTAATGGAATGTTATTATGTCTGAACAAATGAAGAATATAATGAATTTAGAGAAGCTTGGGAAGACAAATGCATTGATGTAGGGTAGGGTAAGTAGAACCAGGAAAACACTGATGACAACAACATAAATGAAAAGAACAACAAATGCTCTTTGACAAATCTTGACCGAAGGAGAGAGAAGAAAAAATACCTCCCTCCTTTCTTGCAGAGGTGAGTGTGGAGTACTGCAATATTGTCAGGGTCAGTTGATAAGTTGGTTAGGTTTGCTTAACTGTAAAAACGAACCTATTTCTCTCTATTTGTTACAAAAGATGACTTGCTGGTAGTGGTGGGGATTGGGGGACAGGATATGTTCAGAAATTAAGATGATGAAAAACAAAAGATATGAATAAAGGTGATTCTTTTTTTTTTTTTAAAGAAAGGGTTCTACTTCAGCGACCAGGAATGGTTTCACTGCTCCTGCACCTCAGCCAGGTGCCAACAATTGTCTATTCTCACCTACACTTCTTTCTCTTAGACTAATTCCTCTGGGATTGGCTCCTGGCCTACAGGAACCATAGAAAAGCCCAGAAGCAGAGCAGGAGACTGCTTCAGTGAACAAGTCTCCCTGACACTGGCATACATACATAATACATGCATCCATAACTGACATTTGTGTAAGGCTTTAAGGTTTACAAAACACTGTGTGCCAGCTGTCTGTTATTGTGTTTCTTCAATTCCCACTGGCTTCCCCATCCCCTGACCACCTGCTTTGGACTTTGGACTGCCCTGCTTTCTGACCCCCTTGATGTGTAGTGTCTTTTGGGTTTGCTGACACCAGGGCTGTCTGGAAGTCTTCTTGGCTACTGATGCTGCTTGGGCTCCTCTGAATCTGGAGACCTGTGCTTGCCCTGCTAGCATCCTCATTTCCTATTGCTAGCTTCTGGATTGCACCAGACTGTCTTGGTTCTGGCTTTTTACCTTGATCAACAAGCTTGCACCCAATATTATTGATGCCTTCACAACCGGAACCCTAAATCTGGAGGAATATGTCCAATACATCTTCCTCACATACCATTGGTTCTATGAGTACCACCTTTGTGTAAAGCTAGAAAGAATATAGTGGTAAAAAAGATGGGTTTTTGTATCAGGGAGCATATAGGGATTATTGAAAAAGCCATGTAATTTCCCAGTGTAAATATAAGTCAAACTTCTATTCAGTTTTGAGCCCAGTTCACTGTCCAAGGGTAGTGTCTATAGTAAGTGACATAGTTACTGATGGATTAACTCTCTGGACTTGTCCATCCAAATGCAGGTCAATAATCTGGGGCAACTTGTATGCTTAATCCATTCTTGAATAGACTTAAACAGACTTCTTCTGAGTGACAGTTGTTCTTGAGAAGATCACAAGTATTATGGGGCTTGATGAAATAATCAGAATGTCATCTACAATTACGAGCATCTATAAAACCTCACTATATGTCAGGAATTCCTCTTTTATTTGGACATTACATTCTCTATGACACTGTTAAACACCTTTGGTGAGATTATGTCTTTTTCTTTCTTTTTTTGTAAATAGTATTTTATTTTTTCCAATTACCCATAAAGACAATTTTCAACATTCATTTTTTGAATTCCAAATTTTTCTTCCTCCTTCTCTCCCTCCCTTGCCCTTCCCCAAGATGATAAGCAATCTGATATAAGTTATACATGTACAATCATGTAAAATGTATTTCCAAATTAGTTATATTATAAAAGAAGAAACAGAACAAAAGGAAAAAAACAGAAAACCCCAAAGAAAGTCAAAATAGTATGCTTCAACCTGCATTCAAACTCCATCAGTTCTTTCTCTGGATGTGGATAGCATTTTCCATTACGAGTCTTTTGGAATTGTCTTGGATCATTATATTGCTGAGAACAGCTAAATCATTCATAGTTAATCATTGCACTATGTTGCTATTACTATGTACAATGCTCTCCTGGTTCTGCTCACTTCACTCAGCATTGGTTCGTGTAAATTTTTCCAGCTTTTTCTGAAACCTGCCTGCTCATTCTTTCTCATAGCAATGTGTTCTTGTTTTAAACTTTACTCAATATTGATGCAGTGAGTACAAAATTACTTACTACTGTAGTTTCACTGATCAAAGAATAAAAGAATCACAAGAGTTTCGAAGTTGGAAGGAACCTCAGAGGATATCTAGTCCAACCTATAACCTGATTGGAAATTCTCATTTTGTCATACATGACAGATGGGCATCTAGTCTTTACTTAAAAATCTCTTGCAAGGAGGAACTATTTTGACTTACCAAGGGTACTTTTGGATATCTAATTCTTAGGGGGTTTTCTCTTATAGTAAGCCTACATTTGCAATCTTTTCCTCTTGCTCCCAGTTCTGCCATCTAAGGTCAAGTAGAACAAATCTAATTTCTCTTCTTATGTGATCCCAGTTGATGTGATATGGTAGAGTGAGTAGGGTACTACTGGACTGGGAATAAGGAAGATCTAGGTTCAAATCCTGCCTCTGATATTTACTCTCTGAATGACTTTGGGCAAGTTACTTAACTTTTTCTGTGTTTCAGTTTCCTCATCTGTTAAATGAGGAGTTTTGACAAAATGGCCCTTAGGGTTTCTTCCAGCCTTAAAATCAATGACCCTTTTGCAACATTGATGAGTGACTCTGAAGAAAGTACTAGATCTTTTCTGCTCTTCCCTCCCTTTTGGAAGGGGTTGAGCTAAATCTTACCTGGGTCTGTTGACTATGAAATATTAAAAGAGCTAAAGAAAGTCTCTCAAAGTGTTGGGTAGAACCTTTATGGAAGATTTGTAGAATGATGTGGATAAGAATTTTATTGGATGAAGTATGGAAATGATTATGAGTTTTGTTTCAGTGAGAACATAGATCCAGCAAAGTATTGAAATAAGGAAAGATATACCTGTGATTAGTTGGAGATGGATTTCCTTGGGTATATTATTTTCTATCAGAACAATCTAGTTAAGGGTTCTACAAATCTGCTTTTGTTCAATTTTGTCCAATGGCAGAGTCCTGTCTGAGACTTTTCTGAGGCAATGTTTCCTGAGTTTTTCTTTAGTTTTATATCCTCCAAATTGTAATATGCAGAGATGTGTCAGAAGCTGGGAACCTGTTTGGCTGAGAGGGAAAGATAGACAAGTGCTTCCCCTTCTGTGAGATTTCCTTATTATACCCCCAAAAGTTTGAAGACAGAAGGAAAGAATCCATATGTGTAAGTTTTTTTATTATAGCAAAGAAATGGTAACAATATAACCGGTTGAGCACCCTTTGGGAAATGGATGAACAAATTATGGTACACGAATGCAGTGGAATATTCTTCCGCCATCCAAGAGGTAAAAGAGAGAGCAGATGAGTGTGGAAACTTGCACAGCTAGTTCGCAGCAGACTTATTTTTAGTCCAGTGTTTTTTCATAGCTTCACAACCTAGACAAGGATTAGCTCTGCTTGCAATACTCAAGATACTGTTTGATTCCAGAATCACTAGGCTGATGTACTTGGTGGCTTCTGGGGTGCATAATTTAAACAATAAAAATATTGCTTGTCTCTTGTTGGCTGCCTCACTTTAAAATTGTTACACATTCTCATTCTAACCCACAGGCTATGTTGTTGCCCTTCTATTTCATGGCATGCAGACATACTTAGTAAGGCATACTCACAGTTCTGGTGGAGGGCAGTGGAAAGGGTGGTTTGGAAGATGGAGGGAAAAGAAATGGAACATACAGGAATATTTGTAGTCCCCTAACTTCATTTTGCTGAGGATAAATTGCTTTCTAGATTTTTCCTGTATTTTAAGTCTTCAACGAGCATTTGCTGATAACTGTGCCAGACATTGTGGTAAGCATAAAGGCAAAAATACAATGCTTGCCCTCAAGGAACTGGCATTCTAATGGGGGAGACAATATGTAAACAAACTATTTACAATTTTTTAAAAAAGTCCAGTGTAGGGCCAGAGATTTAGGGAGGTGTTCAATGATTTTTAAGTTTAATATCATAAAATTCTGTGATTTTAAATCCTCCAAGTGTTTCTCCCTTTCTCCTGGAAAATGACTATGCGTATCAAGAGTTACATCTTATTTCTATAAAAGTACAAAAGACCTTGGGAAATTTGAATGTCTATGAAGGAGTTTCTGTGAGAGCAGGTCAACCTTCATGAATTTTTGGCCTTGGATAAAAATTATACAACCTTATTAGACCCTTACTGTGTCTAGGGAGATATTTATGAAACAGCTTCTATGAGGGGAAAAAAATTTCCATGGATTTTAAACTAAGGAAAAAAAAGACTATCAGCTTCTGTTAGAGTGTGTGTGGAAACAAGAAAGCTTTTATGAATTTTAGTCTGAGAAAAATGGATAAAAATTGGTTTGGTGATTTTAAGGTTTCAGATTGATTGTTCCAAAAAAGGCTACATGAATTTTGGTAAGTGTTTATATCAGGTTGTGAGTCTGACTTTTTGAACAATTTCCCTTCATACAGAATACCTAAGAGATGTCTCACACACCCACATAGGCCTCACTCCAGTCCCTTCTAACACCACCCCTCTATCTCCCAAAGTGGGAAGATGGCAATTTTATGGCATTTTACTAATAGTTAATTTTATCTTATATTTGTTCAGATCTTTTAATGAATTTTTTTGTCTTTAAATTTGTAATAGTAAGTAGGCAGGACCTTTTTTTTAGGACATGGAAACTAATGCATAAGAAACAATGCTTAGCTTAAAAGCAGTGTAGTTTAAAAGTATATGAATATTTAGAATGCAATTAAATTGTGGAAAGGTTGCCTGTGCAGAACATAAATGACTTTATTTGGTAAATTGTCACCGTTTCTATTGATGCCTGAATACTGGATTGTTGACTACCAATTACTTTTAGTGGCTTATCATGGTTACTGATTTTAGATTATTATTGATTCATCAGATAATAATTGGATAATTATTGCATCCTTATTTATTTTATGTCAAAATAATTTTTCTCAGATGGTGGCACAAATCAGTATACTCAAAACTCTCTTCCTTGCCTATTTGCTAGTCATATAAAGTTGAGGAATAGGGCAGAAGGATGGAAGAGACAATTTTTACAACTTTGTGTATGATGAAAGTTTCAGTTGCTGGGAGGTGTTGATGATCCGTGTAAAGACTTTCATTTCCGGGCCTAGCCTCTCCCTTCCAGGCTATTAAGAAGGGAAATACCCTGAAACTTGCTGAAAAGAAGACTTTGTTAGGTACCCACAATTCTTGGCATTGCTGCTAGACATCAGAACCTTCGATCTTGGATCCACAG
This sequence comes from Vombatus ursinus, assembly GCF_900497805.2. NCBI lineage: Eukaryota > Metazoa > Chordata > Mammalia > Diprotodontia > Vombatidae > Vombatus > Vombatus ursinus. Next base: position 1,149,961 of record NW_020953936.1, read on the forward strand.
ATCTCACAGATTCCAATATCAGAGATATTTAGCCATTTTGGCTAACCTTAGAAGGTGCCATTACTGTCCTAAGCATTCCTCTATTCAGTCATTTTTTTTTCAGTCATGTCTGACACTTTGACCCCATTTGGAGTTTTCTTGGCAAAGATACTGGAGTGGTTTGCCATTTCCTTCTCCAGGCTATTTTACAGATAAGGAAATTGAGGCAAACAGAGTTAAGTGATTTGCCCAGGGTCATACAGATAGTAAGTGTCTGAGGCCAGATTTGAACCCAGGAAGATATGTCTTCCTGACTTCAGAACTGGCACTCTATCCACTGCACCACCTAACCACCCCCAAGCAAGCCCTTATTATTTCTTGGTAAAGTCATATTAATTTATCAATTAATTTTCAGTGTCATTCAGCAGGCTCCTTGCTGTGGTTTACTTTGCCAATCAACAGCGGAAGGTACCCACTGGACACTTAATTCTAATTGAAAACACATTGAACATGGTGAAAGGATTAGGATGGAAAAAGTTTTGCTGTTTGGTGTTGGTGACTTCATATTAATTAGAAAGCCATAGTTATTGCAAAGACTGAGTCATGGCCAAGAGTTTACATGAAGTTTAAGAAAAACAAAAACTTAAGAAAAAAGAAATTCTGTGTAAGTCTGTCCTTCGGATAAAAACTGTATAATTGCTCTGAATTTGTCATGATTTTGGGGCTAATATTTACCCAAGTATGAAGCTAAACTATTTTTCCCCTAAAAACAAACCACACAGCATGACTGTTCTATTTATTATGATCAATAATTTGTACCATTATTTGTATCAGAATGTATTAAACTAAGAAGAAAGGATGAAAGATGAAAACTTTTAGAAAAAAACTTTTATGAGCTTAATGGGTAGAGAGATGAAAGTTTTGTAATTAATTTCACATATTATGCTATAGTCCTAAACCAATGATAATACCTGTTGATATAAAAGTTAACTTCAGGAAGTAACTGCATTGTACTTTAATTGTAATCTGCGGAACTTTGTGAGATGAATTTCTTGGGACTTTAAATTTTGTCTAACCTTGGTTTGGAGTCATGAAAAAAACCTAGATTCACAGGTGAACACAAGTTAAAGTATTTATACTGGTGAAGCTACAATTCACTATGCAAGAAAAAAAATGCCAACACCTGTCCGTAAGGAATGCTGCCTAGCATTTTCATATGTTATATCAATTACAGATGAATATAATTTTCTGGGAAGATTGGGATTGGCAGCTGTGTGTAGGCACCAGCAGGGCCATCTTGAATCATTTCTTAATTTTTCTGTTTCCCTTTTGAATTGGAAAATTTCACTCCTGTAAAATCATCTGTCTAGAACAATCTTGGAACACATGGAATTCTCTTGCATCAATTGGATGATCCCAAAACTCCTTAGAACCTCGTACATAGTATTAAACAGAGGTGAGGGAATCTTGTCTCATCATACCTATCATAGGCTAATCTACGATTTTCAAAACCAGACTTGATACAGCCATATCTCTCCTTTCACAACAGATTCTTTTGATTGGGCCAGGAGACACTCAAATATCTGAGACGAATCTTAATATGTCACTATCACCATGCATTCCTGAGTCTGAGTCCCACAAAGGTGGGAAAAAACCTTCGGTACTTGTCTTTTTGCTGCTTTGCATGTATAGATGCCCATATGTTGTTTTGGGGATCCTCTTACCCTCTCTCAGGGAACTGAAAACCTCCCCCTGCCAACAATTATTAGAGTCCTTTGTTCTGGGAGATGGATTGCAGGAGAAAGGGAGTATATGGAGAGCTCACTATGAAAAAAAAAAGGGCTGAAATAAGAGAGTATCTTGGTTTCACACGTTTAGTTATCACTACCTCAACCTAGGAAGCGAAACTTCCTGGTTTGTGTTTAGGTCTTATGGGATACCCAAATACTGATGCATCGTCTGGTTTCTTGACAAAGAGCTCAGATTCCCATAAAAGGGCCCGTCTGGGGCTGACTCAGAGAAGCCTCCACCCAAATCAAACTCAAGACGCTGGAAGGCTCCCACTGACTGCAGAGGATGAATTTTACCCAGGCTTCCCTTTGGTATTTAAAGCACAAGCTTCCCTTCTTTCATTATACTTTTCAATTGCTTTAATAAAATTCTTTTGTTGCTCTCATTGCCTTGGTGTTCCCACCATCCACAAATCTAGACTTTTTGCCTGCAGTAATTTTTCTTTCACCTGGTAGAACTGGAGTTTGGCATTCACATTTCTAGGTGTGCTAAATTTGATTGTGTCCAAGATGGGGGAAGGCATGGTTAAATAGCAGTTGCTCAGGTAAAGATCTGGGATCTTAGCGGCCTGTAAGCTCAATAGGAACCAGCAGTCAGTGGATAGCCAAAAAAGCTCCTGAAAATATGGATGTGATAGTTCCGTTGTGCTCTGGAGTATTGTGTTCAAACCTGGGTGAGCAGTCAGTCAGTCATTAAACATTTCCTAACCACCTACTATGTGCCAGGCGCTGTGCTAAGTGCTGGGCACCGCAGTTTAAGAAGAACGTTGTTAAGTTGGAAGTATTAGAGAGAAGATCAACCAGGAGGGTGGAGGACCTTGAGTTTGTGTCCTGTGATGGCCGGTTAAAGGGTTTGGGGATATGTAGACTTTTGAAGCAAAGACTTTGGGAGGCTGCGATAGTTGGGTTCAAATATTTGAACAACAATGGGAAAAACTAAGGGCTGTGGGAGAAAGTTGTAAGGAGGCAAGTTTAGGCTTGATGTCAGGAAGAACTTCCTAGCAATAGGATATGTCCAGAAATGGAAGGAGTTCCCTCTCTTTGGAGCTCTCGCCCTGGTACTGAGCCATTTTACTGGGGACTCAGTGAATACAAATTGACCTAGCTCGTGGCATTTAGCTGGCCTCCGACAACCACACCAGGCTTCACAATCCATTCAGTTATCTACCCAGGCCATCTTGCCTTCTACCCCCCAACACTTTCTGCCTCTTGCTCTGGTGATAGTTATCTAATCAATATTACCATTGCTTCGGGAAAGGTCATGCCGATTGAGAGGAAGGAAACAAACATTTATTAAGTACCTACTATATGCCAGGTATTGTGCTAAGTGCTTTGCAAATATCTCATTTTCCCCTCATAACAACCTTGGGGGGTAGGTACTATTATTATTATTTCCATTTTACAGTTGAGGAAATGGAGGCAGACAGACTTGTCTACAGTTACACAGATAAGAAGTATCTGAGGCTGGATTTGAACTGAGTTCTTCCTGATTCTGGGCCCAGTGCTCAGAATCTACTGTGCTACCTAACTGTTGTCTTTCTCATCAATTCACCAGCCCTACAATTCCCCCAAACAAAACTCCTTTCCCTGGGCACCATTATCACTATATATGTTGTTTCCTCCTATTAGAGTATAAGCTCCTTGAAGGCAGGGACCATGTCCTTGTATTTGTATCCTCAGTGTGTATCTGGCCCATAGTAAGCACTCAATAAATGCTTTTTCATTCATTCTTTCATTCATCTATGTGGGTAGTTTTCTCTTTCCCACTCCACTTTCAGTTTAAAGCCTTCTATTTTAGTTCACCAAGCTCTGGGAAATATGTTTTTATTCACCCCTGAAAGATACACTCTATTCTTTGCCAAGACCCCTCCTTTATTTTAAGCTCTGGTCCAGAAATCCAAATCCTATTCTCAGGTGCCAGCTTCTTAATCAGCTTTTCACTTCCTGCATCTGCCTTTCTCTTCTGAATTTCTCTCTTTCAACTAGCAATAGTGATAAAAACACTATCTATGCCCTCCAAGCCTTCAGTTGTTGTTCTCCCCTTCTCTCCCCACCGTTGACTTCATAATCCTTAGCAACACTTTCTAGGTTTCTTCTGGCGGTATCATTTGTCCACATGAATCACTGGAGGTAGGTAGAGGTTATCAGGTTTGACAGGTTAAGAAAGTCCTGTCACATGCTGGCTACATGCCCTGGGTAGACAGCAGACGTCTCATGTTCATCAAATACAGGCCCTGCGGGACTCTCCAGCAGTCATTTTTGCATCTGTGTTTCTGACACCTGCCACTCCAAAAGCATCTAAGTAGCACGTGCCAGCCAGAGTTCAAATTTCTCTTCTCCTTCTAAGGCCATAACATCTCCTGTGAATAAATGCAAATTTCAACAGGGGATCAATCCACTCGATATGCAGTTGTAAGATCCATCTCAGAGCCTGGACAAGATCTTGTGCCTACACTTCTGCTGACATGGCTATGTTGTGAGTTGGAGGGACAACTCTTATTCAATTTGTCCTTTTTTCCCCTCTGGGAATGGGGTCAGTCTCCTTAAAAAGACAGTATCTGAGGCAAGGTTTTTTTTGGGGGGGGGCACCGTCAGGGTTAAGTGACTTGCCCAAGGTCACACAGCTAGTAAGTGTCAATTGTCTGTGGCCTCATTTGAACTCAAGTCCTCCTGACTCCTGGGTTAGTGCTCTATCCACTTCTGTCCTAGCTGTCCCTTGAGGGAGGGATTGTAATGATCATTTGCCGTGTACCATCTTCCCCAGGTACCTTAGTAGGAAATCTTGAATGGAAGGAAATTTTGGCCTAAGAAAACTCATATAGATTAGCAATTACACTGTCCTGTTTCCTAAACACTTTGATTTCCTCTACCTGCCCAGAGATGATGGTGATGATGATATAACTACTAATCTATCTATCTATCTATATAATATACATACTATATATATTAGTAGTTATATCATCATCATATACTGTATAGATTATATACACTAATCTACATATACAGCATAGTATATATACTATATACTATACTAATCTATATATATAACATAGTATATATCTATATACTATACTAATGTATATAATTACTAGCTAGCATTTATATAACACTTTAAGACTTACAAAGAACTTTACATATGCTATGTCATTTGATTTTTACAATAACCCTGTGAAGGAGATGCTATCATTATTCCCATTTTTCTGATGAGAAAACTGAGGTTGAGAGAGGTTAAGTGCATTGCTCAGAAGCCACTTAGCCACTTAGCTCTTTCTTTCTATGTTCCCTCATGAGCACAGTCACTTACAGCCCTTACCACGAGGACTCTTCTGGTGGAAGCCCCCCCCCCCTCATCACAAATTGTGCCTCGGACTGCAGGTCCCTGAACATAAGGGTAGGGCTGGCTTGAGAGAGACTACATACCAAGTGATCACGGGGAGGGAGGTCTGGTGGGAAAGAGTGACAGCATCACTAAAAGACATCAGATGCCCTGTATTATGTGTGTACACCCTCTTCACACACGTAACCTACATGTGTGCAGTCTCTCCTGTGATTTGTGGGAGAGAATACATTAAGTTGTTGGGGGTTTTTTGGGAGGGGTAGTGGAAATAATTTATTAAGGGTCAGGAAACTTAAGTGTTTAGTGACTGAAGCATTTTTTAGGGCTTTTGGTCTTCTAATTGTGGCAATTGATTTATTCTTTTCAAACTTCCATATACAATTCTTGTGTTTGTCATTTAGTAGTGTCTATTGGAGAAGCAGCTATATGGCTCAATGGCTAGCGTGCTGGGCCTGGAGTCGGGAAGAGCTAGTTCAAATAGACCTTAGACTCTTACTAGCTTGGTGACCCTGGGTAAGTCACTTAACCTCTGTTTGCCTTAATCTACTAGAGAAGGAAATGGCAAATTGCTTTATTATCTTTGCCAAGAAAACCCCATATGAGGTCACTAAGAGTTGGACACAACTGAATGACTCAATAACAATAACAACAGCGTCTATTACAGGCAGCTAGGTTGCACAGAGAATAGAGAAAGCACTGGGCCTGGAGTTAGGGAGTCCTGAATTCAAATCCAGCCTCAGACACTTCCTAGCTGTGTGACCCTGGGCAAATCATTTAACCTCTTTCTGTCTCCAGTTTCTTTAATTGTAAAATGGGGAGAATAATGGCACCTACTTCCCATGGTTTTTTGTGAGGATCAAATGAGATAATATTTGTAAAATATACTTAGTATAGTGCCTGGCACATAGCCAATGATTAACAAATGCTTTTCCCCTTCCCCTTCTATGTTTTTTCTTCTGTCTGTATCCCATTTTCAAAATCAATAACATTTAAATAGGTCAGATTGGAATTGTTTTAATTGCCTAGCATCCTCATTTGTATTCTGACTCTCTACTAATTTTGATCTTTGCTCTAACAAGTTAGTGCCCTGATTTATATGGAGAACTGATTGAGAAGGCTCCCATATAAGTAATTAGACATTTCCTGCCAGTTAAAAAAGGATCAATTTCATTTTTCTGTGTGATGCTATTTGATTCTTGCTGTTTGGCACCTACTGACTTTTTTCTTGAAAAAAGTATTCATGATGTATAGGCTTCTGTGTAGCCAATGAGTCTTAGCCGTCTCTCATTCCATTTTCCTGATGCATATTTTCCCACATATTTTCCCATCATTCTTATCTATTCCTACCTTTGCATTGGAGTCACTAAGTATCAAAGTATATGTCAATCTATCCCTCTTAATCTTCCACGACAGAAGTCTGTGCATAAGCCACAATTATTTTCAAGGTGGTCTTGTTGAAAATACTTAACTTGTTCACTACCATATAAAGTGACCCAATGCCCCACAAAATGATCTTTCTTATCTTTAGATTCCTAATAAAGCCAACTTTGCCAACCTCTTTCTTTGTCTCTTCAAGGAGAACTTATGTGCCATCCCCCCATTTAGTAGTAACTTCCTTCTCTCTTCTTATTTCATTTGTAGTGAGAACGTCAAGTTTCATATGATTCAACTCCTCCAGGACTTTGTCCACTTGGCCAATGGACGAGCACTCACATTTAAACACCAACAGCTAAGTTAAACATTGTAGATGGTCTAAAGACTGTGTGAATCTTAGTATCCTCAGACCACTTTCTGCTGCTCTGCCCTCACTGCACCATCCAGAAAGGGGTGCACAAGACTGAGAACCATTGAGGATTTTCTTTCTTTTAAGGGTTGGTAGGGCTAAAGAATTCATCAGCATGTGGATAGGCTACTGGTGAGGAGCCTCTCTTTACTTAGTGAGGTTGGTTCTAAAGAAATCAGACTGAGTCCATTGCTAAACCTGTTCTCAGAGCCTTTAAGGTGTGGTGGAACCTGTCATACTTTGCACTCTGCTGGCATAGCCTTAGAGAACTCAGTGCCATTTCCATGGGGGCAGCTGGTGGCACAGTGGAGATACTTTTGGGTCAGGAATCAGGAAGATCTGAGTTCAAATACAGCCTCAGATACTTACTGGCTGTGTGACCTTGGACAAGTCACTTAACCTTTTTGTTTTTTCATCTGAAAAATGGAGATAATAAGAGCACCTATATCCCAGAGTTTCTATGAAGATCAAATAATATAATATAATATGATATAATATAATACAATATGATGTAACATAACATAACATAATATAGCATAATATAATATAATATAATATATTATATATATAAATCACTTTGGCAACATCTTAAAATACTAAAAAAGGTCTAGTTATTATTATGCCACAATGAGGAATCATTGGGGAAGGCTCTCCATTTTCTAGTTGCTTAATAAGTGGTTATTGAGTTGTTAAGTTGAAAAGACATAACTCCCTTAACCTGTACTTGATTGTACAGATGATTTTTTACACTTGTGTGTGACTTTATGTTAAACCTCTAAAATTTCATCTTTTTAGATTCCCTTTCTGTCTCAGATGTCTTTCTCTATCCCACATGCTACCTTCCATAGGTATTCTAGGAACTCACCCACACCAAGTGTGGACCACTAGTCCCCTAGCTGCAAATTTTCTTAGGTCAGTAAAGGCTTTGAAAAAGGGAATTTAGGCTGTGGATATAACCCACAGGGTGACCCCAATATAGGTTCTATGACTTACAATTTTGACACAATGTTTTCTATCCCTTTGCTCAAAGCAGCAAAAAGAGAAATGAATACTCACTTTGGTTTTGGTCAGGAAGGGAAGTGACAGGGTGAGCAAGTCATATATCTCTAACTCTTTCTATACCCCGAGGCCCACGACTATCCTTCTCTCCTGAAAAAGCCTTAGCATTGATCACCTACATAGGAGTGTACCATGGCACCACGCTACCACGGGAAATTTTTTGTATGGTCAAAGACAATTGGTCATATGTTTGTTGAACTCCTTCTGTTTGCTGAACACTATCCTAGGCACCGTGGGAGTACTGGAAAAAAATAGGAGATACTAACGTCACCTGAAGAGTTGAGTTATGGTTGCCTAAGGAGCATAATGAAGGTGAGTAGTTTCACAATGTTAGGATGGAATCATTTGGCAGTTAAAATATTTAATTTCTTGCTTTTGTAAACTTTTGGAAAGGTTTTCTTTTTTCATTCACATTTTTGGTGTAAGACAAACCCTTTTAGTAAGCTAAGCTAATTCTCTGTCAGTCAGTCAGTCAGTCGGTCAATCAGTCTGACTGTCAGTCTCTCTTCTTCCTCTTCTTTGCTTCTGTCACCCCCCTCTCTTCTATCCCCCTCTCTCTCCTTCCCCCACACAATCTACTTTACTAGTACACAGTCAGATTAACCACATAGTCCTTAGGGGAAAGGAAAGAGACTTGATGAGGTGACAGGAGCACATATCCACACTCTTACCTCTGCTCATGTCACGCTGGGCATCTTTTCTTTGAACTGTGAGGGAATTGAAGCTGCCTATAAATTTCCTGATGTTCTGTCAAGCTGTCAGAACATAAAAGGCTCTTAAGGACTGAAATAAAAATGTCAGCTGAGCCACCACAGTGTAGCACATAGGCCAGTGGATGAAGGGATGGGAGAACTGGGTTCCAGTCCTGCTCCTAGCACTTAGCTTTTATCACAATAAACATTGTATACTTTATAATGTTTATGTTGTAGATGTAGCCCCCATGTGTTATGGTTCTCTGTATTCCTCTGGTTTCCGTCTGGGCCAGAGCTCAGCACAGTGCCTGGAACACGTCAGGCTTTGCTTGCTAGTTTGGACCTGTACGCTGTGGAGTATAATCAGAGGGTGAAGAAGTACCTAGAACTGGAAAGTTGCCAAATTAAGCAGAAATAATTAAAAAGAGAGACTATACTCCTTGGTGGGGTCAAGCCACCCAGACCACACTGTGGGATAAGACTACAGAGAATCAGTCATACCAAACCACTTTATGACTTGTCATGGGAGAGAGACCATTGGGCTGAGGTCACCTTACTTGCTAGACAGGCTCCTTATTATTCTCTTGAATATCTTGGAGTTGGAGGTCATGGCCACCAAGGATGAATGTGTGAGAGGGAGAGAGAGCAGAGAAGGGGAGAGAGAACGAGAGAGAGGGAGAGAGAGAGAGAGAGAGAGAGAGAGAGAGAGAGAGAAGACAGATGAGAAAAGGGAGAGAGGGAAAGAGAGAGAGACACACAGAGAGACACAGAGAGAGACAGAAAGAGAGATGGAAAGAGACAGAGAGAGACAGAGAGAGAAAGAGGCAGAGACAGATAGGCTTACTTGCTGGAGCTTAATCTAACAGGAAGAGCAGTGGAAATGGTATGACTGGCCACTGAGCAGAGATTCTGGAGAGAAATATCTTGGCTCCTGACCCTGATTCCTCTGGTGAATTACCTAGAGCCAGGAGGGTGATATACTATACTCTACCCTTCCATGACTGTGAAATAGAAGAGGGAGGGGGGAAAAATTCCTATTGCTCCTTGGAGGGATTTGTTGGTACTCTTGATAAGAGTAAAATAGTTATTCAGGAAGAAATAGCTAGCTTTATTTGAAGATTTTTCTGGAGGAAATTCCAGGTGGGAGCAAAATATAAGCCAAAAATTGAGATGAATTTATGAAAATTTATATGTGAATGATTCAATTCAATTCCATTTATTAAATTGTCTATGTGTAATGCATGAGATAATGTAGAATTAGTGGACACAGGGTTGGCTTTGGAGTCAGGAAGACCGGAGGATTCAAGTCTTGCCTCTGGGACATACTAGCTACCTTACCATGGGCATGTCACTTTACCTCTAAGTACCCTATGCCAATCTCTAAGACTGTGAGTAACACAGATGAGCAATTGATCTGCATCAGTGGAGAGAATTTCTATACTGATGAAATCAGAGGTCTAGACCTAAACAAAAACAACAAAAGACACACATTTATGTGTGCTTTTTCCTTCTTTCCTTCCTTTCTTCCTTCCTTTTTCTTTCTTTCTTTCTTTCTTTCTTTCTTTCTTTCTTTCTTTCTTTCTTTCTTTCTTTCTTTCTTTCTTTCTTTCTTTCTTTCTTTCTTTCTTTCTTTCTTTCTTTCAGCAGTGTGGTATAGTAGATAGAGAACTGACTTCATCCTGGGATGAAATCCTGTCTCTGACACATACTGGCCACATGGCTCTGAGCAAGTCACTTAATTTCTCAGTATCCCAGGGAACTCTTTAAGATTAAAATTTTTAGAGTGGGTTTGCAGAATTGAAACACTTCTCAACTAGGAATCAGGAGACCTGTATTTATCCTTGCCTCACCTACTAGGTATAACCTTGGACAAAGTGCTGCATTCTCTGGGACTCAGTTTCCTTTGGTATAAAACAAGGGGGTTGGATTAGATGGTCTCTAAGTTCCCTTTCCAGCTCAGACATTCTATGGTTTCTGATTCTAATAAATCTTAGAGCAAACCTCTTTCTGTGCTCTAAGGATCTATGGTGCTGTCTTTATATAATGGTCAATGGTTAAAATAGAGAATAGAGAACAGGCCAGCTTAGACTATCCAACAGGGACTGCCCAAAACAACATTGTAGAGTAGAGGGAGTGCCCTGCAACCCCCATAAAATGATCTTTTCTCCCTTACTATGATGCAATTTTTCCCAAGATGGATAATGCGTAAGTATATTCTCCACTATGTTCTCTATGACATACGACCCTACTTTAAACTAAGGAACTAAGGTATCATTGAACTATCATACTATGTAACCCTTTCCTGAGAGCTTTGCATTTTAACAAAGAGAAATTCCTTAATCCCAGAAGAAGAAGGAAGGCCTAATGAAATTTTAGATACCGTTGGATCATTGAATCATAGATTTAGAATTGGAAGGAACTTCTGAGGTCATTTAGTTCAGTTTCCTCATTTTACAGATGAGGAAATGGAGGCTTAGAGAGGTTAAATGATTTGCCCACAATCATGCAGCCAATAAGTGTCTAAGGTAGAATTCAATTTCAGGTCTTCTTGACTGTTCACTTGTTATTATTGTTGTTCAGTTGTGTACAACTCTTTGTGATCCTGTGGACCACAGCACACCAATGCTGTCCATCAGGTTTACTTGGCAAAGATATTGGAGGGGTTTGCCATTTCCTTCTCCAGTGCATTAAGGCAAACAGAAGTTAAGTGACTTGCGATTTACAGCTAGTAAATGCCTGAATTTGGGTTTGAATTCAAGTCGTCTTGACTCCAGGGTTAGAGCTCTATCCATCCATTGAGCCATCTAGATGCTTCTGTCTACTACAGAGTGAAAAACCAGTAAGGGAAACTCTTTGGGTATATATAAAACTGACTTTATCCTAATTCTCACATACTCTCACCCCACATTTAGCTCTAACTTGTCTGCGGTAGTTTCTGTTTGTCAACAGTGGCCGGTGAGTTAATCTGCAACGCAATTTAAAATTTCTGAGTTCTGGCAATTTGGATTTAGAATGATTCCTTTGGCGATCTGCACCTGTAATATATACTCTATGACACCAGGTGGCAGTATAGTCATGCCTATTGAAGGGTGAGGGCGGCTACCTGCGAATTTAACAATTCAACAAATATTTATGAAGCACTTGCCCTGTGTGTGTGCAAGTTGCTAGGGATGTTATCTGGTATAAAACCATGAACCCTTAAAGACAATAATTATCACAACAAGTGAAATTTGAACATTAAGAAAAAAAGAGAAGAAAAGCAAACAAATGAGAGTGAGTACTCTCATCTTTATAGTCAAGTCCTGTTTTAGCAGACCATTCAACTGTTTCTACCAATAAACTTAACTTATTAGCATGTTTAACTCTGTGCCTTGTCATCTTAAAAAAAAACTCAACAGCTCGAGCCTTTCTTTTCCTAATTTAGCCTCCCTTTATTTTAGTCTATTAATGTCAGTATAGGTCATGGGGGTGGGGAACCTGCAGTCTTGAGGCCACATGTAACCCTCCAAGTCCTCAAGAGCGGCCCTTTGACTGAATCCAAATTTCACAGAACAAATCCTTTTGTTAATATTATTAATAGATAAATTATATTATGATGTATTATTAATATGTTTTCCTATACTATAGAATATTGGATGGTGGTAGGATGGACCAGATTTGGGATGACTAGTATATAAGACCAGATAAAAACATCAGAGTAGTAAGACAGTCAATGAGGGAATGAATGTCCTTGCCATGGTTAAAATAAGAAAATATACACCTCTATATGAGATGTTAGAAAAGTTTGCCAGCAAGTTCAAGAAGGCAGCTAGTTGGCATCAGGGAAATTAAACATTAGGTAGTCAAAGTGTCCCACCAGCTAGGTAGGGACATGCAAACAGAATCAAGGAGACCTGGAAGCATACTGGTTTGCTGACAGGTGGGCAGAGGCATGGCATGAGAAGTCCAGAGACAGGCAGAAGGCAGAGGTCCAGGCAAGCAGGTATGTGTTAAGAGAATTGGCATTGGGTCTTGGGTATCTACCACAAAGGCAGAGGTTCCAGGACTAGATGTCATATCTAGGGCTTGCTAACAACCCATAAGGTTGACAGGTGCAGTCTTAGACTGGTGCAATATCAGAAACTCAGTTTGAAATTGTCTGAGAAAGGCTTTATCCTCCCACATTTATCCAATATTAGAAGACTGATCCCCATTCAGAGGGGAAGTACCAAAGATAGCCACAGCATATTCAAACACACAGCACCTTTGGCACCCTTCTTAGGGGTCAATGTTCTGCAGCAAATACAGAGAACAGCTGGTTGACATCTTCTGAGGACCCTGACAATATAGGCCACACTTTCCCGAAAAGGTCAGACTATTTTCAGATATGAGAGAATTATAAAGTTGCTAATTTGTGTTAAGTTACAGAAATAGAATAAGAAAAAGATTTTTAACTTGGCACCGTGATTCAATGAGTATTACTTGTCCACAGCAAATGCCTACACTGTTCAATTCTGATGTCTCATCATGGCATGGAGGTGATTCTGCAATTGTTAGAGGCTGTGTTAGTGGGTCATGAGTTCTGGAAGGTTCAGCTTACCTGGGAAGGCTTTGAGTATACATATCCCTTCCAAATCACAGGAATTGGGGCACAGTGTCCCTGCGATCTGGAAAATTCATGTAAAATTTTTTGGCTCTCCCTTTGTACCAAAGAATAAGTCTGAATTTTTTCTTTTTCTTTTATGGGTGTTTATTGCAATATTTGGGTTATTTGGTCATATTTTAACTTTAAAAAAGAAATTGTGTATTTTTGTGGTATTAAAAGATAAAATATGTTGATATTATAAAATTCTATACATATATTTTATGCACTTCTGAGTTTCCAAACTTTTTGCATGTCATTTGCTGGCCTCCCTGTGTCGTCTGTGGCTTCTTCAAAACTCCCCCAAAATTCCTACTTAATGTCTTATGCCAGCCCGTGATATATTGAAACTGCAATGGGGAAAGTAGTGATGTGGCAGGGATAACAGTAATCCTAACAACAGACTGTGTCTGCTGCTGGGGAGCAGCACGGTTTGGTACAGAGGCAAAACCACAGAGTGGCCACCAGGTAAAGAATCTTGTGGTTTTGCTTGCCAACAGCTCTTTGTTTAATAGTCTATTAAAATTCTATGAAAATTTAAAAAAATTCTGAAATATTGCTCTCACATAGACTTGTTAGAGTATAGACAAAAATGCAAGATCCTGAGGCCTACATAAACCTTTTTCACTTCTGCAGGAATGGTGACAAAAAGGGATAGAGGACCACAAATAACATATTTTTTAGAACACCTTCTGACATTAATTTAACTAGTAGTAGTCTTAATCTAAAATCTTTGTCCAATAAACAAATTAGTTGATACTAGACTGTCAGAAGTCTTTAGCCTAGTGTCCGTGACCTTTTTTTTTTTAATATTTTGATAACTGTATTTCAAATTAATTTCCTTTATAATCTTATGTATTTTATTTCATGCATTTAATATGCATTCTGAGAAGGGGTCCGTAAGTTTCACTAGACTGCCAAAACGGACCCATGACACAAAAAAGTTTAAGAATCCTGATCTAGAAGAATGGAAATACATTTATACTAACACTCTTGGTAGGAATGAAACCAGAAGACATAGAGAAATTCATGCTAAATGGGAGGAAGGTTCCATGTTCTACTAAAAGAAGTGAATAAAGGAGGTTGGTGAAAGGATTGGTTTCATGAATGTACATGGAGGCAATATGAAACATTTTTTCATGGGGTACTTGGTAATTTTGCTTTGCACTGTTCCTGAGTATAAGCAAACAGTCCAATATGCAAATAATTGAGGTGTATATAACAATATCTATTTCAAAATATTAAAAAGTAGATAATCTATGAAAAACCTGCAATGATCCTCCAAATCAATAATAATAATTACTCTTTCTTTAAAGATTGCAAAGCATTTTGCAAAAATTATCTCCATTAGTCCCCCAAAGACCCCTGTGTTATTATGCCAGTTTTCACAGATGAAGAAAGTGAAGATCAGAGAAATTAAGTGACTTCCCACAGCTAGGAAGGACCATAGGATATAGTGCTCTAGCTATGAGAGTGTTCTGGGCTGGGCTGGTTTGGTTGTTCAGGTTTGGGACTAGAATGAGATGAGACACTTATATGAGGTCTAACATTGAACAAAAAAAAAGCTTGCTTAGCAGGAGCATGGATATGATGTACAGCAAAGATACAGCTCTGTTTTGGGTAGGCGTAGGCTCACTCATAGAGACATAAGGTGTGCTGGCTTGAATAGCAGTGAAACATCTTTTAAGTCTGGGGGGCCCTGATATGTCATGAGCTGGACCTTAGGTCTTAGGCCAACAGGTATCTGTGTCATTGGCTTAAGGCCTAGTCCCTTGGACCAATCAAATCACAAGGATGGCTTTCTCACCCTGTAGGGAAAAGTCAAGGAACTTAGTAGATGTTGTTTCTACCACAATAGCATGCAAGTCAATATATGCCTTCATACTTGGTGAATAGGAGATTGAAAATGGAAGGATAAAGGACAGAGCAAAATATGTTGGAAAATTTTTGGAAATAGGAAATGCATATCATGAATTGGAGGGACTGCTTATAGACAGAATAGCATCACAATGCTATGAAAAATCAAATTGACTATATCCTAAAAATCAAACCTATCTGAAAAATAAAAAAATCAAATCTATCTTAAAGATAGAATTCATTATATTAAAATATTAAAAGCAAATTATTGGTTCCTGAGGTGAAGTCTTCAAATTTTCTTGCCAAGTGTCAATGAGCAACATGAAATTAAAGTGTGATCTCATTCTTAAAACACTAGAGAGGGAGGAGGATTTTGGAAATTTATAAATTGTTTTACCTTAGAAAGCAGCTAAAAGCAGTGAAGTGAAAAATGAGCCTCAAGAAAGCTTGGCATGTCAACTAAGCTTAAGCATCCTGAGATTGTTGAGAGCATCAGTGGAGAACAAATAGACATGAAATGAAACAGGTCAACCCAAATGTCTATGGCAATTTATTCTCATCTTTAGTGTCAGTGGAATCATCACAGCTGAATGTGTGTTGAAGTGGAAATGGAACATAAGAAGATAAAGATAACTGGAACCAAAAAAAAAAATATGTTTACCGAAGAAGTCCATTTAGGAAGCAATACAATTTTAAAGGCATTCTAGAAGTGATTCTGAGGAGATTTAAAAGAGGTGAAGATTCCAAAAGAATGTAAAGATAATGAACAATAGACACCTGGGAAAAAATTAGCAGCTACTGATTCAAATACCTACTCTTTCATTTGTATAAAATTTACACGAGAATGGTCTACACTCACACTGAATGCATCTTTGATGAAAAAAAAAGATAGAAAAAGACAGGTTTTTATGGAAAACTTTTTATAACAGACCACATCTTCGTGGTCATTGTAGGTGGACAGGTGTGATGAATAAAAGATCTGGTTGTCTTCATTGTTTATTTAAAATAATAAATAATTTAACTTTAGAGAGCAAAGGACAACCTTGAGGAACCTCCTCAGATAAGACATCTCCCAAACACACGTTAAAGTCATTAGCCATAGAATGAACTTTGTTGAATGATTCTATGGATTTCAACATCAATTTAAGTATACAACAGAGAGACATCTTTATCAGTGAACAGTTTCTGCACCAAGATTTCCCTAAACCACTGGTGTCAACTTAAATACAAGTGGATCTCTCACCCTGAGTACTGACTTAGAAAATCAAAAATTAACCTTATCTATATTGTATTCTATTTTTATTTATTTTGTTAAACATTTTCCAATTACATTTTTAATCTAGCTTGGTTTGCCCTGTGGAATTTTGTTAGGGCAGACTACAAATTTGATACTTTTGCCCTAAACTAATGAAATCACAAGTATAGAGCAGAAGAAACAAATTATTATTGCTTTTGGTATACAGTTTTCTTCCTCCACTTTGTTTTCATCTCTTGCTAGTCTGGGAATCAGGACCACACTTGTTTCACTGAAAGAATTTGGTAAGGGGTCTTCTTTATCTTTGCAAAAAGTTTATGTAGAATAGGAACTGCTTGTTCTTTCAATGCTTGATACATTTTTTCTTTTTCTTTTTTTTCCTTTTCTTCCTTTTCCTTTTCTTTCTTTGTTTCTTTCTTTCTGACTGAGTTTCCCAATCTTGCCTAGGCTGGAAGTGCAGGGGCCACTCGCAGGCCTGATTGGCACAAAAAATTTGACCTGATCCATTCTGATCCGGGCTAGTTCACTTCTTCTGAGGCAGCCTGGTGGCTTCCCAATCCTGAGGACTCACGGTATTGGTGTCAGCCTTCGTGGGGACAGCTGATCAGCATTAGCACTACCTCAGTTTGGAACTCTTGAACTCTAGCGATGTAAGCAGCCTTAATCTTCACAGTAGAAGAGACTGTGCCACTACCTCCATAGCTAGGATGTACTTTTAAATTTGTTTGGACCAATGTTGATTTTTTTTTCTCTTTTGGGAGTTCATTTTTGGTTTACTCAATTTCTTTTATTTTTTTTTGAGAGATTTTCTATTTCCTGCACTGCTAATTTGAGTATTTTATATATAAATTTTATATATAAATGAAAATGAAAATTGAAATTGAAATGGATAAATATTTATAAAAATACAGGGTTTAATGGTTTAAATCTGCATTAAGACTTTTGGGACATCCTGTATTATTATTATTATTTTTTAATATGTGTCCATTTTAATTTAAACTTTCAGTTTTGTTGGCATTTAATTGGGTATTGTAATTTCTAAAAAAATCCTTGATTTCCTCTTACATCATTGTGAAATTCTCCCTTTTCTTGGGCAAGTCATTTAACCTCTGTCTGATTCATTTTCCTCATCTGTAAAATAAGGATAATAGTGCTTTTTTCAAGGCGTTGTTTTGAGAGCTAAATGAGGTAGCATGTGTGATTGTGTTTTGCAAACCTTAAAGCACCATATAAATGCTAACTATTGTTTTTTATAATGACAATTTAGTTTATCTCTCTCTTATTGATAAAGCAACTAATGGTTTATCTATTTTGTTGGTCTTTTTTAATTAAAAAAAACCTTTGTTTTGTTGATCAGCTTAAGTTTTGTTTTGTGGGGTTTTTTTTTTGGTTTTCCATTTTTTAAATCTTGGCTTTGATTTTCAAAATTCATACCTTTGTACTTTTTGGGGGATTATTAGTTTGTTGATTTTAGATTTTTTTGTAGATGTATGCTGTTCGTCTTTCTCTTGTGTTAATATGTCTTCAGGAGACAAATTTGACTCAAAGGACTAAGTTAGCTGCATCCTAGCTACTTGCAATATTTTTTCTTATGTTACAGGGCTTCTTCTAATTCTCAGTGAATACTATCTCACAGAGGCAAGACAAACTAATTAGCAAAATTAGCCATAAGGTAAGTTAGACTCTTTCCCATTTTATTTTTCTTCACCCTTTCAACCAATTGCAATTTTCAAAGATCCCAAAGCATAGATCCAAGAATTGAGATAACAAGCACAGTTTTTCTTTCTACCAATAACTCTCACAATTTAGAACCCCTAGGAAATGAGTAAAAACTAGTAAGTCATTACTGACACACATCAGAGATCAAGACCTTTTCTGTATAAAAAGAGGAAGCTGTTAAACC
Source organism: Vombatus ursinus (assembly GCF_900497805.2). Classification (NCBI taxonomy): domain Eukaryota; kingdom Metazoa; phylum Chordata; class Mammalia; order Diprotodontia; family Vombatidae; genus Vombatus; species Vombatus ursinus. Next base: position 1,168,237 of record NW_020953936.1, read on the forward strand.
AGCTTGGTTTTACCCCACCATCATCTTCCTCTTCTCCATCCCACCACGAGCTGGTCTGACACTATTGACAATCCCCTAGTAAGTTAGCAGAGGTCAAGGGGCAGCTAGGTGGCACAATGGATAGAGCACCAGCCCTGGACTCAGGAGGACCTGATTTCAAATCTGGACTCAGACACTTGACACTTAACTAGCTGTGTGACCCTGGGCAAGTCACTTAACCCCAATTGATTTGCCAAAAAAAAAAAAGTTAGCAGAGGTCAGAGCAGAGACAGAGATGTGAAGACTTGTAGCATCTTTTATCCCCAGCCCTCATGAGACTTTGGTGGTCTGTAAAGAATATCCTTCAATAACCTCATTTAGATTTGTAAGTTTTGTACTTGGGTCCCTTTTTTCATTATCTAATGTGGACATCTCTTTATCATAATTATTATAATAATTAATTTAGAAACTTTGTTACTAAATGGTAGGGAAATATGAATGGGAAAATAGATCACTTCTTTTTATTCACCCCCATGGACCTAAAATAGCACCAATTTGATCTGGAAACTCTGGTATCTGATAGTCAATCACCTTTCTGAGTGAACTAAACCTGGTGTTCCTCTCTCATGGCATCCTATGAATTTTGCTAAACTATATCTGCAAGTTCTAGAACTTGTGAGGAAGTTTCTTTTCTGTTTCCCTGAAATATGACATTCTGATTTTTTTGTTTCATAATTTTTTTTCTGAGATGTCTCAGTCAAACTGAGACCTGTTAAAGACCTTGGCTTAAAAAGGCCAAGATCTCCCATTGCATCCTGGGCCATCTCCAGCCATCCTGAGCTATATCTCAGCACTGGACCCAGATGACTCTAGAGGAGAAAGTGAGGCTGATGACTTCGCACAACCCTCCCTAACTTAAATCTAGTTCACTTGCATGTCATGGCATCACCTCCCTAATGCCATATTCCTCTTCGAGAACAAAGGACAAACAACAACAACTTCCATATTTTTTTTTTCTGAAATGTCAGTGATTCTTAGAATAGTTTTCTGGGTCCTGTTTTCTATGTCAATTATTTTCTGTTATTACATATTACATGTATTCTAATTTTTTTTTTTACTTTGTGATAATTTTTTTGTTGTATGATTGAATTTTTTAATTCTAACTCCTCCAATATTTTCCCTAGGTGTTCACTTCTTTTCTAAGGTTTTCTGCTTTCTGTTCCAAACAAAAATTTTGAAATTATTTCATCTTTTCCTGTATTTTTTTTAAAGCTATCTACTCTAGATACCTTTACTTCTCTCCTATCACTGTCTTATAACCCTTATAACTGTCTTGAAGCCAGCAGTCTAGCTTCTAACTTTGTTCAACTTACTCCTCTCACCAAAGTTACCAATGATCTCTTAATTGCTAACTCTAATAGCCTTTTTAAAATCAATCTGCATGTTTCTTAACCTCTCTAAAGCATTAGACATAGTTGATCCACTCTTCCTGACCATTCTCTCTTCTCTGAGCTTTAATGACACAACTCTTTATTCATTCTCCTTCTATCCATTTAATTGCTTTTTAGTCTTCTTTGCTACATCTTCATCCATGCCAAAGCCACTAATTATAGATGTCCCCAAAAGCCCTGAAATAATAACAATAATGATAATAATAATAATCTAGCATTTATATATCATTTTAAGTTTTTCAAAGCATTTTACCCTGAGAAGTAGGTGCTATTATTACCCCTATTTTGCAGATGAAGAAACTTAGGCTAACAGAGATTTAGTGATTGGCCAAAGGTCACAAAGCTAGTGACTGTAGCTGAATTTGAACTTGTGTTTTCCTGACCCCACATTCAGCACTCTATCCACTGTACCACTTACTTGTTTCTAGTGTCTGTTCTCTTTTCTCTATATACTATCTTACGTTGTGATTCCATTAGCTCACATGGGTTCAATTATTATTTCTATGCAGATGATTCCTAGGTTTATTTATCTGATCCTATTTTATCACCTGCGTTCTAGGACCATATCATCAACTATCTATTGGATATTTAGAACTGGATGTCTCATAGGCATCTCAAACTCAACATGACCAAAACCGAAATCATTATCTTCCATCCCAAACCCACTCTTCCAAATTTCCCTATTGTTGTTTAGGAATCCACCATCTTTCTAGTCATCCAGATTTGGGAACTTGATGTTATCATTTACTCCTTCCTCTCATTCACCCCTTATATCTAATCAGCTGTCAAATCTTTTTGACAAATCTCAAATCAAATCACAAAACATTTCTGCAAAATCTCTCTCACATATAAACTCTTTTCTCTACTCCCACAGTCACTTCCCTAGTTCAGGCCCTCAACAACTCTTGTCTGGACTATTGCAAAAGATTTCTAGGTGATCCCTATACCTCAAATATCTCCTCACATCAATCTATCTTCCACAAAATAGCTTTAATGATCTTTCTAAGATACAGATCTGATCACATCACTCTCCTATTTGCTAACTCCTATGACTCCTGTTTCCTCTAGGATTGAATAAACACCTCTATTTGCTATTTCAATGTATTCACAACCTGGCCCCTTCTTATCTTTATAGTATTTTAACACATTACTCCCCTCCATGTACTCCAAACTATATTGGCCTACTTTCAATCAATCAACCAACCTACAAGCATTTATTAAGCACTTACTATGTTCCAGGCACTATGCTAAGCACTGAAGATACAAAGAAAGGCAAAAAGCATGACTGCTCTCAGGGAGCTTATATCCTAATGGAGGAGACAATATGAAAATAGCTAGATATGTAAAAGATGTATACACAGTAGATAGAAGGTGACCTTGGAGCTGGGGACAGTGAGAAAGACCTCTTACAGAAGGTGGTGGTGGAGCTGAGTCTTGAAAGAGTCCAGAGATTCTAAGAGGTCGAGGTGAATATGCTGTTTCTCATGCATGTGATGTTTGATCTCATGTTTCTGTGCTTTTGCATTGGCTGCCCCACATTACTGCAATGGCCTCCCTTTTCATGTCCTAGAATCCTTGGCTTCCTTCAAGACTCAGCTGAAATGCTATTTTATGCAAGAGGCCTTTCCCAGTCTCCCCAGATACTAGTACATTACCTTGTAAGATTTCCTTTCATTTACTTTGTGTCTTATATGTACCCACTTGTATATTAAGTTTATCTTTTCCGTTAGAATATAAGCACCCTGAAGGCAGGAACTGTTTTTGACCTTTTCTTTGTATGCTCCTTGCTCAACACAGTGCTGGGCACACAGTAAACACTTAATAAATGCTTGTTCACTGATTGGTTGATTAATAGCTCTAACTTTACTCCTCATCTCTTTGTTCAGTTATTTCATTAGGACTTTCAATCATTTTGGGGGTTCTTATGTTCATTCTAGTCACTTTTCAGATGTGGTTGTAACAAAATTGTTTCTTTTTTTGAAGTTTTATACTGGCATTCTCTTGCCCCATAGAATTGCTTGCTTATGTCATGAGCTTTTTTCATCTGATCATTTCCTTAGTTTTTTTGCAGAGTTCCAATCTCTAAGAACCCAATCGCATCTAGGGGATTCCTGCCATTTCCTCCCTTATTATTGAGGTTGTTTAAGTTTATTTAGCACATTTCTAGCTGTTTTGAATGGATGAAAAGCAAGATGGGCTTGTATAGAACCTCTTGGTACCTTTTTGGAAGTTGGTTGGGTAGATTTTTTGAAATTATTTGCAAGTCTGATCTATTTCACTTTTTACAGGGCAGTGTAGATCTTGTGAAACCTCACCCCCTAGAAGTCTGGTCTTATAACATTTATCTGGCTTTCTTAGAAAAGCAAAACAAAACAAAAACTCATCTTGTCCAATTCTTTGTAGAGACATTTGGATTTGAGGATCTGAATTTTATTTTATTTTATTTTTTGGACTGATTGATTGACTTATTTTTTTTCTGTATCTTTTTTTATTTATTTATTTTGACTTATCAACAATCACTTCCATAAACTTTTGAATTTAAAATTTTTCTCTCCATTCCTCCCCATCTCCCTCCCCAAAATGGCACACAATCTGATATAGGCTATACATATACATCCTATTAAACATATTTTCACATTAGTGATGTTGTAAGGAAGAATTAGAACCAATAGGAGAAACCACCAGAAAGAGGAAACAAAACAAAACAGAAAAAAAAATAGCAAATAGTATGCCTCGATCTGCATTCAAGCTCTATAGTTCTTTCTTTGGATATGGATAGCATTTCCATCATGAGACCTTTGGAGATGTCTTAGATCCTTGCATTGCTGGGAAGGGTGAAATATATCAATGGTAGTCATAGTATAACATGGCTGTTATTGTGTACAATGTTCTCCTGATTCTGCTCACTCCACTCAGCATCAGTCCATACAAGTCTTTCCAGGTTTTTCTGAAATCTGCCTGCTCATCATTTCTTATAGCACAATAGTATTCCATTACATTCATACACCACACCTTGTTCAGCCATTCCCCAACTTATGGGCATTCTCTCAATTTCTAATTCTTTGCCACCACAAAAAGAGCTGCTAAAAATAGTTTTGTACATGTGGGTCCTTTTTCCATTTGTATGATCTCTTTGGGATATAGCCCTAGAAGTGCTATTGCTGGGTCAAAGCTGAATTTTATTTTTGACTTAAAGTAAAAATATTAGCATCTTCACAGATTTTTCATACATTGGGTTTGTTTCAAATCTATCTGGCAGCATGAAACATTAATTAAAGAAGCTATAACCACGGTGCATAATTTCAGCAAAAGATGTTAAAATACAGCCAGATGTGCCATCAGCTAAGAATAAAGTCAAATCATTTCATATGAACATCTGTATTCCATTCACATGACAGACTCTCCAATAAGCAGAGGCATGGATTCCAGAGTAGATAGTATTAAAGATGAGGAGATTTATATAGTTTGAAGCTGCTGAGAATGGAGCTATGACCATAGTGAGGAGGGAATGTTCAGGATTCTTCCCACAAGCAAAATTAACTTTTCGAGAAGGTCAGGGATGGCCTAAAGGATATTTCTGTACTGGATGGAGAGGCTGGACTAGATCACCACTAAGGTCCTGTCTAACTTTAAAATTCCAGGGTTCTAAGAAATGTATGACTCATATTGCATTGAAGGGCTTGAAAAAACTCATAAATAGGAGTTGACTAGTTATCAGGCATTACAAATAAATTTTTTTTTCTTTTACCTTTTTTAGGCAGTCGGGGTTAGGTGACTTGCCCAGGGTCACACAGCTATTAAGTGTCAAGTGTTTGGTCTGAGGCCGGATTTGAAATCAGGTCCTCCTGACTTCAGGCTCGGTGCTCTATCCACTGCACCACATAGCTGCCCCTCAAATAAATTTTAAGACGGGTCAGGGGTTGTTCTGGGTGTTGTTATTGTTGATGATGGGTTGCAACCTGCATTGGTGGAGGGAGTTGTGAATTTCCCTTTGCTAAAAAAATTCTACATCCTTTGTGTCTTCGAATTATTATTGTTAGCTTCTAATTATTATTGTTAGCACTCATCTGTGAGTGGGCCAAGAAATCCCAACTCCTCTAAGAGTAGGATGGGACAAACCAGGGATGGATGTAGGAATTCTTTTTCTTTTCTTTTCTTTTTTTTTTTTTTGCTAGGCAATGGGGTTAAGTGACTTGCCCAGGGTCACACAGCTAGTAAGTGTCATGTGTCTGAGGCCGGATTTGAACTCAGGGCCTCCTGAATTCAGGGCTGGTGCTCTGTCCACTGTGCCACCTAGCTGCCCCAGGAATTCTTTTTCTGATGGAATCCCAGAAATTATTATGAGGCACTTAAAAACATAAATGGAAAAGATAATGCCCTAACACCTTCCCCTTAAATGTCAGTGACTGTTGAAACTGGCAATCAGTATCAGATCAATCAATGCAAGTTTTAATTGGTTGGCGTGCTATTGCTGACTGACTTCTCAGTCAGTGAGTGACAGAGGATGGCAAGCACACTGGAAGAGTGTAGGATTATAGATTTAGACCTGGAAAGAACCTTAAAAAGCATCTAATCTAACTTCCCCATTTTATAGATTAGGAAACTGAGGTCCAGAGTGATTAAGTGATTTGCCAAAGGGGAAGAGAATAGACATTTATTAAACACCTACTAGGTGTCATAGATGGCTCAGTGAATAGAGAGCTGGGCCTGAAGTCAGGAAGACCTGAGTTAAATCCGGCCTCAGACACTTCCTAGCTGTGTGACCCTGGGCAAGTCACTTAACCTCTGTTAGCCTTAATTCACTAGAGAGGGAAATGCAAATCATTCCAGCGTCTTTGCCAAGAAAACCCCACGAACGTATGGTCCACGGGGTCACAAAGAGTTAGATATGACTACACAACAACAACAACCATGCGCCAGCCACTTTACAAATATTATCTCATCTGATGGACCCTCACAAGAACCCTGTGAGGTGGGTCCTCTTATTATCCCTACTTTACAGTAGGGGACTAAAGAAGATAGATGTCCAGTGACTGTCCCAGAGGGTCATACAATTAGTAAGTGTCTGAGGCTGAATCTGAACTCAGAACTTCTTGAATCTAAGCCCAGCACTCTATCGACTGTACCTCTTACCGGCCACACAGAAAGTAAGTTGGAAGAGCCCGCATTTCAACCTAGATCTTTTGACTTCAAATCCAGTGCTTTTCCTACTCTACCATGTTATATTTATTGACACTGATTACTAATTCAGCATAAAAGGGAAATCAGGATCCAAAGAGTCCAAAGTGCCTGTCGCTTCATGAACTGTTATTAGAAAACTGTTCACCTCAATTTAACAAGCACTTCCTAAGTACTTACCACGTTTCAGGCATTCTATTAGGCTCCTAGGATACAAAAATTAAAACACTTCCTGACCTCAAGGTGATTTCTTGCAACAGTAGAGCTGACCCAGCTCTTTGACTGTTCAATGTTTATTTCACAAATCGAAATTGCAGAAGAGGTGGAGATGTGAATGAGAGGGTGGAACCAGGGAGAGTTTCTATTTGGAATCTAGACAAGTTTTTGGGTTTAGCCTGATGTCAGCCAGCTGCCATCTGATTGGACAATTCCATAATTAGGTATTAAAGTAGGAATAACACATACTAAGACTAGAAAATTCTTGTCCCATAGGCTAGGTTTTGTTTTTCCCTAAAGAAGGCAAAGAAACCATTCATTCAGGAGATTCATTTATTCCAGGGGACTAAGGCTCAAGGGTCTCTACTGTTGATCAAGTCAATCTTGACAGCTGCCATGTGAGTCAATGCACTCTCCTGATAGGACCTACTATCGTGGCAAATGCACCAGGAGTTAAACCCATTTGAATTAATGCAGTATCTTTGCTAAATATCCTTTCCATTCTAATTCTAAAGCTAAGGTTCTTTTTAAAAAGTGGTTTATGGTATATGTGTATCTCATTTTGTTTCTATTTTGAGCTTGAATCAATGAACTGGTTTGAATCATTTTTGGCCCTGAACAGGAATACAAAGTTGGTAAGGGGTAGCATGATGAAGGGTAGGGAAAAGGGGTGTTGTGTGCTGATTCTAAGGATAGCAATTTTTTTTCTCACGTCCTTTCCTCTTTTTTCCCTCCTTTTTATTTTTCCCCCTTCCTCCTCTCTTTATTTCCTTTATTTAACTTTTCTTTCCCCTTCAGTAGTTTCCTTTCTCTTTTTACACATTTTTTCCTTCCTGCTCCCTTTTCTATCTCCTCTTTCCCTAAGCTCTATTTCTCTCATCCCAACCCAGAATAATGTTCTAAAGATTTGGCCAATGAAACAGGACTGTCCCTGGGCACAAGAATATTGGTTGAACCTATAAATGCTGACTTTTTTCAGGTGGAGGGAAGAAATAAACCATCTTCTCAAGTAGATTTTTCAGTCTAATCCCTGAAAAATATGTCTGGCATGCACCTTTTTTAGTAGGGTAGTGAAGTACATTTGTGGGCACCTCGGTGGTGCAGTGGATGAGTGCTGGCCCTAGAGTCAGAAGGGCCTGAGTTAAAATTTGACCTCAGACACTTACTAGCTGGGTGACTCTGGGCCAGTTATTTAACCCTGTTTGCCTCAGTTTCCTCATCTGTAAAATAAACTGGAGAAGGAAATAGCAAACCACTCCAATATCTTTGCCAAGGAAATTCCAAATGGGGTCACAAAGAGTCAGATGCAACTAAGCAACAACAACAACAAAGTATATTTTTACAGAGAAACTGGATTGGTCCTGCTCACTGACACAGATTAGAACATTTTTTAGAAGCTAGAATAAAGTTTACCATGCTTAGAAAGGTGATTCTAAGAAAGCAGAAATTACTACTGAGGCAGTGAGGTATTGCAGGAGATAGAGAACTGTACTTGGAGTTACAAAGACCCAAGTTCAATACCTCCCTCAGATGCTTCCCAGATGCAAGGATCTGGGCAAGTTACTTAACCTCTCTCAGTCTCAATTTCCCCATCTGTAAAATGGGAACAACAATAATAATAATTATAGTCTCTACTTCATAGGGTTGTTGTGAGAGGCAAATGGAACAACACACATAAGAGTGCTTTGTAAATCTTGAAGTCCCATATAAAAGCTAGTCCTTATTATTACCACTAGGAATATATTCCAAAGAGGTCAAAGACACAAAGAAAGGTTCCATATGTGCTAAAATACGCACAGTAACACACTTTTTTGGTAGTAAAAAGGTAGAGACAAAGTAGTTACACATTTGTTGGGGGATGGTTGAACGGACTATGATACACGAATGTACCACAAAAAATGACAACTATGAGGAATTCAGGAAAGCAAGAACCAAAACAGAGCAAAGTTAGCAAAACTGGAACATTAGAACCACAATAACACCAGTGAGAACAACACTACAAGTAAGTCAAACAAAGATGAACTATGAAAAGCATTTTTAAGGAGAGATGGTTTGGAGTAGTTGTTAGAGCAGGGGATTGCAAGTCAGTTAGTCAACAAACATTAAGAACCTGCTATATGCCAGGCATTGTGCCTAGTTCTGGGGATAAAAAAAGAGGCAAAAGACAGTCCCTACCCTTAAGGAGATTATAATCTCAACAAGCAAACAAATACATACAAAGCAAGCTATACACAGAATAAACAGGAAATACTTAAGAGAGGGAAAGGCACTAGAATTAAGAGGGGTTGAGAAAGACTTCCTGTAGAAGATAGGATTTTAGTTGGAAATTTAAGGAAACCAGGGAAGCCAATAGATGAGGCAGAACGTTCCAGGCATGAGGAACGACTAGAGAGAATTCCTGGAGCTGAGGTTCCTGTTTTGTTCATAGAATAATAAGGAGAGAGTTAGGAAGTCCTGGGTTCAAATCCTACCTCAGATACTTACTAGCTGTGTGATGTGGGGCAAGACACTTAACCTTTCTGTGACTCAGTTTCCTCATCTGTAAAAATAGGAGATTTGACTCCCTGGCCTCTAAGAATCCTTTCAGCTCTGTATCTATGATCCAATAAGAAAAATTTATATCTCACTCAACCCTTTGGGGAAGCTCAATCATAAAGGTATTGTAAAGGAAGATGGGGGTTCAGCATTCATGACCAAGCTCCTCCTGTTTCAATTCTTACTTTAAGATCTGTGAAATGATTTCCCTGTTGCTATCTTCCTTTATAAAAGCTGACATTTGAAGGGATGGAATGAACAACCTGGAAGGGGCCTCAGAGAGATCATCTAGTTTAAGGGTCACCAAACTTTTTCAGTCCCTATATTCTTTCCCCTACCTCCTATTCAATATGAAAGGAAATATATTCTAGAATTTACCATGCATATGAAAATGGAGATTAATTTTTCAGAAAATTTTATTTGGTACATAATATTTTTTCCCATCAACTATTAGAATATTTCAATAGGATAGTGTAATTATTTACCAAATATTCCCTCTGTTCCTTGACAAGTTTCTAGTATCACAGGTTAGGAATCTGTCCACCCATAATCTAGTCTAGAATCTAGTACACCTATGTCATTTTACATAGGGGAAAATGAAGGTCTATGAAAAGTAACTTACCCAAGGTCTCAGGCATTGTCCCATAAAGCTATTTCCTCTTTCTCTGTTAAGTGTCACTTTTTTTGTCACAAGAGTCACATGAGGGGAACACTATACTTCTCAAGAAGTGAAGATGAAAAGAAATGATGAGACAAAATGTGACCACACAAAGCTAACCAGGACCCATATTTCCTTCAAGTCCCCAGGCCCCAAGAATTGGGCCTGATGGCAAAGTTAGGGGGCCTTACTTTATGACATACTGCTGGTGGTGAGGAAATACCATCATAATGAGAGGTGACCATGGGGCAGACAAGCCAAGGGGACCTGTTTCGTGGCAAAGATGAGCAGAGGGCTGGCTGGATTACCAAAGATGGAGAGTCAAACTTCAGCAGAGATAAGAACAGTCTTCTTGCCTTGAGGAGGTGAATTGTAAATTTGGAGAATGGTTGTTGAGATTGTTTCTGATTTTTTAATTTTCTTTTTTGTTTCTAATTAGATACTTTTGCTGATCCCAAGCTGTTTGCCTACGTTTTTGCTAGCACGGCAATAACTGAATATCTAGAATGAAATCGATTCTAGAGACACCTAGTTTCTCATTGGCATCAGGGCTTGAGCCATATGTGGTACCAGGAAATAGTTTCCCTTTCCCCCTTCATTTACCCCAAATTCTAAGATTCTAGGAAGGTACACAGAATAGAGACTGGGGCCTGGAGCTAGAAAGTCCCGAGTTCAAATTCGGCCTTAGCACATTTGCCAGCTGTATGACCCTGGGCAAGTAACTTAACCTCTGTTTGCCTTAATTTCCTCATCTGTAAAATGGGGATAATAATAGTACTTACTCCAGAGGTTGTTATGAGGACCAGATGAAATAATATTTGCAAAACATTTAGCACAGTGCCTGACATATAGTAAGTGCTATATAAATACTGTTATTATATGATATTTATCATCATCATTATTATATAATTATAGTTAATAGTAATTATATAACACAATGTAATACACTATATATAATATTATTAGTAACTATAATGATTATTATAATTAATGATGATAATAATTATCATTATAATTATTGTCTGCTTCATCTTCCTAAAAGACTTAGGAGAATATTAATACCCTTTAGATATCTAAGATAATAAGTAGTACTAGCTTCCTAAAGAGGAAGGTCTACTAACTTCAGCTAACACTATAGTCTCTAAAATGAATCCTAGAAAAATAGAAGTTGTATAGAATCTCTATCCACTCAAATTAACCAGCCTTTTTGGATTCTCCTTTGGAGAATTAACTGCATCCCTCATTTTGATTAAGTGTTCCATTTCAGGAGACCGTAAGACAAGACTTCAGATCAAGATTATACTATGAATCCTAATTTTTATAACTCAGCTACGGTCTCAGGGCTATAAATTTCCACACTGCCTGTGTGACCATAGTTACAGAGCCTCTGAACCTCAGTTTTCTCATTTGTAAGAGGGAGGGTTTGGCCTGTATGGGCACTGATGTCTGTTCTAGCTTTATATCCATGAGCCTATGACCCTTCCCAAGAAAGTATACCAGTCGGCCACCATGCTAACATGGCTCCAAACAACCAAGGTGAAAAATACTCAGCGTCAAAGGAAAGAGAAGCCAGGATGGGGAAAAGGAATGGAAAATGAGCCACATGGAACTCAGATAAAGGAGCAGAGAAGCAACTACCTTCTCTTTAGGAGGTGGACATGGTAGTTGTTTTCAAGAATTTAATGGATTCTGTTATGAAAAGAGCAGGAGGCTTTTTTGGTTTGGTCCCAGAAGGCCGAACTGGAAGCAGGTGGTAGAGGTTACAGGGGCATTTTTAGATAAGATGTCAACAGAAGAGGTATGCTGGAGCCAGCTGAACTAGCTGACTGTTAAACTTTTTTGGTATAAGCATTTCCATCTCCGAAATAGCCAAATGCTACAAATTTTGTTGATTGTCTAGACCAGGGATTGGCAAATAATAACCTGCGGGTTCAAATCCAGCCATCCACCTGTTTTTGTACAGCCTAGGGAGATAAGAATGGTTCTGACATTTTAAAATGCAATAGAACTTTATTTAAAAATGTCAAAACCATTCTTAACTACCTGGTCATACAAAATAAACAGTGAGCCTGATTTGGCCCTAGTCTAGACTTAAGAAAGTGATAGAAAAAAAATTAGTAATGCAGTTTAAACTTAAAATTGTGTTGAATGCACACTCCCCACCCCACTGAGAGCTGGTTGTTAAATATTTACCACCACACCCCTGGATGTAAGGAAAAAACCTACTTCACAATTAGAGATAGCTAAAGAGGTAGTGAGTTCCCCATCATAGGACGTCATTAAGCAGAGACTAAATGACTATTGGCAAGAGATGTTTTATAAAGCAAGATTTCTTTTTCTATCTCAACATTTTAATTAATTAATATATTTTTAGTTTTCAATATTCACTTTTATAAGATTTTGAGTTCTAAATTTCCCCCTTCCCCCCGCCCCCGCAAGATGGCATGCAATCTGATATAGGCTATACATGTACAATCATATTAAACATATTTCCACATTAGTCACATGAAAAAAGAATCAGAACAAAAAGGAAAAAGCAAAAGGGAAAAACCACGAGAAAGAAAAAAAAACAAAAAACAACAAAAAAAGAGAAAATAGTATGCTTCCATCTGCATTCAGATTCCATAGTTTTTTTCTGGATGTGGATAGAACTTTCCGTCATGAGTCTTTTGGAGTTGACTTAGATCCTTGCATTGCTGAGAAGAGCTGAGTCTATCAGAAGTGGTCATCCCACAGTGTTGTAAAGCAGGATTTCTTTTCAGCCAGAGGTTAGACTAGCTGGTCTCTGAGGTGGCTGCCAATTCAGATTCTGTGATATCCATGAGGAGCTAGAGCTCCTTTCAGAATCTACTGAGGAGGTGGCTTTTCCTGCCTGGGTGCTAATCTTCTTTGGTAGCCTTCCCTGGTGCGATCATGGGAATTGAGGAATTTCTAGATCCTTCCAAAGTACCAGACCTTTTAGTATTGAATCAGCAAGCTTGGGACCAGAAGGATCCAAGTCATATGACACTAGAAGGGGTCCAGCTCCTGGAGTGTTTCTTGGGACCTATAGGCCTATGGGCAATACTTTTTTTTATACAAAATGTTTATACAAAAATATCATTTCATTTTCTATTTGTCATAAATCTATTGGTAAATTTTTGTGGAGGAAAACTAATTCATTTCGGAAAAGAGTTGAGTTGTTTCTGCATTGCCAAAGGGGAAGTAGACAATGCCAGAAAACTCTAGGGACCATGGGGTTTTTTCGGCAGGTGAAGTGGGTACACTGCAAACCAAAACCAAGAATAAAAACATCCCTGAGGGGTAAGGTGCACAAATATTTTGGTTAATAAGCTCATAAAAATGGTTTGTCCAGCAGACAAACATAGAGCAGCAAAACAGTCACACAAGGGGTTTCCCTGAACAGGGCCTTTCCCCTCTATATGAAGTGACCAAAATTTCCCAACCAAAGATCAGAAACCATGGTTTGATGAAAGACATACTTTTTGCAAAGCCTTTAAAAAGCACACTGGCTTTTCTTAAAATTGGGCTGTTTTAGAAAATCCAGAATACAGTGCTGTCATTCTGCTAGGCTGTCTAAGTACTGCCCTTATTAGGAGGCTAGTATTCTGGTCACAGGAGTATGGTAGCATGCAGAGTTGACATGAACTATGCAAGGTCAAGTGGTTTACTCTCTCAAAGTCCTGGGAGCAAAGTTCTGCCATCTCCTGACTCAGTCCAGGACTCTATCTATAAGGTCACACTGCACCCTGCTGGCCTATTAGCAAATGCCAAATATTTTTTCCAGTTTTTACAGGGCTGGGGAAATGAGATTCTTGTGTAGTCAGCTTCACATAATAAATGAAGAAGTAAAAAAGAAGAACTAGAATAAAGGGTGGTGTCAGTGATATGGCACATTGGAAAAGATGTGGGCTGGTCATGTGTCAACTGCTAACAGGTGCCCATGTGAGACATTGGTATTTGTAATGTCAGGAGAAACCAAGGAAGGCCGTGGTGTATTTGATGGAGTCCCTTGTGGAGAACTTTTAGGAGAACATGGAAAAGAGTCACAGAGGATATGTAGGCACAGATGGGTTGCAATCTGCATCATCAAAGGGAACATCCACATTGAGGAGATCAGAGATTCATTTGAATATTTTGAGTGTAATCAGTAAAATCAAGGGAATGCTCCATCATTGCTTCTGTTTAGAATATGTCCCAAGGAGCAGGCTGGGAGCTGGGCCCCTTCTGGTGCCATGTGATATGGAGCTGGGCCCCTTCTGGTCTCATGCATGCCTGCTCAGTACTGAAAGATTTAGTGCTTTTACAATGACCCAAAAATTCCTTGGTTCCCATGATGGCATCAGGGGAGGGTGCCAAAGAGGATTGGCAACCGAAGCAGGAAAAGTCACCTGCTTGGTGCACTTTAAAAGGAGTGACCATTTTCTGTGGCTCCCTCTTTTCTTCTATCATCTAGAATGTGTGGCATCTAACTCTATCTCCTCTGTCTCTGTTTCTCTGTCTCTGTCTCTGGAACTTCTCATTGGGTTAGGTGAGACTGATCTAGGCCCTTAGAACTTTGGCTGCCTCTTCTATTTTACACTCTTTTCTCTGAGCATAGGTGCCTGCATAGAAAGCCTGTAATCAAATTTGATCCTGGAGGTGATAGGGAGCCATGTGAGTTTATTGGGTGGGGAGGGGGTGACGTGTTAGAATCCTCAAGTCATTGAGACAGTAGTGGAAGCACTGGAAGATAACAGCAGACACTATTAACAGTGTTTAAAGGAATATGATATCACACCAGTCCCACATGTGATACCAGGAAGCTGTGGGTGCTGTCCAATGTACATGCTCTATGTCCTTGAAGCTACTACATGGTGATTTTGGACACATGCGTTGAGAGAGAACCCTAGAGCTTATAAGAAGTAGACTTGACAGCAGATGTCACTAAAAAGTGTGTGGCATGCTTAATGTGTATGAAGAAAAGGGTATCTGCTTGTGTTGAATATTTGGAGAAAGAAGCCCTGATAAGCTGGATTGAGGGAGAAAGGACCTACTCTTAGCTGTGATTGTTCATTTCACCCATTATTAGGCATACCTAACCAGGAGCCAGAAAGCTCTCCAAATTACTAAACTATTATAGGAAAAATATTTCTCAGTCTATGGATTCCCTGTCCCGATTTATTCTGACCAAGAGGGAGACTTTGAGAGCCAGCTGCTCAAAGAAATGTTAGTATTGGCAATAACACTTGATCTATATCTTGGTCTATAACACCAGACTCACAATTTGAGTGTTTCAATTGCACCTTGCTAAACCAGAACAAAAACTGAACAAAAACTGGTCTTATATTGAGACCGGGACCCATGGAACCAATGTGTGACATTTCTAGAACATTGATACAACTTTTCCAAGAATGACACCACAGTCTTTACAATGTAACTTTGCTAATGTTTGGGTGAGGAGACACATCTACCTATTCGCTTATGCTTTGGAACAGTCTCAGAGGATGGAGGGAATGTAAATGCTCACAGCCAGTATATCTCCCAACTGTAGAAGCAGTATCAACTAACCATAACTTTAACTCATAAGAATGCTCAGAGAAAGCAATGACAATTTGATGCCCAAATTCATTGTCAGGTCCTTTAACATGGAGAGTCATTAGGTAGATCTCAGTCTGAATCCTGCCTCAGACACTTACTAGCTGTGTGACCCTAGGAAAGTCACTTAATCTTTTTTTAGCCTTAGTTTCACCATTTGTAAAATGGAAATTAGTGATAGTGCCTATGGGGCAAGTAGACAGTGCAGTCTTGGATCAGGGAAGATTCCTCTTTATTAGATCACATTTAGCCTCAGTCACTTACTAGCTGTGTGACCCTGAACAAATCACTTAACCAGGGGTGAGGAACCTTCAGCCTCAAGGCCACATGTGGCCTTCTAGGTCCTTGGGTGTGGCATTTGACTAAGTCCAAGTTTTACAGAATAAATTCTTTTATTAAGGGGATTTGTTCAGTGAAGTTTGGATTCAGTCAAAGGGCCGAACTTGAGGACCTAGAGGGTCACATGTGGCCTGGAGGCCACCGGTTCCTCACCTCTGCACTTAACCCTGTTTGCCAGTTTCCTCATCTGTAAAATGAGCTAGAGAAGGAAATGACAAACCACTCCAGTATCTTTCCCAAGAAAACCCAAATGGCATCACAAAGAGTTGGATGTGACTGAAACAACTGAACAACAACAACAAATAGTACCTACTTTATAGGCTTGTTGTGAGGATCAAGTGAAATAACATATGTAAAGCACTGTGCATACTTTAAAGCATTATATAAATGCTAGTTATTATTACTACCAAGTTGTTGAGAGACTGGGAAATTTGCTTGTCTACAAAAATAGTTCCAGAAAGGGACCAAATATGATCATTCCATGCTAGCAACCAGATTAGCACTAGGAACAGAGAGGTCTATCTGATCTAGTTTTCCAGGTTTCTAATCTTGGCATTACCTCCAGCTCCTCTTCCCTCATCCTACATATCCTGTCAGTTGTCCAGTCTTGCCATTTCCACCCCCTCTACATTTCTCACATCTGACTGCTTCTCTCTTCTCACACACCTATCACCTTCCTTTAGGTCCTCATCGCTTGTCACCTAGATAATTGCAATGGCCTCTTTTATGGTATCCTTGCCTCAAGTCTCTCAGAATTCAAGTCTATCCTCCATATTGCTGCTAAAGTAATTTTCCTTAACTGTAGATCTGAGTATGCGACTTCCTTCTCAATCAATTTCAGTGATTTCCTTTTACATCTAGGTTAAAATATAAACTACTCCATTTAGTTTTTAAATCCTTTTACAAACTGGCCTCAATCTTTCCAGTTTTTTTCCAATTATCTTTCCAGTTTCACTGGGCATCCCTCCCACTTTCCCACTCTAAGCTCTAGCCAAACTGGCCTTCTCTCTTCCTCACACATGAGTCCCCATCTCTTGTCTCCATATCTTTTCATTGGGCAACCTCTATGCTTGGAATACACTCCCTCCTTAACTCTATCTAAGTCCCACTTTCCTTTTAAGATACAGCTCAAACATCATCATCTGCATGAAGCCTTTTTTGATTCTCTTGGTGAACCAGTTCAATTCTATACTATATTACTCTATAAACATTGCTTGAGCTCAGCAGGGGCATAGTCTAAGCATAGATATCAAACTAATGACCCACTGGTTACAATGGGGGCTCAAAACTCCTGAGTGCTTGAACAAGATTAAAATGTGATTGGAAAATATTTAAGAAAATAAACAAAATACAACATAGATAATGCTGATTTGTGATTTTCTATGTCAATATGTGACAACAGGGATCCATTTCCATTTGTGTTTGACGTCACTGGCCTCAGGGAAAGAAATGATTACCAGATTGGAGACATGGTGACTGTAGGTTAAAAAAGATGGTATTTATATAGTACTTTGAGATTTACAAAGTGCTTTACATCCATGATCTCACATGAACCTCAGAATACCTCTGGATACACATATACATACAGTGATGGGAAGACACATGGTGCGTGTAGGCAGGCTGGAAGATACAACCCATATGGAACTCCAAAGAAGAAGAATAAAAAATATCACCAAGGAATTACATGATAGAAAGAAAAAAATGGGCTGGTTGTGTGGCAAGAGCTAGGGATGACCAGAATGAGTGACCAATGAATACTAGATTGCTCCAGAGGTACCCTTGTGATGTTGGGAGAAAGCAAGGAATGCCTCCATCTCATTGGGTGGACGAACTTTTGGGAGGCCATAGATAAGAATCACAGAATGGAGAAAACATGGATAGCTTGCAATCTGAATTATTGGAAGGAACACCCAAACTGATGAGATCAAGATCCATTTGAGTATTATTTTCACATCATTGATTATACAATTGGTTTGAGGATGCCTTTTGTATTGGTGCCCTGGGTGCCAAAATTGCTGGCTATGACTTTGCCCTTGGCCACGAAGGTAATGTGCATCCTAAAGAGAAGAAAACTTGGTTTGTCTTCCCTGGGATACTCTGCAAAACGCAGCTTTCCCTTGACTGCCACCCCACTCGCTCCAATAGAGACTTTGTTGTTCTTGACAAACAAAATGGAATAAAAGATACAATAGTTGAGTCACATGGGATAAGAATTCATTGACTTCAAGCTACACCTAAAGTTTATGCTTTGGTAGCCCCATGTCCAGGTATAAGATATTTGCATTATCAACTACATGGTGACCATTTCTGAGTACCTATTGTATACAGATCTCTGGTGATCCATAATTTGCTTGGCTTTCTACTCTACACCAGGTGATACACATCCCCAAGCAGAGTAAGACTAGACAAAGTCTAAAAACCATGTTCCTGGTAACTGCAAGACTTAAATTAACACATGGAACTGAATTTATCACAGATTAATGCATTTTTTTTCACTCAGCAGGTACTGATTAAATACCTAGTATGTGCAAGACATTGTATTAGGCTCTGGAGATGCAAGGATAAAAACAATAGCCCCTGCCCTCAAGGAACTTGCATTCTACTCGAGGGAAACCCTATGTACAAAAATAAGCCAGACCAAAATCGACATAAAGTGATGGAGTGGAGGAGACACTAGTAAGTGAGGGAATCAAGAAACAACTGGTATAGCAGAGGTGCTTGAGTAGGGAAGGGACATGTTCAGACCGATGTTTTAGAAATATCAATTTGGTAGCAGTATGAAGCATGGACTGAAGAATGGAAAGAATTCAAACCTGGCCTCAGACACTTCCTGGCTGTGTGACCCTGGGCAAGTCACTTAACCCTGTTTGCCTCAGTTTCCTCATCTGTAAAATGAGTAGGAGAAGAAAATGGCAAATCATTCCAGTGTCTTTGCCAAGAAAATCCCTAATGGGGTCATGGAGAGTCAGACACAACTGAAGCGACTGAACAACAGAAAGACCAAATGGGAAGCTATTACTATAAAAGATGATGAAAATCTGAACTATGGTGGTGAAAATGAATACGGAAAGAGTAGGGATAGGTACTGGACCTGTGATTTTATTATTATAAGGAACTCCTGGGAGAGGAAATTCTCTCTACCAAACAAATTGTCACTTTCACTAAAACTTATACTGTAGTCTTAGAGAATTGCCTGAAGTAGTGATGTGATACTCAGATAGAAGCAGGCCAGTGGCATATTGACTTAGAAAGCCATATATTAACATTATCTGTGTTTTGTTGGGCAGCTAGGTGGCTCAGTGGATAGCATGTCAGGTCTGGAGTCAGGAAGACCTAAGTTCAAATCTGGCCTCAGACACTTACTAGCCATATGACCCTGTGCAAGGCACTTAACCATGTTTTGTCTTAGTTTCCTTATCTGTAAAATGAGTTGGAGAAGGAAATGGCAAACCACTCCAGTGTCTATGCCAAGAAAGTCCCTAATGGGGTCACAAAGAGTCAGACACACATGAAAATGACTTAACAACAACATGTTCTATTGTATTTTTTTATTTTGTTAAATATTTCTCAATTACATTTTAATTTGATTCTTGAAGCACTAGGAAGTGTTGCTCTGTGTTTGACACCTCCCGCTTAGAGCCCAGTGAGATAAGGTGAGTGGCCCAAAGTCACGCAGTCAGTATGTAGCAGGTCTTTATGGCTTCAAGGCCAGTTCTCTATTGGCTATGGCCTCTATATTAGAGATATCATTAAATAATAAATAAATATAGGCCCTCAAGAGGAAAGAGAATATGGTCCTGTAGACTTAGAGTCAGGCTAGAACTGTGTGACCTTGGCCAAATTATTTAAACACCTTGAGATTCAGTTTTCTCATCTGTAAAAATGAAAGGGTTAGACTAGATGGCCCTGGAGGTGTCCTCTAATACTAAATTTATGAACCTTCAAGGAAGTGGCAAATGGGTGGCATCCTGGAGAGAGTGAGGGACTTGGGGTTAGGAATTCCTGAGTTATAATCTTGCCTCAGACACTTCCTAGCTAAGTGACCCTGGGCAAGTCACTTAACCACTCTAAGCAATCCTTTGTATACTTAAATAAGAACATAGTGGAGGGGAGGAAAGTGTGAAAAGACCAGAAAGGCAGGAAGGTGCCAGGTTATGAACACTGTCAGGGGATTTTATATTTGATCCTGGAGTTATTCTAAGTAATCCAGTAGAGGAAGCCGCTGGAGTCTTTTGAATGGGGGTGAGCTAGGTGAGGAGGGTTACATGGTTAGACCTGAATTTTGGGAATATCAATTTGATAGCTTAATGGAGGATGGACTGGATTAGGAAGAAACTTGTGGCAAGGAGATTAGCCAGCAGGCTATTGCAATAGTCCAGTATGAGGTGTAAGTACTCACACTGAAGATTTAACAGTCAGTAGGAGCTGGTTAGAGCTGACTCCAGCATTCTCCAGTCTATGTCTCACTGAGAAATAGTAACAGCAGTTAAATGTTAGTTTTGAAAACATGGGCCCTTGCTTTCAGGGGAAGCTTGGCTTCATTTATGGAGCGTTACTTTCCTGAAAGCAATCCAGACTACTTTCCTCCTTTTTGACTCTTGGTCCAGTTCATCTAGATCTCAGATCTACTTACTGTTGGACAAGCTCTATAAGGCGACCATATATGCGTGCTGAAATCTGGGAGGAAAATGGTTGACGGAGATGAAATCAATTTAAATGCAATAGTTTCATCCTGAAGTTTAACCAATGGAAATTAATTGCCACAACGAAAAGACCAAAAGAGCCCAGAAAGCACCTTAGTCAGCAGACATCTGACTTTCTTGACAAACAGAGAGAGTTGTCAGCCAAAGCAATTCCAGGTTAGAATATAAATTCGTTTGTAAAATCTTACAAAGAAGGATGATGGAAGATTATGAGCGATATTGTCTCATAAAACAGAGAAGCAGTGAAGGGTAAAACCAGTTTAAAGAAAGCTTGGCAAAATATCGAACTAAGCAATAATCCTCTAGCCATTCAAGGATGAAAATGGAAGGACTGCAAACAGAAGAAAAATGGAAAAGATTTGCAAAAACCATTTTAACACACTGGAGCCTCAACCCTACCATCATAGTCTCCTTATAGAAGAGGTAGAAAGGGCACTAAAGAGAGCAAAGATGGATGTGGACCAAACATATGGAGAGGAAATCTGGGTTGGAGACAATATGATTGTGAGGACATCAAAGGGCAGATATACAAATTATCTGAAGGAGGGGAAGATAACTACAGGCATGGAAAAAATCTCAGACCTTATTAATATCAGAAAAAAAGTGAATGAGAAAACACCATTTCCTTCTGACCTCTGTGCCAGCTCTCCTATCTATACAAGATCTTTTTGGGAGCCATCTGTATGTGAATAGAGGTCATCCTCAAAGAGGGTTTTAGCAGGCAATTAGCAGGCTTCTACTCGTGATATTTAACGATGGACAACATCTTTACCATTTTCAGTCAGTCAGTTAATAAAAATTTATTAAGGGTTTGCAATGTGCCAGGCATTGTGCTAAGCACTGAGGATACAAAGAAAGGAGTCCATGATCTAATGAGGACGACACCGTGCAAATAACTATGTGAAAATAATTAGCAATTAATTGAAAGTTGTAGAGAATATAAAACCCCATTTTACTTACTGTTGATTTTTGATTCAGTAGAAGAAAATTCCATTTTACAGGTGGAAACAATGAAGATAAATTTAGGTGAGCAAGAGGGGAGACATGGGACATAGGGAAATATCACAAGATATCATCTTGGCAGTTAGAGAGCCATGATACCACTGCCCTGGATGGCGGGGCTAGGGAACAGGGTAGAACTGAGCTAGGAGGAGTTTCCTTGGGACTTGGATTCTTAGGAGAAGGAACACGTCATTTGGTCGCTTCCTATTCTAACTAATTATCTTGGTATGTAGGTGTTAAGCTCAAATTTTGTCTGCTACTGGAGTGCGTCAAAATGCAGCTAGGTGTTACAGTAGGCAGACAGGAGATGCAGTGGATGAAATGTTAGGCCTGGAGTCAAGAAGATCTGATTACAAGTTTTACCTAAGACACTTACTAGTTGTCTTACCCTGCACAAGTCATTTAACCTCTGCCTGCCTCAGTCTCTACATCTCTGAAGTGAAGATAATAGTGCCTGTCTCCCAGGGTTATTTCGAGGATCAAATAAAATTTTCAAAGAGCTTTGTAAACCTTAAAGAGCTTTATAAATGCTAGCTATTATTATTATTATTATTATTAATTATTTTAAAATTTGTAACCCTCTACATTTTTTGTGCTTGGGGCAAAGGCCAAGTTTGACTATGGTCAGGGGTGCTGAGTCTTTCACCTCATATCACTGGCAAGTGGGGAGAGAGCAGAGGAACACATGAAAATTGAGCAGTTGAATGAATGAGTTTCTTCTATGGCTCTGGAAAAAAAAAGAGCAAGCCTGCCTTGATTCAATTTAGACTTGACTCTTAAAATAATCTGTCCTATAACATACAATCCTGTTAGCAGAGGAAATATATTCCACTATTCACTGCTAAAAGAGCCAGAGATCAGAGGTTGGGTCTGACCCTTTAAAAGCATGCCCTCTACTCTGATAAATCAGATCACATGGAAGCTGCCAGGGCCAGGAGATTAGTGCTGATGCCGGGTGGCTAGTTCATCACCTTTATTAATGCTACTTTCTGCAATGAGATGTGTCTGAAGACTGGTGGGGACAATTGCAAATGAAATATAGACATTTGGTGTTCTGAATCTTTCCTGGGTTTGGGGGAACCTTCCAGACCAGTGCACCCAGTTATTGGCTCTGGGAGAGGGATTTCACTTTCTCCATTTAGCTGTCTAATAGCTAATTGAAGAATTGAGGACTTGGAATCAGGACATTTGGGTTCTAGCCCAGGCCTTGCCACTAATTAGCAATGTGACCTTGGGAAAGTAGCTTCATCTCTTAGAGCCTTGGTCTCTTCATCTGTAAAATGATAGGACTGGATTGAATGGTCTCTGAGATCTTTAGAATTATGATTATTAGGAAAAGAAATCTTAGCTCTAATGTCCTCTGCTTGCAGTTAGATTAAAATAGCTTAGGTATCTGACTCCCATTCTCTTCAGCTCTTTCAGGCTGACATTTGTGGCAACTTAACCCTTACCTGCAGGCTCAGTCCTGGCTCAGATTCTAGGGCCAACCCTGGTCCAGGCCAGCAGAAACATAAGGAACCCTAGTGCAGTTACTATTGGTTCAGTAGTGAGCCTGTGCCTACCACAGTGTCAGGCACATAGTAGGCAGTTAATAAATGTTTGTTGAAATGAACCAAACTGAACTGTCCTTTAGCTCCCCAGTGACAAAGATGGTGCAGTACAAAGAGTGATGAACACAGAGCCGTAGGAACCGAATTCAAGTCTCACCTCTGCCGCTTGCTGCCTTAGTGACTTGAGCAAGTGACTTCAATCCTCAGGCCCTCATCTATAAAATTAAGGGGTTGGACTAGATGGCCTCTTTGTTCCCTCCAGCCTGATATTATGATTGTAGAACCTCAGTTTCATCATCTGTAAAATGGACTAGATGACCTTTGAGGTCATTTTGGTTTCAGAAAGCCAGAGACAATAAGAAAGAACCTGACCCCTTCTTTAAGAGAATAGACTCCCTCAAGTCTGAACCTGATCCACAGGACCCCAGGGCTAGAGGGTCCTTGGGAGGAGAGGGAAAACACTCTAGCCCTACTGGGTCCAATGTGTCTGTGGTTACAAAATATTATTGTACTTAAAAAATCCCAACTACAAAGAATACAAAAAAATGCAGAAGAAAGTGTGAAAAGTGATTTAGATGAATGAAATATTCAGCAGCAATGGAATCTGGTCAGTACTATATAGAAAAAAGATCAAAAGGGGACATAGAAGATTCATTTTGCTGGAGGAAGAGTCATCATGTGCCAGTGAATAGGCAAATGCCGGAGAGTGGGCAATGGAAATTGGCATCCATGACAGCTTAAACCAAAGGCTTTCAGCATTATTGTTTCTTTGGAGCATTGAGAAATAAGAATGAGAGAAATAGGAAAAATCAGTTTCAGGAGCCATAAATTCAGACGGAATGGTATTGGATCCAGAGGCGTGATATGGAGCATTTCAGAGAAGCTGGACCATTTGTCTGACATAACTTGTCTCAAAGTTTTGACCTTTTATGGTGTCCCTTTGTATTCTCCAGGCCTTCCCTGCATGGTTGTGGTAGTGCTGCTTTGAGCTGCATCATCTTGTCCTATGCTGTCTCATTTGTATCAGCAAGATCATGGGCTCACAACCAAGTTATTATTTTTATCTTGTTAAAATCTATCCTCATATATATACATTTCCTTTTAGCAAACTACAAGTAATTACAGAATTTTTGTGTGTGTTAAGTATGACTTTATTTCTTTTATTTTTCTTTTATATTTTATTTTTTGAAGATTGGGTCTTCCTACTATGCCTAGGCTGGAAGTATAGTAGCCATCATGGGCCCAATCCCAGTACTGATTGACATGGAAACTAGCTTTTTCAACCTAGGCCAGTCCACCCCTCTTTAGAAAGCTTGGTGGCTCTTAGTTCTGCAAGGCGTATAATATCGGTTCTGGAATTAGTTTGGACACACTATCACCTTTAGCTTTACTGGACATCAAAACTCCTGAACTCTGGCATTCCATCAACCTCAGTACCCCCCCTAGTAGCAGGGGTTACAGACATGTGGCACCATGTCTAGTTATCAAGTTTATTTTTTTAAAAATCATTTAAAAAACCCTAAAGGGCTAGACTTTTTGTGTTCTGTCCCAAACCCTTCCCCAAAGCTTCCAAACTCTTGAAATTCTATTGGAAGTTCCTAAGGAGTAGGAAGTAAAGTTCTTTTTCATCAATAATGAGATGACCCTTGGCTTCCACTTGGGAGAGGACTCCAATTTGCCTGAATGATTTAGTATTTAAGGTAGCTGTAAAGAATTCCTTCTTGTGGTCACTTCCTTCTAGAAAGATGTGGGGTACGTTGGAAAAAGCAATGGATCTGGAGTCAGAAGAGATAGGTTCAAATCTCAGCTCTGCTGATGTGACCTCACCTGTGTGACCTTGATTATGGTTTCTTTGGAACACTGAGTTCAACAGGCATGAGAGAAGCAGGAAAACCAGTTTCAGGAGTCATAAATTCAGACCGATGGTATTGGATCCAGAGGCATGATATGGAACGTATCAGAGAAGCTGGACGATTTACTGGACATAACTTGTCTCAACAACATTTTGACTTTTTATAGGAGCAAATCATTTAACTTCTCGGAGACTTTGTTTCTTCACCTGCAAAATGAGGGGACTGGATCAGATAACCTCCAAAATATCTTCCAGGTACAAACCTACAATCCTACAACAGAGAAATTGCTGATTGAAAAAAGTACTGAAGGATTAAATTTTGGTGGGTACTGCCAGACCATTGGAGCCTGAATTTTAAAACCAGCTTTGTCTTCTTTAACGGGGAAAACCGTGTCATCGAGATGGAAACAAAACAAACCATTTTTATTACCTCCAGGATTGTTTCAATGAAGGTTCTTGCCTTCTAAACCCAGATTCAGGTTGCTTGAATATTTCTGGTAGGTTTCAAATATTTAATAAAGCACTTGGAGGTTCTCCCAGATGTGATCAAAATGGGGAAATTCACTTGACTGACAACCTCCATTGAAAAGAAAAACTAGGGGAAAAAATAACAATATTTCAGCAGTACCCAAGGCCTATGAGTCAAAATTCACGTACTTTTTATCTTGAGCAACAAAGGAAATTATTTTCCTGTCTTCTCTGTGCCTTTGGAGACAAGGTAAGAAGGGAAGAAATCACTACAGCTAGACAAACTGCAGCTTGTACAGTTTCTGGGGGAGATTCAGCTCCTCTTAGCCAGCTTTTCATGAGCTCTCTTGTGCCACGGCAAATCTAAGAAAACAATTAAAACTTGAATTTATTTATACATCTTCTCTATAGATATTATAGATCCAACAATTGCCACCTCTAATTTATTCATACCGTATCCTTCAGGAGCCTACGGCAACCAAATGTATTTAAGTGGGAGTAGGTCTCCCAGCTGAACAAATCAAACACTCCTCTCATTGAATTATTAAGCTGGAGTGAACAGACTTTAACTGGAGGCCTGGGGGAGACCCTTCGGTAGGTGTTCAGCATCAGTCAGGAGCTGGCTGACTGCAAGCGTCCAGGATGGCGGCAGCATCAGCGGCATCAGCGGCATCAGCAGCATCAGTGGCATCAGCGGCATAGCCTGTCTGCATCTTAGCCCCAGATTACACTTTCCCCTATCCTCTTAGGAAATGGGCAGAGAGACCTTTGCAGGACTGGAGCTCACCCTGCTTTCTGGAATCCTGCCTCCCCTTTGCAGATTTAAGCTATGACATGACAGGCCTGCAGGCAGAACAATGGTTCTCTCCTTGTTCATTTCGCTTCATGTAATTTCTGCTCCCTCCAACAGGCTCATATCAGGCTTGAATATGTAATAGTTACCTCCACCTGGGTGATGGGCACCTCCCGTGACTCTCTGGGACTACCTGACAACTGTGGGTTGCAATTTTAATAGACTCCGGGTAGTTTTCTCGGAGAGAAGTCTTTAAAACTCCCTAAGGAGAGATCATCAAGCAGAATGGTCCCTAGTGCAGGATTTATTAGCAGGCAGGATGGGTAGGTTGATTAGCCTCGGTGGCTGAACGGACATGCTGTCAGACGGGCCTCTTAATCCAATCAGTTACCTGTCGGAGGGGGGAAGTGTCTGAGTTTCCACAGAATAGTGTTCCTCTCTGGCTCTCAATTCCTGCCACCAGTCAGGAAGGCTTCCCCTGACTGGGAAGACTTGTTTTTAACAGTCCTGTTCCTCTGGGAATATGTGGAGTTTAGGTGAGGGAGAGAGTTCAGTGGACCTGCCTTTCTTCCCTGACATAGCAGATGTTTGTATTTCAGAACTCAGACTGGCTTAATTTTGGAGGCCTGGTAGAAACAGTAGGAAATCTGCACACCAGAATAGAAAACTTATAAATCGAGATGCCACCCAAAGATCCTCGCCTCAGAAAGAAGGAACAAAGAGATTTTGTGCTAGGGACTTTGGTAATTTGAGAAGCAAAAAGATTATTTTGTGAAAGTAACAGAGTTGGAGGGTGTCACTGACTAAGAATATAATATGAGTCTTAGGTTAGCATTGATAGAGATACAGTGTCCAGAGCAAGAGAGGCAATGGTCCAGCTATCTCCTGTCCTGGTGAGACCAAACCTGTAGTATTTATATAGCATATAGTGTAGAATATATGTAATATATATGTATAGTATATATAGCATAGTATAACATAGCATAGCATAGCATAGTATAATATAGTATAGTATAGTATAGTATGGTATAGTATAGTATAGTATAGTATAGTACAGTACAGTATAGTACAGTATAGTACAGTACAGTACAGTATAGTATAGTATAGTGTAGTATAGTGTAGTATAGTATAGTATAGTATAGTATAGTATAGTATAGTATAGTATAGTATAGTATAGTATAGTATAGTATAGTATAGTATAGTATAGT